>NC_056739.1:1886266615-1886349115 GCF_019279795.1 Protopterus annectens
ATTAATGTAGACCTCAGTATAAGTATCACTGTACAGCAGGTCAATCATCCTGCTGTTGTAGTCCCTAGCGTCCATAATAACTAGTCCTCCCCCCTTATCAGGCTTCATAATCCGGATGTCATTGTTCTCTAATATACCATGCAATAGCCTTTTTTTCCTTTTTAGTCAAATTGCCAGTCCCATCCTGTTCCACATAATGGCTCCTGTGAGAGATTGTTTTTATAAATTGTCTCTCACAAAAAGATTCCAACACTTCCACTAATGGGTGTATAGGTGGAATGAATGTACTTGCTCTGATAAAGGGTCTAACACTGACCAAGAGATTAGTAATAGGGTCACCCCCTGTGAAAAGAAAAGGGCAAGTTAAGCTTCCTAATGTAGATTTTGAACTGTAAAATAGTATTGACAATGTCAGTTTTACATGCTGGCACAAAATTAAGCCCTTTCAAAAACAATTCTGCCTATCCAATAGTTACATTGGTATTGCTGTAATTGTACACCTTAAAATCATTAGCAAAGTTGGAAATAATGTTGCAAACATTGGCATCACTCATCTCCAATGTTGCTGTTGTTGTGATCTCCCACATTATATTCCACACACTGTTTCAAGTTTTTTCTATTAGAGCAAGTTGACTTGGGTACAAGGGGTGGACCTGTTGATGATTTTCTTGAATTTTACAGCTCAAGTGGCAAATAAGGTTAAATGCATGTGTGCCACCTGGGCTTAGTGATAACATTTCTATTAGTTCTATGTTAAAATTAAAAGCTGTTTTTTATGTAAAGTTTTTAACATAAGGTCTATTTTTGGGGTCTCAATGCATCAATAATTCAGTTGTGTTATTTTAGTGGGGTGGTACTTTTTTAGCATGTAATGATATCTTTTTCTAACAGAAAATGACATACTTTTTAGGAGAAAATGACATTATTTAGCAGGAAATTACATATTTCTTGTTTGACTAATTGTTCAGTAGGGCAGGCTATTTAAATCAGCATTAAGTGTGTCGTAGTTCTAAAGAAGTCAATTTTATGTACTTTTGATGAGAGTGCTAAACTCTTATTGTGGTGGAATAAAACTGTTGGATTTTTATTTTTGGTACAGTGCTCTTGGTTATTTACTCCATTCAGCTTTTTCTGGGTTTGGATATTCTCATTTTTCTTAGTATGTGTATTCTTGGCATATTGTAATATGTTGCCTATATATATATATATATATACATACATACATATATATATATATATATATATATATATATATATATATATATATATATATATATATGTGTGTGTGTGTGTGTGTGTGTGTGTGTGTGTATATCACACGCAACAGATGCAGATATGCCACATATGTGCCATCTACAGCTGGCTGTAGGTAATTCTGTCTGATGAGTATGTGTGGAGGCATTTAGGTTTACATTGCTGTGTGTATGCAATGACATTTGCACAATACAGAGATATATAGTCCGAAGTGGTTTCAAACATGGGCTTCACTTCTGTAAGTGTAAGAGCATGCTCAGTATGACCTTCTATAGTAAGTGTTGGAATTCATTCCAAGGATAGTTGTACTCCAATCTGGGGTGTTGTGTGCTACAACCATACCTTGCAACCTGTTTGTGCAAGATATCTGGAAATAGGCTGCCAATATAGGGAAACAATGGGCCAAACAAAGGCGGGTACTGTAAATATTGCTCTTATCAATATGTGAGCTGGTTGAGTTACAGGGTTTGTTTTAGCAGGCATTTTCTGACATATGTAATATTTGACACTGTATTGTACTGTGTCATTACCTACTGACAGTTATAATCAGATCATCACAGTTATTTACCAGAGAAATACAAGATGGATGATGCACAGACCTATATTATGAGGTAAAGGCTAGACATTCTTGCACAATCCGTCCAGTTGGGAGTTGTGGCTACAGCCGATTGACTGACGAAGCTGTGTAAAAGGTCCAGCACCTTGGTGATATAATGGCTAGGGATCTCCTGGTTGTGCAGGAATCTTCTTACCTGAATGGTCATATCCTGGTGTGGCCATATCTGTCAACTGTACAGATTCTCACAGATTATCCATATTCATGCCTCATATATCTGGTCGGTTTCCTTTAACATTGTGGTTTTCTAGCACATTTGTTGCAAATTACTCAGGGCTGCAGTCAGTGAATAATGACAGAACATTAGACTTTCAGACCTCATACCCTTCATGACATCCATGCTACTGCACACCCACTCTGTTATTCTATCAACTTTCTAACAGTATGCGAGCAATATTTCAAATGTGTCCCAATAGCTGGGCCTTTATCCCACCATTATTTATGGCTTTATCCAGATTACTTCCTCTACGAGGTTGAGAGGTATGCTACTAGCATTTAGTGGCATGGCCTTACATTTGCATTTTGTTGACTGTGTGATGTTGGTAGTATGGACCCCATGACATTCCCTACAAGGGCACTATGGGTGAGGCATGGGCCTTTGCCAGAGGCCTGTAGGCCATGTGAGACTGATGCAGGCCATCTGTAGCAAGGCAGTGCATTCTGTCACTCATATGTTCCCAGGCTGCCAGGCAGTGGACCCCCCCCTGGGGTGACAATGGTAAGTGCAGAACGCACTGCTGTGTTACTAGACACCATGCCTCTCTATGTATGTGAGCCAGACATCTGGAAAAAGCTGTGAGTAATTGGGTGACAAAGGCCTAAATATATGGGCCATTGTAACTATTGGCCTTACAAACCTGGAAGGGTGTTACAGTAACATATTTTGCATTAGCCTGCCCTTTTCTTTAGGCTATGAAATCTGAGACACTACAATTCATCATTATTTTCTGACTTTAGACTTTTGTGGTTTGCCAATGATTTACTAGACAACCACTATTTCGGAATAAAAACACCACAAATATGATGCGAACCTCTGTACATTCTGCAAAAGGTCTACACAGTTAGGAGGTATGGTAGGCACTGTGTAGGTTACTCCAACCTGTGTACTGTTCATATGTGTAGTCCCCTGTACATGACCTGTCCAGCTTCCCAGCAGTAATGGATATTGACATCTGGACAGTGCGTACAACTCTCACTGTAGGTGTAGCTGACATGCAAAATAGTTGGCACTGCATTTCATGGAACATGGCCCTGTCAACCACAAAGCTGTACCTAGGCCACTAGGACACAACAGCCATGAGATGCTGCTGGCCACATCCTGACAGTATTCCCCAGACATATGCATAGCTCATTGACCCCTGCATATTGTGGACATGCAACAAGTTAGCATGTTGATTGGCACAGCCCTGGCAATGTGTGCTCTCTTGCTATTACCCTACAAACCTACATGTTACTGCATTTCTATGGAAATACGGGTGTGAGGGGGGCACACTGTCAATGGTACACATTTGCACAGACTGTGCTGATATTGGCTATACATTTTGGTTTCATTTAGTATAGCATTGTGCCCTGTCTTGGAGAATAGAGACATATCACTAGAGACCATGGGTTAGATTGTAATGACATACAATTGAGTTTGAGACTTATTACCATTCAGAGCCGTACTGCAAAAGCAAGGCCTGCTGTGATATCACTTTGTAAGTCTGTAGGGTGTATTCCATCATTGTTGCCATTTGTGGGCCTTTGCCAGACATTCTATTATGGTTTTCTATGGCTGACTTGCTGTGTGAGTCTGAGGTGTGAGTATGGGATCCTCACAGTGACATCCATGCATATGACCTATGACCACCCCTTAGTTGGCCCCACACATGTACTGCAGTGCAATTCGTCACCTTAAATGATACTGTATAGTGTGGGGAAGCCAGTATTGTGCAGACATTTCCTGGTGTCCCACATAGCTGTCAGTTGTCCAGTGGTATTCCAATAGGCCACCCAATTCCCTTGCATGCATGCAACATTACCATAGATATGCTACCAATGCATATTAATCCAGTCATTTATTGTTAAGAAGACTGGCTTACCTTTTGCCTGCAGCAGTTGTGAGGATGGTGCTTGAGGGCTGCTTGTGTTAGATGCACACAATACACTGCCTATACATGGTAAGTTACAGATACTGTGATGTGTGTGTCATGTATTTTACTGTGTATGTGAGTCAGAGAGAGGTGTTAATCCCTGGGCCCCTACAGTGTCAGTGTGTGTGCTATGCATTGCCTCTTTGCCAAAGCCTGGGCATACTGAGCATGCCTCTGCCTGCCTACAGGAGCAGGCTCAGGGGCCTCCTCCTCTGAGTCCCTCTGTGCCTGTGGGGACCTTGGCAATGGTGGGAGGCTGTGTGGCCTTTCCTAGTGCTGTTTCTGCTGCAGCTGTTTCTGCAGGATCATATTGTGTAGCACGGCACATACTATGAACATGTGTACACATGTGACTGGATAGTACTGCAAGGCTCCACCAGATATGTCAAGGCAGCAGAACCGTGACTTTAGCATCCCAAACACACTTTCTATAATGATCCTGGTTTGAGCTTGTGCCTCATTATGGTATTCTTGAGTGGGTGTATGTGCATTTCTGATGGGTGTCATTATCCATGGCTCCAGTGTATAGCCAGCATCCCCCACCAGATGGCCATACAGGATGTCTCCACTGGCAAATGCCTGGTACAGCTGTGATGAATGCCAGATGTGGGAGTCATGATAGCTTCCAGGGCTGCCAGCAAACACATTCATGATAATGCCCTAGGCATTGCACATGACCTGGCAGTTGATGGAGGTGAAGCCCTTGTGGTTTATGTAGACTCTACCCTGTTCACTGGGTGGTGCTTTGATGTGGATGTGTGTGCAGTCTATCGCACCCAGTACCAATGGGTATTCTGCTACATGGTGGAAGAGATGCAGATTGCTGGTCCTCTCCTCACAGTTGTTGGAAAAGTAAATGTGCTCACCGGCATGTGGTAGGATGGTATCCAGGAATTGGTGGAGTACCCTGGATGCAGATGCCTCTGAGACCCACATGATGTCCTAAGTAGGTCTTTGGAAAGTACCTGTAGCTAGTATTCTTACGACTACACATACCTTGGTATACATTGGGATGGGTTCCCCTGTGTTGGCTCAAGGTCTAAGTTGAGACCGGCAGAGCTTGATGATATGCTGAAGTATATCTCTGTCCACCCTCTAGCACTCTACTATCTCTAGATCATGTAGCCCCTGGTACATTACCCTGGGTCTGAACACTCTTCTCCTCCTCCTCAGTCTGTGGCAGTTGTCAGCATTATCCTCCTCCACACCCTCAGCCTCTAGCACATACTAATGTATTAAAACAATGGCAGCCCCTAACATTTTTTCAGTTAAAATTCCCCCCGCATGTGTACACCAATGATGCAGAGTTTGTTTGAAAAACCAGACTGGAAGGTGTTTTCATAGTTTATGCTGTTGTGCTGCAGATACTGCTTGTATGATTGGCTGAATATGATGCATTCCACCTGTCAGCTATGTTATTTGTACTTGATTGCTTTTATTCTGCTATTTCCCTTTTTTTCCTTCCCATTTCCACCCCTTTTAAGCCCCAAGGCATGCCACACAAACCCGGTGCCCAAATGTAAACAGTCCTGCAATTTCCTGAGGGTTTTTTGTTTGTTTTAGACCCAGTGCATGCTGTACAAAATCATTTAGCTAAGGTAAACAATGAGAAATGGCATTCCCCTGGACACAAACATGGTTTTCATTTCATGGAATAAGTCAATACAGCCTCAGACATATCCCCCCTGGCTTAGCTGTGCTTAGCTAAGCTCAAATTTGAGCCATGGAGCTCCAATGTGCTTACACCAAGCATGGTACACCCCCTTTTCATGTCAGCTGTTTCTTCTACTTACACCACTGCCTTATAGCTTTTACATGGTTAAGTGCAGTTTGGCACTTGTCTTCTTTTTTTGTGATTCAGTAAATTTCCCTCATTAACACCCCTACTGCCTTAGTCCCTAGTTACAGCACTACACCAGAGCCTTTCCCCTTAGCAACCACTATTCACTGCTGTTGTTTTGATTCTGCATGCCAAAGACTATAATGGCAAAATGTATATTTCAATTAAAATTGCCTTATCACATTTTTTTTAATTTTTGGCACAATCCCATTTGAGCGCCCCTGCCCTATGCTTAAACGGCTGAGGTCGGCCAAAAAAAATACCTTTGATTTTTATAATTTTGCAACACTTTCCCATGCCAGTGGCTATATATTTGGCCATTGGAATGCCTAAGGATTATAATACATACTTTAGTTTGAGCTGTCATGCCTCTGTTTTGATTTTTGCAGAAATGTATTCGGCTAGTACCCGAATACATTTCTGCATGCTACACTATTTTGCCACAGATGTCTGCCTGCTTACTGGATTGCTAATTGACCTTACTTCCATGGTTTTCACCAGAAAATGAGATCATTAGTATAATCCAGTCATGTCCATGGTGGAATAGTGTTAGCAGGCTCGTGCACGCCCCTAGGCTTGTTTACTGGATCGCTCGGTGGTCATATTCCATGCAGGAATGGCTACATTATTCCTGCATTGAAAAATGTTATTGAATCCTGGGAACTATCTGTATAAAAGTCAAATAAATATATGTTTCTCAGTTCAAGCTTTTAATTACTGTTAATAGTTTCTAGTCAAATGTCTATAAAAATCATTTTGTATAAAAAACAATTTTACAGCAACCAGTTTTGCAGAAGTTACCCCATATAAGATATACTAGCTTCCTGCATGCTTGTTTTTTTTATTTGCATTTTAGTAATAAAGTGTTCCCTATGTTTAACTTTACAGTTTTGTTGCATTACAGAACTCTTCTGGGTATCACATCAGGTATTAGATTTCACAATTGCATTTCAAGGAAAGCATTGGGACAACTATATACTGAATAATACCAAAAGGTTATAGGGCATTTAGTTTTTGTAGGCAACTGGTTATACTTTGTCTAAATACATCTGTAGACCCCTTACTTATGAATAGACAAGTGTGATCTGTGTAAATATGTATTTTAATACGAGTGCGTTTTTGCATGTGGATGTCCTTTTGTATATAAAATTGCAATGTAGCATCATTTACTTAAGTATGGATGCTTAATCTGTATCTTACCAACTTTTAGATGATTAATATCTCTCTATAAGACTATTTTAATACACTGACAGATGTTATGTAAGACACATGTCATTCTCTGTTTATTATGCTATCAGCTTCATTCATGCTCTGCATTTATAAGTATTCTGTATGCCACCAACAGCATTGATGCTTAACTACCTCTTTGTATTATATCTCAGGTCTTCCATTATCTGTGGATCACCCATAGTTTATGTGCTTGTTACATTTTTTATGAGATTAAACATCTAGGTGTGTCACTGTCTATTGCAAGAAGCAGATCAGTTTTTTTATTAGATCTCATGCAATGAAACAATCTATTTTGTGAAGATTCTGTATTCTAAGGGAGCCTAGGTAGAAAATATCAGATAGCCTTTGAACAATGCAAAAGTTAGATAATGTCAGAAATATAAGATATAGCTAGCAGATAAGTTAATTTGTACTTACATAAATGAAACGTAGATATGAAACAATATATTAGGCCAGTGACAATAATGGATCAGTTAAGGAAAGTAACTATTTAAAATATCAGGACTCACAATGCCAAGTCCTGAAATGTTTAGAGTGAATAATCAAAAATACAGTCTGACATTGTACAGATATCTGTGTGTACAATATAACAGGTAGCATGTTACAGAACGAGAGAAACTGTAGAGGAAATTCCATTACAATAATGGGTACTTCATTGTTTATCAGAAGTATTCTGCATAGCAGCAACTGTCAGATTCATTATTATTATTAAAGTTATATTAGTTTTTTAGCTTCTTTCATAACACATTTAAACCATGAATGAAACATTTTCATCACTATAAATAACATAGTCCTTTATACTGTGATGATCTGCTGCATGTGTATATTATATTTGTACTATACTTATATAAAGGATACAACTTTCACTGAGCTATAATTAGGATGAACGTCACCAAACAGAGATTAGTATCAGGTGTCTTTAAGTCTGCAAATGTCTTCTTTTTCTTCTTCCCACTGCATTCTTATTTCCTTTTCTTCCTTTCATTACTTCACTTTTTAAAAGATAATGAACATATAAACTACATGGATATGTTTTAAAAATTAACTAGATTAATTTTAAATG
The DNA here is from genome assembly GCF_019279795.1 of Protopterus annectens. Lineage (NCBI taxonomy): Eukaryota > Metazoa > Chordata > Ceratodontiformes > Protopteridae > Protopterus > Protopterus annectens. The sequence continues at coordinate 1,886,274,751 of NC_056739.1, forward strand.
TTCTGTTTTTGTGTTTCTGCTGCTTGTTTTAATATTCTAAAAGTTCACTTCCTGTAAATGAGGATTAAAGTTCAAAATGCATTTCCTGCAGCACAGTTAAGTTGAACATAGAATCTAGACTGTTATAAGTTAAAAAACAGCTTGAGGCATGAGAAACAAATACATTCTAAAGTAATTTAACTAACGCTAGCTGTAAAAGAAACTGAAAATAAGCAGTTACTGTAAAAATAGTGTATATCATCTCTAATTATTTGAATAAGAGCCCAAGTAATAAACAAACACCATGCAAGTTAAACCTATTAAAAGAAAGTGAAGTAATGTATATAAATTATTTTCACACAACCAAAACCACTCAACACAGCACCCACTGCACATAGATAAAGCTTATCACTTACAACCACATTCGCTAGAGAGGATAACCAAAATAAAAAAAAAAAAACAGATTACGTGAAATTATGTTTAGAAAGTATTACATATAGTAAATTAATTAGTTAAACATGTTATACTCTCCCCTGAATGCATACTACTCTCTATGTTAGAAAATAATGTTTGAGAGGATTTAAATTAAATAAAAAGATATATACGTGACAGTAATATTAATATATATACCCACTATCTCAGATATCAATGCACACAGCCCATACCATGTGCACACTACTCTCTATGTTTGAAAATAATGTTAGAGATAATTAAAATAAAATAATAAAGGGACTTATAAGTAATAGTAATAATACCATATATGCACTATTTCAGATATTATAGATAATGTATTATTATAAAATATACACATTTTTGGTTTGTTTTACCTTGTATTCGATGATGAACTGCAACAGATGACAACAGTGAATACCTGTGAGAAAGTTGTTTAGGCAAAACAAAAAATGAGAATGACATTTCTTTTCTTTATGTTTTTTACTATTTTTGTCTTCTAGATAATTAAAAGTTTCTGACCTTCTGGTAAAAATATCCTAATTTTTGCTGGAAAACATAGTTGAGCTTTAATGTTTAGCTTCAAGTATTTTATGAAGGGAATACATGCTTTCCTATTGGTTATGACAGATGCAGTATAGTCATTGTCAAACCTGATATTGTTGTTATTTATTTTTATCGGGGAATTAGAGATCTATGGACTGTCTATATACCAAAAGATAGAGCTTCTGAATAGATTTAAAATTTTAGGCATCCAGTCAGTTAATAACTGCAAATATTGGTGTGGATTTAATAAACTCCATGTAGGAATAATGGAATGCCTACACAGAGGTTAGCACTGCGGTGTCTGCGGCTCCCCCACGGCAATGCACCCCTGCATATTAATGAAGGCACACTACTGAGAGAGAGCCATGTAACACATTTACAGAATCAGTGTAGGGATGTGTTACAGTGTCTAGACTTCAGTAACACACCCCCTGCACTGTTAAAGTGACAGTTGGCACTTAAATATTAAAGTTAATTATGCTATTATTTTTTTTAGTGTTTGCGTGGCACAGCACATAGCAATAGGCACATGCCAGATATCTAAAAATGGAAACAGGATACTTTTAATTTTCATACAAAGGCCAAGTTTAAGCATACCTGAGCATGTTTGTGTGGTGTGGCACAGTGCTCAGCAGTGCTTAAACATATAGAAATGTGTAGCAATTCTGAACATACCAACATAGCTGAATGGTTAGAATTATGGCCCTGTGTGCAGTAGGTGGACAGTTTAAATGCACAGACAGACCATTCAGCTTTTATATTTGATAGCAATATGTTATAAGTTTTTTTATTGATGTATGTAGTGACATTTGTTAACTAGGTTAGTCCAGCTGGGCCAGAAGCCCATTATCAATGGAGATCCGAGGAGAAAAGTTCCAGTTACACACAAGTTTACATACCTAAAATACACACTCCAAGATAAAGAAATTAAAATACATAAGGTCAGGAAATATAGAAGTACAATATATACACATAATAATAAAGTAGTAGTAATGAACAAATAATTTAATTTCTATTTTATTTTTTTTTTAATCTGATTTGCCCTTAGCTAAGTTCTGCTACGTACTGCTAAGCCAAGCCAAGCAATACTTAAATAGGATCCATTTTAGCACTGCTTAGCAAAGTGCAGCTCTGCTTAGCTGATTTGGGCACTGCTAAGCAAATTCTGTTTAAACATTCCTCAACTCAGCTAAGCTGGTTTGCATACCATTAAGCTTTGCTAAGCATTGCCACTTTAAGCACTGCTCAGCTAGGCACAGTGGGTCTGTGCAGTGCTAAGCGAAGTGCCACATTTTTAAAAATGGCCCAATGGTGGGAAAGGGTGGGAAAAACAAACTTATTTAAGTACAGCAGGAGGGAAGACTGCCGGGATCTGCTGGAGTTTGATCTTGGCAGAGACTATGGCAGGAGTTGGAGAGGTTGTGCACTTCCGGGTGCAGTGGTGGGGCATTCAGGAGTGCAGGGTCATGGTTTGACTCCTTGTAAAAACCCATGACATCCAGCTGCTGCACAGCCTATACTAGGGGTCAGAATACAAATCCAAGGCTTGTGACTGGCTGGCAAGTGACCTCACCAGTTCAACTGGTATTACCCACACAGGTGAGCAGAGGTACCATCATTTTGACAACCTGAAGCATAGGAAGTGGGATCTCTTGGACATTTAGATCCAAGATGGTAGAGATGGGAATGCCCCACTAGTTTGTAAGTATTGTTAGCATTGCTTTACCAATAACTAATCTACATGTGTGATGGACAGGTATACATAATGGTGTTTTTCTCTCCCTACAGTTGCAGAGGAGAGAGCTCACAGCTGGCTGGCCCATGCAGGCCACCTGGCCAGGTTGCACCATGAGTGTGGTGAGTACAGATATATCTTGCAATCTATAGTAATATAAATAAGAAAGATTACAGTAGTAACTGCCAGTAGGTACAGTGGATATAAAAAGTGTACACACCCCTGTCAAAATGCCAGGTTTTTGTGGTATAAAAACATGAGACCACAATAAATCATTTCAAAACTTTTCCCGCCTGTACAATTCAATTGAAAAACAAACAAATCTGTTAGGGAAAAAAATATAAAAAAAATACAATAAACTAGTTGCATAAGTGTGTAGACCCATAAACTAACATGTTGTTGAAGCACCTTTTGATTTAATTACAGCATTCAGTCTTCTTGGGTAGGAGTCTATCAGCAGGCAACATCTTGATTTGGCAATATTTGCCCACTCTTCTTTGCAAAAGCGCTCCAAATTTATCAGATTGTGAGGGCATCTCTTGTGCACAGCACTCTTCAGGTCACCCCACAGATATTCTATTGGATTTAGGTCTGGGCTCTGGCTGGACCATTCCAAAACTTTAATCTACTTCTGGTGAAGCCATTCTTTTGTTGATTTGGATGTATGCTTGTGGTCATTGTGATGTTGAAAGGTGAAATTCCCTTCATCTTCAGCTTTCTAGCAGACACCTGAAGGTTTTCAGCCAAAAGTGAGTGGTATTTGGAAATGGTCATAATTCCCTCCACCTTGACTAAAGCCCCAGTTGCAGCTGAAGAAAAGCAACCCCAAACCATGATACCGCCACCACCATGCTTCACCGTGGGGATGGTGTTCTTTTGTTGATGCAAAGTGCTGTTTTTGCGCCAAACATACCTTTTGGAATTGTGGCGAAAAAGTTCAACCTTGGTCTCATCAGACCATAACACATTTTCCCACATGCTTTTGGGAAACTTGATGTATTGTTTTGCAAATTTTGGCTGGGCCTGGATATTTTTCTGTGTAAGAAAAGGCTTCTGTCTTGCAACCCTACCCCATAGTCCAGACATATGGAGAATACGGGAGATTGTTTGCAATGTAGCACACAACCAGTACTTGCCAGAAATTCCTGCAGCTCCTTCAGTGTTGCTGTAGGTCTCTTGGCAGCCTCTGACCAGCTTTTGTCTTGTCTTTTTATCAGTTTTGGAGGGATATCCAGTTCTTTGCAACGTCACTGTTGTCCCATATTTTCTCCACTTTTTGATGACTGTCTTAACTGTGTTCTATGGTATATCCAATGCTGCGGAATTTTTTTTGTACCCTTCTCTTGACTGATACCTTTCAACAATGAGATCCCTTTGATGCTTCGTAAGCTCCTTGCGAACCATGGCTTTTGCTGTAGAAGGCAACTGAGTAAATGTCAGGAAAATCGTACTAGGACAGCTGAACTTTATATGGGGTTAATCAGAGTCTTTTTAATTGGTGGCAGGTGTGTACCCAAGAAGACTGAATGCTGTAATTAAATCAAAAGGTCATTCAACAGAATATTAGGTTAAGGGTGTGCACACACAACAAAATATTAGTTTAAGGGTGTGCACACTTATGCAACCAGCATATTGTACATTTTTTATTTTTTATATTTTTCCCCTAACAGATTTGTTTTTCAATTGAATTGCACAGGTTATAGGTCACATTACACGTTGGAAAAGTTTTGATATGATTTATTGTGGTCACTTTTTTTATATATATCACAAAAACCTGGCATTTTAACAGGGGTGTGTACACTTTTTATAACCACTGTATATTCTGTTTTGAGTGTACTGCAATGAATGTGGTCATATACCTGGACTGATATAAGTGAGTAATGCCAGGTACAGTTCAATATAGCTGAAAACATGAAACCTGCTAATGTTAAAGACATAAAGTTACTACTGCATTAATAATGCTAAGGAAATAAAAGTTTATACAGTATTAATAATGTTAAGGTAATAAAGTAAAATTGCATTCATAAGGTTAAGGAAATAAATTCAACTGCTTTCATAATTTTAAGGAAATAAAGTTCAACTGCATTCAGAATTGTTAAGGAAATAAAGTTACTACTACATAAATTGTGGAATAACAGCTGTCTTGCAACACCTGCATTATCTAAAGTTTTCATCTATAAAGACTGTTAGATGTACACAAATCACTGTTTCATGTCACCCCTAATAAAGCTATGTTGTGCAAAATATGTGTATTTTGGTTTGTTGTTCAGGAAATTGAGTATTACAAGTGCTGTGAAGTAAGCACAATAATATTACTATAAAGTGACTGAAGGTTAGCTGATAAAGAACTGTTTTGCTAAAGTGTAGATGTGGACCTGTACTACAAGATATAATGCATTATGATATTTGTTCGGCACTAACACCTGAATCTAGAATAGTAATGGCTAAGGTATAATAATGTGTTTATCTCAGGATTGTCTTGTGTTAACCATTGAATTTCATCTGTATGCATTTCTGAACTTAGTTACGCTGCTGCAGGCAAGTGTGAAACTGTAATAGCTGTAGACTGCAAATGTACCATTTGCAACTGTATATGGGTCAGGTAGGCAACCCAGCACTCCGATATGGTCTGTGCACATTACACATATTCCTATCCATTAGGAGTTAAATGTGTACACTTGCATTCGAAGTATTAATACAGAGTTCACCTACTATCTCTGTCATGCATGAATCTCATGCATGTGTGTTCAAGTGTCACTGCAGTCTTGTATGGCACTCTGCCTCTATTACCAGGTCACAGTTTGTTACCAGGTGAACTCCAGTCATATATTAGTCAATCATTACACAGCAGTCTGATAAATGCTAGGTATGCTGTAGATGCTGTCACACACAGATTGGGGTTCAAGTCCAGGGACAAGTACTACTAAATATTAATAGAAACTGTTATGTATTGTTAACAGATGTTCTCACCACAGGAATTACAGGTAAATAGATTGCTGTAGTAGCTGTTCAAATGGGCTACTAATATGTGTGTCCTGATGTACCAGAGTGTTAACAGCATTGCTCAGCAAGGTGATAAAACTGTAGTAAATAAAAAGTCAACAAGTGCAATACTAACAGAAGTTATTAAAAAAAATAAAACTGTTCAATCTTGGTGCAGCTGTATGCTTGGTGTGTCTGTGAATCTCTGTTGATAGTCTAACCCCATGCCTGCCAAGGACAGCATGATAAGCATAAACTCTCTGCACTGTACACAATACATGCCTCTCAAGTATTACGCTGTCATTGACTGTGATCACTGTTGCCAAATCCTTGGGACACAGATTTAACAGCCACTTGATGTATTTCAATAGCACAGTCACATTACATCAGTCCGCTGTACACCTTGGTAGTCACATATGTTCCCCCTGACATGTAATTGTCCCCAGTAATTGTGTACCTGTAGTTGTTAGAGGTTGGCCCATACTGTCCCATGTGGATAGCTTGAGGGGTATGTAGGTGCTGCAGAAGCTATAGAGCACATGTATACATAAATTAAGGGCAGACCTGTAGAGTATACAAGAGTTCTGCAGCAAACAATATAGTCTATACTAGCAGTAATGGCATGTATTTTTCTAACCCCCCCACCCCTTATTTGCATCATAATTTATCATTCTTATACATTGGATATGGTTTAATGTTAACATATGTTTTTCTCAAAATGTTATGTTGGCCCTTGTGTTTTATTATTGTTATGTATTACAATGGTTGCATACTAACATACCTTGTTGAATTACCTATGTTGTTGGCCTTATGCAGTAACTGCTACTGGCATACTGTTACAATACTGACTTTTATCCCAGTTATTGTTATGTTCTACATGCTATGCAATGTTATGTTACTGGGTTATGTGATTTGTTCTGGCATGCTGTTATGACTAACCACATGTTCTATTCATTACTAACCTATGCACTTTGAAAAACCTCAACACCGTAGCTCAACTGGGTAGGTCGGTTTCTGCAGATCCACCTACCCTACCTCAACTGGCCATGGCACCAGGTCCTAGCATGTCTGCGACCCAACCTGGAGCTGCCTCCTATGCTGGTCCTGCAGCACCTACAGGTTGAACTGCCTCAGGGGATAGGGCCCAGCCCCCCCTGGAGCTAGTGCAGAGAAGGAGTTGTCACCCAGTGACAGCTACCAGACATGGTGTGCAGGATCATGCAGCAAGGGTTTGACAATCGACTGTGCTGGATCGAGGGCAGACTGGCCAACCTGGAGGGGCAGGCTGGCCCCAGTGCTCAGCCTCCAGCACAGCCACATTCTGGACAATGAAGGAGCAGTGGCGACTGCCCATGGGTGGGGAGCTCAGTCTCACTGCTGCCATCTGGGGGCACACGGCTCTCCAATTCCACAACACCCTCTCTGTTCAAGGTGTTTACACCCTCATGTGTCATACACTACCCTGTCTGATGTCTTGTCTGTCTTATCTGTTTGCAAGTGCTACATCTCCTACTCAACATAACACCCCACACGTACCTATATCCCTTCCTCAACATTCCAATCTCTACTTAAAAAAAAGGCCATCTGTCCCACAAAAAAAATATTGCCCCAGACATAGCTTTCTATTTCACCTCATGTACACTACTCACAGTCAATCATTACAGCACTAAATTAACACAGTTATGTCACACACACCCCACTGTCTAGCATGTGAGGCTCCAAATTCCAATTTGTCCATAACCTGCACAGCTGTTGCTGTACAAAAAATGGAGAACTATGGTCTTTTCCTACAACTGTCCTGGACCTCCCTACCTGCATTTCACATTGTTATTTTCACCTGCTTGCCTTCATTTCACCACTTTCCTATTGCCCCATTTTTCTTTTCTTTTTTTGGAAATAATGTGTGTTTAAGTGGAGCTAAGCATTGTCCTTGTTGAGATGCATCACACAAACCCACTTAAAGCTACTTCCATTTCACCACTTTCCTATTGCCCCATTTTTCTTTTCTTTTTTGGAAATAATGTGTGTTTAAGTGGAGCTAAGCACCGTCCATGTTGAGATGCATCGCGCAAACCCACTTAAAGCTGCTTAAAACTGCTTAAATCATCTTCTGTCTTTCTGACATTGTTATGCACATCAGCAAAATGATTACCCACTGCCAAGTTTCGAACCTGGGACCCTGCCAACTAAGACATAGTGCACTAGACCACTCAGCTCTGAGATATATACCAGGTGTTTCCATAAACATAGCATGAGTATCAGCACTGCCAGGACCCTGTCAATTACAATATAGTACATTAGCCCACTTGGCCACTCAGCTCTGAAGACTGCCAGCTATTTCCATACATATATCCTGAGTATCAGTGATACACATCAGCAAAAATTACACCCCTGCCCAGTCTCAAACCTAGGACCCTGTCAAATACAATATAGTACATTAGCCCACTAGGCTATTCAGCTGTGAAGAGTAACAGATGTTTCCATACACATATCCTCAGTGTCACGACACACTGCTGGTCTATATAATGGGGAAAATGACAGCATACTTGGGATTGTGATGCAGACACCAAAAAAGTACACAGCCAAATAAATGCTGATGGATTTACATGACGCTTAGGATAACAGGTAGAGCTGACAACTGCACAGACTTTTTCAGAATGCCTACAGCTGTGCCACCTACTTTTGGAATGGTGGTCACAAAACCTATTCTGTGTGCTGAAGTACTGGCAAGTCAGTACAGATTGAGATTAGAAAATCATGACACTCAGTTCAGTGTTACATGTCATACCAATCTGAACACACATGTTCATGTAATCCTGTGTAACAGACTGTATGCATGCACATATGTCTTGTAAATACACCTGCTATAGTATTGACTCAGTAGATCAATATGTTACATTCCCAGCATGCTTTACATTTTGCCGCCCATAGTCCTGGCTGCCATTCCAGTCTGTTGCATGTCAAGTACATGCTTGTCAATACAAAAAATAACTGACTGAGACATGCAATTTTGAACAGAACCATATGCTGCTACTGCAGTAATTTCAAGCATGCTATACATTTTGCCTATCACAGTCCTGGCATCCATTCCAATCGGTTGCATGTCAGGTACATGCTTGTCAAAACAACAAATACATGACTGAGTTGCAACAACCAGATCCAAACCAAATTCTGGAATGCACAGAAACCAGGCCAAACTCTTAATTTGTTTCGAGCAGATAAAAGAGATTTATATGATGTGTTGTTGTCTTTCGGCTTTTCCCAGTTAGTGGTTGCCACAGTGGAACTCCGGTCTGCTAATAATTGGCAGTAGATTTTCATGAACGCCGAGGTGCCAGCTCGATGTTCAACCTTCAACAAAGGCACGCCCATTTAGGCATGTCTTTTGAAAGCCAACCCAACCGTGGGGAGGACATGCAGACTCCACACAGAAGGCACTCCCCGCACTCCAGCCGAGAATCGAACGGGAGAACCTCTTGCTGTGAGGCAACAACACCACCGCTGCACCACCAAAAACTGCTTGAAAAAGAAACATAAGTACACTTTAATATATTGGGATTACAGAGATACATTGAATTGAACATTACACCTAGGGGTTTCCACTTTATAAAACCCCCCAGTACACCGTTTGATATGAGTTGTTCCATGGATAAGAAATTCAAGGAACATTGGTTAGCGGCATCCCATAAATGTGTTACAGAGTTGCTACATATTTTGATCAAAAGGGATCAAGTAAAACAGTAAAAACTAAAGCAAGAATTGTCTATGCTGTCCAATAATATATCCAGCAAAATCATTGAGAAATTATCTACTCTTGAAGAAGAAATAATAGACAAAAAAAGACTAAATTACAATGGGACATCAAAGACTATGAAAGTGGGCGGGCATTTGTTGCACCATCCAATGAAAAATGGAAGAATCATTGGTGAGATAACAGAGGTTTCAAAAGAAGAGCTTCAGTATCATTTGTTTCTTCAGAAGAAACTAATATTTCCAGAAGTGAAGGGAGTGTAGAGGAAGAATTCCCTCACCTACTGCCAGCACAGCAACCTGAAAATTTTCTTCAGCATTTTCAAAGCAACGGAGAATATAACCAACAACAACAAGGACAGAAAAGAGGGAGGAATAACTATGTGACCCAACAGAGAAGGGGTTTTAGAAACAGACAACACAATGGACATTATGATGGACAATATAACAGTAAGAAGTTTAAAAAATAATGTTGCTAGTGTTAACAAACCTAACAATTCAGTTGTTAATTTATCTAATTATGATTTAAAGGATGAACAATATGAAGTTTTAAATTTGGGTTTTAAATTTATTCCAACGGTTATTCCCAGGGTACATGTAGATAAACAGGAAATTTTCAGACTTGTACAGAAGTTACATCTTAGATACTTTTTTTCTGAAGATATTCATAGGAATGTTATGGATATAATTCAAGAAGAGTCAGACGAAAGTTTTCATTTGTGTTGTGAAGAAGTGTTTGAACATGCAAATGTAAATGCTTATTGTAACATTGATACTTCTGAAGTTCCAGTGAAAAAATATTTATTCGACCATTTGAAAATGAACAAATAGCGCACTTTAGTTCAATGATTAATTTTGAAGGGGAAAATATATGTAAGGAAGTCATGAAAAATAAGTCTACTATTAAGGATAATTTAACACTCAAAGAATGGCATTCTTTGAAAGAATTACAAATTAATGCAAATTTAATAATAAAACCAGTGGACAAAGGCAACAAAATTGTTATAATGAATGTAGTTCAATATTTTAATGTGCATGGAACACCTTGACAATAGGGATGTGTATGAAATAAGTGATATAAAAAAATATGAATCATCTTTAAAATAATATGATAAATTGATAAATAAGGGCAATAGATTAGGATATTTTACAGAGAAAGATATAAAAGGTAAATTATCCAACAAGCAGTGTGAAATGGCTATTTTTTTTGTTTACCAAAAATACATAAGGGCATGTATAACCCTATTATTCATGTCTTAGGGGATAATCCTTTGTCCCACTTTGTCACTGAACTAGGGGAATTTTGTTTAAAAAGCAATTATTTTTGTTTTAATAAACAGTTATACGGGCAAAAACAAGGTACTGCCATGGGAGTACCATTTGCTCCCATGTATGCCAATATTTTTATGTAATTTTTTTGAAGATACTTTTCTATATCAATTACAGTTTGTGAAGAGGTATGTAAAATCGTATTATAGGTCCATCAACGATTTAATTTTTATTTGTGAAGGTGGTTCCAATGAAATACAATATTTTATTTCTCATTTACATGAAAATCCATACAAATTAAGTTTCGATGGATTACAACAAGGTAGTAAAGTAATATATTTAGATATGATTTTGGAGGGTAAAACAACTGGAGAAATGGCTAGCAGAATACATAGGAAATTTATAGATGGAGGACAGTATTTACATGCTTCTAGCTGCCATGATCCCCATGTCATTAAAGCTCTCCCATATGAAGATTTTTTGAGGTTGTCCAGGATCTGTTCAGATAAAAATGTTTTACAACAAGAAATAAGAACAACAACTAATATGTTTTTACAAAGGGGATATGATTCAGTGAATGTAGGCATGGCAGTGAATAAAGTTTTGGGCGATGTAAGTGCAATAAGTAAGAAACTAATTGGTTATACAGGGGAACGTGTTTATAATATTCAAAAAGCTAACAAAAAAGACCCGTACATTTTGTTTCTACATACAACATTAGAAGTGATGAAATAGTTAGATTAATTAAACACTGTTGGAAGTTTTTAATACAAGGCAAATGTTTGTCCACCATTTTACCAAATCAACCCTTTTTCTCATTTACTAAGGGGAAAAGTTTAAAGAATATGTTGGCTCATGGAGATTTTGTACAGTGAGATGTGGGAGGTGCACAATTTGTACAAATATTGTGGAGAAGGTGGAACATATCAACAATTGTAAATGTGATGTTAGAGGCACATATACATGTGAAAGCAAAGGTGTTATATATATGTTGTTTTGCCCTTGTAAGCTATTTTATGTAGGCAAAACAAAACGGATGTTTCACACTAGATTTATGGAATATTTGAGAGATGCTAAACATCAGAGGGACGATAAAATGATTTCCTTACATTTTAAAACCCACCATCAAGGATATGTTCATCTTTTGAAAGGTACTATTTTAGAACAAGTTGATTGTATGTGGGAGAATGAGGAGGTGTTGAAACAAAAATTATTATATAAAGCATGTATTTATATTTTAAAGTATAATACAATGGTCCCTAAGGGACTAAATAATGAATTAAATTGGAAGTGTTAACTTTAAGTATTTAATGTATTTAATTACTTAATTGTTTAATTAATTGGTGTTAAAAAATTTTAGGGCTATATAAGTGTGTTTTAGAAGTGAATTGGTATTCCTTGAAGGTGGTAACACCGAGGTGCTAGAATAAATATTCTTATTTTACTATTTGTGCATTTTCTTCTATGCGTTCCAGAATTTGGTTTGGATCTGGTTGTTGCAGTTTTTTCGGATATTGTTGTTGCAGCAAATGCATAACTGAGCCCTGAAATTTTAAGCAGAACAGGTTGCTGCTACTGCAGTCACTGTCACTGCCACCCATATTAGCACAGCAAAGGCCTGTAGGTTGGGACACACTTCAAAATATATATAGGCATCCTAAATGTCACCTACCACTCCCTGGATGGCACTATTACATAGCATATATACATGAGGCACATGCCTCACCTGAACTGTTATGGGTATCATCACCCTGGCTATGCTGTGACAACAGAGATGACACTGTCCCTCAATGACATATACAGCTTGCTGTCCCAAATGTGTTCACAATCCCCAGGACCCTGTCAACTACAATATTCCTGGCCAGAATGCAGCAGCTGCAGCCTGCAACATATGTGACAGTGTGTTCAGATACCTGCTATAGACCTACCATACCTTCCAAACACCTAGAACAGTGGATCCACCCAAAACCCATTTAGAAAGGTGTGGGATGAAGAATGGTCACGTGACAGAGACATGTGTCACAGTTTCCCCTACAAACATACACAGCTGATAGACCAGAAGCTACTGCAGCAGCATGCATACTCTATTGCAAATGACTTATGACACTCACATCTGTCTGTCCCCTTAGTGATGTCAACCTACATTTTTAAACAATAAACTGCCACATAATCAGAAAGTCTGTTCACCATGACCAACATAGCATGCCAAACTGTGGACATACCACATAAATCTGGACAGTGGTCAATATTTATACCTACCCTCTGTGATGCTGTAGTCCCCACACCTCAAAAATGTACATCTCAGAGGCCAGGAAAAGGGCTGAGGCCAACATGAAGGCCTTAAATATAGCCTGTCGTGCCATGCCATCTGCTAATGAAAATGCAATCCAGTTGTTCTGGATGCAATTATCAAGTGTGAGCCACAGATTGATGCACAGGCAATCACCTGCTCATGAGCATTACCTACAAAAGGCAAGCTGCTACCTATGATAAACAAGTCTGTAACTTTCTTTATGAAGACAGACTGCGAGAACATAAATATTATAATACAGGATCTATGCACATAAAGAAGAAGAGCACTATACCAGGTAGGTAATAGAAGTCCCCATGTAATGGGATGCAGATGGGAGGATGCAGTTATGGGAAATAGGGATTACAACAGTAGGTCTGTAGTATATATCTTGGAATTACATGTTGCTGTTACTGAGCTGTCTGGCACCTACAGGTTTCCCTTTTGGCTCTGTCTGCTGTGACATAGATCACAGCTCTGGCCCTCTGAGTCCCTCCAACAATGGTTGGCTCATGTACGAATGCTACCCGATTGTGTTTTAGACAATACTAACAGTAAGTACTGGGGGATACACCTCACATATCATATGATGTACTGTCAGACAGCTCCTCTCAGTCTGTGAATGTCACACAGGCATACTTCAAACATTGTGCAGGTGTCCCTGACAGTTCCTAATGTACTCTGGTTAGGGCACTGTGTATTCCACACACGTATCCCATTGCTTGAGAGCTATGCCTAGTATACCTGTTGACCCCCTGCAGCAGGGCAGCAGGTTATAGCTAACAGTAGTGGGGGGACGCAGGCCAAACCTCAGTGACAGGGTGTACATATTAAGCATACAATGTAAGGGAATGAATACAGTACCAGATATTAATGTACCAAAACTGTTTTCTGGGGTTCTGGCATGTGACAGCCAGATTACCCACAGTCTAGGAACAAACATTATGTATTCTACAACTGCTTGCCACACATCTACATTTGTCTGACTGAGGGTCCACATATATCATGCATATATTCACATTCTGCAAACATCTGTGCACTGTGGATGTCGGACACCTACAGGAAGGATATCCCACAACACGCTTGCAGTGCTGTCATTGGGTCAGACACATGTTGCTGGAATGTCCCAACACACTTGTAGTTGCACTCACCTATTTGTTGGATGGTGGCTGTATGACATGGCACTGGGATGTTGCCCATTGGAGACATACCACAGTAGATGGCAGTGATGGGTGTGGAGACATGATAACACAGTCTGCCACAGCACACAGTGCCATAACCAGTATATATAGGATCATAGGAAGTTAATAGGCTATTGGGCCTGAGGCCCTCATAAGCCTAGCCCAGAGTTTAGACGATGTTTATGTAAGCCACACAGGTGGTATCCCAAGGGTGTATGACCTGTGTAGCATCCAGTTATCCAGGTATCACTTAAAAAGAGGTAAAGAGGTACTCTGCCTGATGTGGACAGGGTGTCCATTCCATAGCTGGATGAGTGTGTGGGACACACATCTGACCCATCAACAAGTCCTGTTGATGTCACAGATCAGGTTGAGAGCACGTGCGCAGATTACTCGAATGGAGCTTGAGTTGCAGATGTGCAGCAGTCCCATCAAGGTGGTGTTCATGATCGCCTTGTATGCCACACAGAAGTCACCTCAGAGTGAGGAAAATTTGTGGTCTCCCCAGCTTCTGCATGTGCTTTGCCAGTTACATGATGAAAGGGAGATTATACTCAATAACTGGCCTTATTAGGGAGGAATACAAGGATGTTATGATTCCCATGTCCCTGCATGAGATACCCTTGTATATGAGGCTTTACTAGAAAGGCTCGCCCAGACTCTGCTACACTTTGGTGAGGGAAAGGTTAGTTTGCTTTTTATTTGTTGTATTTTGTATTACTTTATTGCCTTTTTCTATTTTGAATACTGTGATTTGTTTTCTTTACCTTGTGTTTAACTTGTATTCTGCTTTTAACGTCATATTAAAGCTTGAAAAGAGACCACAACTCTGTATCTTGTGAGTCAGGCAGAAATAATTTTTCCCACGCTCCCATCCAGTTACTGTTGTGTTCTTAAACACCACTGTCTTTCTAGTTGCCTGCCTCTTATGTTAATTTGACCATATATCTCATTTCCTCTCTGCTTTCACTGGCTTGTGTGAGTAAGCACAAAAGTATCATTTTGTGAAATCACTCCTCTTCAACTATTTAAATTTTTTGGCCATCCTACTGTATTCCATAGCACAAGAATACAAAAGTGACCACCTCCTTTCAATCTATCTTGCTGTTGTAAAAATGATGACTCTCCACTAAAACTTAACTTTATGCAGGTGAAACTTAATTTACCTACTTTCACATCTAATTCCTCTAGTACACACTGCAGTGTTTAGGATGAAACATTTTTTTCATCTTACCTTTAAGCATCTATTGTAAGACCACCAGTTATTGGAGAGCCCACATTCTGCCTCTCAGTAGTCATCTTGTGATTAGTGCTTCTGTTTTCTCCTGGTAAGAGAAGGAGTGCAGTTACATTATTTTCTGGAGACTGCTGATCACCAGAATGCTTAATAACTGCTTTATAGGTGACAGCTTGGAATCTGTGCTTATATTCTGATCCTGGTGAGAGTAGGAGCAGAGTGCATTGATTCCTGACTCTTTCTGGTTGGAGTCCCTGTAACTAGCACTTGGTCTAAAAACCTGCTGGAAATCAATAGGAAGCCTTAAACTGATACAAGCACTCAACTCTCCTTGTTAATAGGGAGAAATTAATTCTGGGCACTAAATGGCCTATAATTGAAAAGTACTTTGCCAAGATAAGGGGAAAAAAAACACCTAACCAGGCATGTCCAAGGTCAGCTTCTGGTGATTTCCCCTGTCCACCTGGTGAATCTGGGCATACTGGGGCAATGCAGCAATATCCTTATGTACACAGACAGCCCTCTCCTCCTACCACCCAACACTACAACCTGCGAGAGATGCACTTACATAGCCAAACAGGTAGCAAAGTTCTCTCTAGCCATGATTGTGCTAGGCAATCAAGAGGAGAAGGTTAGCACCTGCACTGTACCTCAAGCAACACATAGCCCTTCAAAACCCTCACCACCAACACCCACACATAGCAACACTAAACACACATATGCGGAGGCCCTTGACATAAACCTGCCCAAGCAACAAGGACCTCTGAAGCTGAAATGCAAACAAACACCAATCACAACCAAAGTATCACATAGCTCATAACACCAGTGTGCCACCCAACAACAGCCCCTAAGGCAAGACAACATACCCAATACTTTAGCCATAGGTGACTCTATAGTCAGGCACACTGATGTCACACTCACTAGGCTGAACAAGTAGAAAATTACAGTCAGCTGCCTGTCGGTATCAAGAGCCACTACATAATGCATGTTCTCAAGTCACTCCACTACAAGTACAAATATGACTCTTTCATTGTCCATGTTGGAGTGAATGACTTGAGACGTACCTCCCTGGACTACATGAAAAGAGACATAGAAGAGCTTTCTGATAATGTGACCCAGGCAGGTATGACCCTATCCCTGAGTAGCATCCTGCCTTCGCCCCGAATGATACCACAGTATAAGGACAAAATGACTGACTTCAATGATTGGCTAAGCTTCTGGTGTCATTCAAAGAGGATCCAGTATCTGTCTGCCTTGGACAACATGCTCAACAAACCACAATGCTTTGCCAGAGATGGTCTGCACCTGGTGCCCCTAGGATCCAGGTTACTGGCTAAGGATCTTGCCACCCCTATAGTGCCTTTTTAGGCAAGGCTCAAAGGACAAAACCACCACCATAACAGGTACAAGTATGCAAAATCTGAAGGTAATGCTACTAAATGCTAGAAGTCTAAACGTCAAAATGCACTCTCTTGAGGCACTCCTAAAAATGGAGAACATCGATATCTGTGCAGTAACTGAGACCTGGTTCAAGGCTCCAGAGAGTACCCCTGCAATACCAGGCTACAACTCTTACCACACGTTTTGGCCACCAAACCAGGACCGAAACACTTAAGGTAGAGGACTGCCCGTATTCACCAAGGATATTCACGCCTCCAGGCTAATTACCTAACACAATGCATCCAAAATTCTCCAGGAGCAACTAATACTAGGTAAGACTGCAATCCAAATTGTAGCTTGCTACAGATCCCCTACCATGCCCCAACATTCTCACTACACCTTTCTAAACATAATGGAAAATGTTAAGATACAACCAAACACCCTAATACTGGGTGATTTCAACTACCCTGCCATTAACTGGGAAATTCTACTTGTGTACCAACACCTTTGCCCAACGGTTCTTGGAATTCATAAATTCCAAAACCCTGGATCAACCAATCCATAGTCCCACCAGGAGCTCCAATATCCTGGCTCTGGTCATTATCAACATGGGAAATTGATGCTCCACACCAGTGGTCACCCCCTTGTTGGTTAGGTCTGACCATAAGCTAATCATCTTTGACACCCACATTCCACCCCCCCCCCCAGTAAGGAAACATCAGTAAAAAACTTCTCCAAGGCCAACTTCATGTTACTCAAGTCAGAAGTGACAAACTTCATGACACCCATGTAGACGGGAACTGAAAGTTCAACTGCCAAATCCTGCACTAAAGCACTGTACAAGTACATCCATTTGTGCATTAATCACACCATCCCAAATAGAACCAAGATGGTCTCCTCCAAAAAAGGAAGCCAATCTGGTGGTACCCTGTCATAAACAAACTATACAACAGAAGGAAGAAACTGTTGCAGAAAAGAGGAAAATCCCAGGACGCAAAAAACTCCCTTACCAGCCTCAGTAAGAAGCTGAGATCCCTCATAAAATCCTCCAAAGCTAGCTACGAAAATAAAATAGCCAAAGATTCCAAAGACAACCACAAGGCATTCTATAGCTATGTCAGTAATCTAAATGACAATGCTTAGATCTGCTCTGAGCTATAACAGAATGGTGTTAAATATACTGATCGCAAGGACATTGACAATATCCTGGCAGATCGATTCAGTGCCAACTTCATCCCCTCTCACACCCTAAAGGACCCATATCAATACTGAAAGATTGCCAAATTCCAGCAATCACAGCCACACAGCTAAAAACCTTACTCTCTAAAGCTAAGAATACTGCATCCATGGGACCAGACAACATCCCGGGCTGTGTACTACATGAACTACAAAATTAACTGGCACCTCACCTAAGCATCATGTTTAATCATACCCCTCACCTCAGGCATCCTGCCCACTGAGTGGCACACAGCTAACGTTATCCCACTTCACAAGGGGGGATCCACCTTGGATCCTGGGAACTATCGTCCCATCAGTCTGACGAGCCTGATCTGCAAAGCCATGGAATGTAGTATTATGGAACTTATAAACAAAGACATTGGCAACCTTCAAACACTGGACCCAACCCAGTTTGGGTTTGTGAAGGGCTGATCGTGTCTCCTGAACCAGATTGACTTCTTCTATTCAGTCTCCAAAGCTGTGGATAAGGGCAAGGTGGTCCACACAGCCTATCTGGACCTTGCCAAGGCCTTCGATACCATCCCCCACTCTGGAATCATAGATAAACTTACTAAGCTGGGCATAAATCGCTACGTCACTTGATGGGTTGACAACTGGCTTACTGACAGAACCCAAACTGTAAAAGTAGCTGACTCCAAATCCAGCTCCAGACAAGTGACAAGTGGAGTAGCTCAGGGTTCAGTCCTGGGACTGCTCTTGTTTGGCATCTACTTCTCTGAAGTATAGGCCAACACTAAGGAACTCTGGCTAACAAAGTTTGCAGATGACTGCAAACTGGGAGCCATTACTGAATCCCCAAATGATGTGGCTATTCTACAAAAGGGCCGTACAGAAACAGATGCTTGATCCCAGAGCCATGGCCTCAAGCTCAATGCCAAGAAGTGTATAGTTATCCCCTTTGGGAAAAAAGCATGTATCCATGAATTACCAGATAGGTGTCAGTACACTAAATACCGAAATTGTGATAAGAAACTTAGGAACACAGGTGGACAGTGGTCTCACCTTCGATAACCACATCACCACAACACTCAGAAAATCCTTCTATGTGGTACACCTTATTAAGGGCTTTTCATCCAGAAAAAAGGAGTTCATTGTCCCACTGTACTCATCCCTCATTAGACCCATCATAGAGTACAACACCCCATTTAGTATGTACCTCAGAAGACATCTGCAACAACTGGAAAGGCCGTAGAAACACCTCACTAAAAGAATCACAGGTCTACAGCAGATGCCCTATGCTGACCGATTAAAAAAAGTCCAGCTATACTCTATCGCATATCGTCTTCTCAGAAACGGTTTCTGCTTAACATACAAGGTCATGTCAAACTCAGAGCTGTTGGACATGCTACACTTAAAGAAATCCTAATCCATCAGAGCCACATGCTCCAGGGATGTAAACCTTTTCATCACAATGAACAAAGCATGCTGGAGGGATAGGTTCCTGACCCAGAGACTCCCCATACTCTGGAATAGACTGCCCATACATGTTAAGCAGAGCACCTCCTTGGCCCTCTTCAAAAGGAACTTTGACGACTCGATGGGAGATATGGAATTTACTCCTGGGATCCCGTCAGTCACCCTGCTAGATAGGGGTCCAGGAAAGTAAATATTGATGGAAGAAATAGCATGGGAATTGTTATGGCTAGGCTTGTACAAGCCCTAGGGCTGATAGCCTAGTACCAACCTATGAACCTATGAATATGGTGTTTAAATGTCATGGTGCGATCAACCTGTGTCCCCAAATCCCTCACAACTGATTGCTTGCTTAGGACTTTGTTAGTAATGTGATAATTTGTGGGGACTTCACTCTCCCCAAACGGGATGATGCTGTATATGCAACCTGAGGCCATGTGTCTGGCACCACTCATGTGTCTGCATGAGACCCTCTTGGTGGATTTTCACATCACTAGGGGATTTGGTGACAGCACCAAGCATCCAGTCTTCTGCAAATGTGGTCAGCCATAGCCCACTGGTTGTGCTCTGCACCTCAGAAGAGTAAATCACACATAACAGAGACCTCAAAACAGAACACTGGGTTATGCTACTAGTTATGGGTCTACCGCTTGAGGTGGCTTCCCCTATATTGAGTAGGTGGGTGCTGTCAGTGTGCCAATGTGCTACCTATCTGGTGGCATATGGATTGATGCCTAGTTGAAAGGATATATCTGTTATGGCCAAGTTAAGAATACTGTGAAAGTCTTTGGCCAGGTCAAGGTAGGCAGTGTGCACTGTCTCCCCCTCATCCATGGCTTTTTTGACTGTGTCAAAGAAATCAACCAAAGGTAACAGACATGATCTTTCCTTGAACAAGCCAAACTGTATGTGATTGAGTGTGTGGAGGTCATCAATGTCCTTGTTAATGAGGTTCACAGTAATCTGTTCCATGGTCATGCAGATCAGGATAGTTAGGCTGATGGGTCTATAACGCACCAGATCTGTGGACACTCCACCTTAGTGTAAAGGAATGACAGTAGGTGTCCTCTGCTCAGCTGGGTCAAAGGCGGTATTCAGGCACCTATTGGTGCTGCAGGTTCATGCGTGAGGTAATGTAGGATGCATCCTGTGATGTCACTGGGTCCCATGGAGGCTGTATTCTATGACTTTGAGATGCCAGTGATGACCTGTTCTCTAGATGTAAGGAGAAGGGGACAGGTACTGGGGATGTCCTAATATACTGACGGGGGACAGGGGGAGAAGCTTTTACTGACTCTGTTAGGCAGCAAGTTTGGTATATCCATATCACTTGTATTTCTGGTGTCCCTGGCCACCATGTCTGATCAGGTCTGGGTACTTCCGTTGAGGTTGCACACATATGTGAAGAAGTAGATATGAAAGTCTGTAGTGTATGTTGCCAATGTGGGTTTGGAGTTTGCTTTGCAGAATTTCATTAGTGATCTTATTTGCTTGTACAGGCTAAGGAGACACTGCTTCACATTGGGCACTTGCTCCTTCTTGGTCTTGGATAGCAATATTTCACTCCTGTTATAGAGTGTCATTATTGCAGATGTCCACAACACAGGTTTACTTATCCTTGCAGAGGATGATGTAGTCCTGTCAGGTATAGCTGACTCCATGCAGTTATGCAAATGCACGTATAGTGCTTTGGTGTATTTGTGGATATTGGTGTCAGTTCCTACAGAGGGGGAGGGGACTGTGAAGCTGTTTATACCATAATTCAGGAGGCTGTAATCAACTTTGGAGATGTTGTGTGTCTGATCCTAGCTGGATGGGTATTGTGGAAGATGGTGACTGCAAACATGATCACTTTATGGTTGGTTTTTCCCATGGAGAATGATACTGTAGGGATGCTGCAGTGGTTACCCATGTTGTTTATTATCAACTCCCAGAAATATTCACCTCATGTGCAGGTAGCAACTATCAGTTCCATGGTGCTTGCATTAACAAATTCCATGACTCTCCGGGCATTTGTCTGCTGGCATGAGTTGTTCTTCCAATGTATGTTTGGGTACTTAGTGTTACCCAGGATCAGACTACAGAGTCAAGTCTTAATAGAGTTGAACAGGTCCATATAGGTAAAATGGGCTTGCTGGTCACATGTGGGGGCCGGTAGCTAACTATGATTTGAATAAGGGTCTTGGCAATGGTTAACTGCACCTAGAGTGTCTCCTGTGTGTCTTACTGTTTGACCAGCCTGGAGGTGTGTATGTGTTTCATGGGTTCACTTTATAGTCTCAGAATACTGAAATATCGAATTGCAGTATCTCAAGACTATAATAGTGGAAGCTGAGTTCCACGAAAGACCACATAACTGAATCTGGAAATGTCAAATTAGTGGTTATGGTGGTGTGCTGTGTTACTGTATAGCTGAAGATTCAGGTAAGTGTTTATATTTTAAGAGTTTTGGGTAGGGATGTTATTATATGTTAGTGTGGTGGGAAGTTTTAGGTATAGGTTAAGGTATGTAGGTAAGAGTGTGAGTGTGTAAATGTTGAAAATGGTGTAGTTTATATGTATGTGATGTGTGTTTGTGTGAGGGGAATGTAGATTGTGTAGTGGTGAGTTCTGTGTCTGTCATTTTTAGTGTGACCTCAGAGTTGGTATATATAAGTAGCGGGGGGGTGCATGGAGGTCTTGCCCCCTGCTTATAAGTAGGGTAGGTGTGTATATTTGTGTTGTTTAGTTTGTGTGTGTTTTGTTTGTTGTAATGTGGGTAGGAAGGTGTATGTGTGTTTGTGTGGTGTAGGGTGTGTTTACAAGTCACAGTTTTGAATTTCGTGGTTTTGGGGTTTTGGTATTTTGATTTTTTGGCTTTATAGTCCCGAGATACTGAAATCTGATATTTCAGTATTTCGAGATTATAAAGTGAATAAGTAGTTAATTTATAATGAAACTCCACATCCCTTGCCTTTACTGCCCGCACCTTGGGGTCTGACTGTATGACAGGATAGGTGATCACGTAAGCCTGTGGTGCTCTCTGCAGCTTTGAACCATGTGTCTGTCACTGCACAGAAGTCATCATTCTCCATGGTTAACACTGCTTGCAGTGGGTGCATATTCATGTTCAGACTCCTAGCGTTTAGCAGCATGGCCTTCAAATTGTAATTTGTTGCAGTTCAGTTTCATGTTGTTAGTGTTAACATCACCACTTTTCCTAATAAAGACACTATGATGATGATGACAAGAACCATGGCCAGAAGCCTGAAGGCCAGCTAAGACAGATGGAGGCCATCTCTGGCAAAGCATCATGGTCTGTTGATCATATCATCATCAAGTACTGGATCTCCCTGGAATGGCACCTGAAACCAAGCCAATTGTTAAGGTCAGTCATTTCCTGATTGTATTGTGGCATCATTCTGGGTGACAGCAGACTGCTGCATAAGGCTAAGGACATACCTGCCTGGGATGCATACGCAGCGTGTTCAATCATGTGTTACATCATATAGTACAGGGAGGTATGTCTCATGTCAGGCACACCAACATGGACTATGACAGACTCATAACAGTAACTGTTGTTGAGAGACAGCAGTGTGTGTATCTGATATGGCAGATTCTGGCACCTGACATGCAAGTAACCATGACCTCCTACATATACAGCCTGGCGAGATGCACATCTGTGTGTCTGACAAAGGAGTCTGCTATGACTAATATGTTTGATTTATGGTGATGCTTTAGTGGCTATTGGACACAGGTGTGTGGCTATGTGTGATATGTGGTGTGCAGGGCTGTGGATTCCGCATGTGTTTCTGCCTTGGAGGCCTCCTTTGTTTGGGGATGTTTATGTTGAGGATGTCTGCATATGTGGGTGTATGTTGTGTAGGTGTGGGTGGTGTGTGATGTATACTGGTTGTGCTGACAACCTTTTCTGTGCCAAATATGCAGGCTTCAGAGGGAGAGACCATGGACTGTAGGTTCCTAATGTCATAGCATCTCTCACAAATTGTATTAATTGGTGGTGTTTGTAGATGGTTGTCCATGTACATGAGGTAGTTGCTACACTGTGCTAGGATGCCCATATCAACCAGACTGGCAGGAGAAACTGTAGGACATTGTCTATCCATATTTGTCAGAATCTGAAGTAGGAAGGCTAGGGAAAACAAAGGGGTGGCCCTACAGCCTAGCTGCTTAACAAATTATAGAGGCTTAGACTACCACATACAATGTAGGCAGGCTATAAACAAGCAGTAATAGGTGCAACAGAAAAGATGCAGTTGAACAACTTACAGAAAATGCAGCAGGTATCAGGAAACAGCAAATTAAGGTGGGAAATGCATGATGCATTGCCACTACGTTGCTGATAGCTGCATACTGTGGTGAGAGATTGCGGGGTATGATGTGGGAGTTAGCGGAGGATACTGCTGGCAAAAGTGGATGTGCAGGGTGTGTACATAATGGAGAGCAATGTATGTGGTCCTGTGATGTATTCCACCTCTTCTTGTCTTTCAGGAGTGATGTACAGATGAAGGAACCCAACTTTTTCTGCAGCCAAAAATAACTTCATAGTTGATGGCCTCAGACTGCATCATGCCATCCTGCTGTTGAGGAGTCACCATATGCAGGAACAACATGCTGCACTGTGGGCAGACCTTGTTGCATCAGTAAATCACATCAGGCTACAGGACAGAAGCTATGAGCAGGTCTGACACAGACCACCAATATGATAAATGCTGCAAGGCAAAGGGTTGCAGCTGTGGTTAGGGACCATGCTGGCGCCAGTGGAGGGCCTACAACACAACAGCCACTCTCAGCCACTGAGGAATTCCTTTCAAACCTGGGTTCAGCCACCAGCTTGCAAGCATCCGTCTGTCTCCATATGTAGTAGAGATGGGTGGCACAGCTTCCACAGCAGAGCAATATCCAGGTAAGCCTCCTGTGGTCATTACTTTAATACTGTAGCAGTCATAGTGCCAGCCTCTGCATACCTGTACACAGATGTCAGGTCAATCTGCATGTGAGGAGGTTGTACTGCACATGTGTGCACACATAGGCTGTCAGCAATGTGGGCAGTATCACAGTTTGTACTGTAAATGCTCATATGTGCAAATATTATTCTGTATCATTGCCACATTTGTGTTTGCTGACAATACCTCTCCCCCACATTTCTATAGGTACATCTGCAATGGCCAGAGTTCTGTAGCCAGTGAGTGTGAAAATATTTTGTTACGGCTCATTTATACAGTAGGAATGTTAAGGACTGCCAGTTTGCCATAGACACAACTTTTCAGCTTAGCCATAGTACAATACTTGTATGTTCAGTTGTGAAGGGGTTCACTGCAGTGCATTGACTTGGCAATCACAGTAGCATATTTGCAGAAGCTGTCACATATTTGCATGTATTTTTGTGAAGGTGTATGCAGTCTACTATACAGGGGGCAATAGGACAATGGAGATGGGTTCACTGCTTTTAGATGAATGTCCATCACATACACTGACATGTTGCTTATCTCACAGGTGTATAGTACTGGCAACATTAACCAGACATAGCTGTACTGCATGTTGTTAAGGGCCTGTGTGTCTGTGTCTGTTGTGGTCTGCTTGTGTGTTGTGCATGGGGTCAGTAATAAGGTGTGGAATACATAATGCAGTTGTGGCACATCACCTGCATGTATGTGTTTGTGTGTGTGTGTGTGTGTGTGTGTGTGTGTGTGTGTGTGTGTGTGTGTGTGTGTGTGTGTGTGTGTGTGTGTGGATCAGCAGACAATAGTGCATGTATTAATGTGGTCATGTTGTCTTCCTCCTCGCAGGTGACTGTGGAGGTTGGAGTGTGCCCTCCTCACAACCTGATGTCAGTGTCTCATCAGACTTTGATGATGATGGTGGCCATAGTGAGGCACAGGTGAGGTTGTTGGGGGCTGAATGTGTCCCATGGGCTGACATCCCACTTCCTTCTCCAATGTCCCTGCACACAGTCAGTATGCCCAAAAATACCTAGTCCCCTGTGCCCACAGATATTGTACAGTCAGAGGGTGGTGGCATTGAACAGGAGAGTTTGGGGACTATGGCATCTGTGACTGTAAACATTAGCCATATCCAGACAGCTGGCGAGGTCCCCACACAGACAGATTTACAGGGGTGCTCAAAGGAGGATGGCTACCTATCCACCACCTGTTACAGGTGTCACATCAGGAGTCACTTGACACATGCTTTGGCATGTTTTGGAGGCACAGGCACATTCTGAACACAACACCAGATGGATGGTCAGGATAATTGATGCATCCATGACTCCATCCACAACATTGGTGATGCCATGCATCATCTTGCTGATGTAGTGTACAGACGGTGTGGTGAGACATTGTCAGTCCTTAACCATGCATTGTCTGTGCTGGAACATGTGGTGGGAGTAGGGCATCAGACACGTGGATGTAGGTCAGCACCACCATCAGCTGAGAGTCCACGTTGCTGTACACTGGCATGCTCCTGTAGTGGCAATACCACCAGCACTACAGAAAGGAGGTTGCTGTCCACACCACAACATGGCAGGCTATGGACACATGGTCCTGGGTGATCCAGTGAGGGAGTTTGTCCCAGCAGAAACCAGTCACCATTAGCAAGTAGTACTACATCTGACCATGTCCATGGTGGTGCCAGTGCTACTCCTGTCAGAGTCAGTTCCCATGCTCATTGCTAGAGATGGTGAACTGTACATTCTGCCATGGATGGTCCACAACTGTTCAACATGCATTCATGTAGGGCTACCATATGGCTTAACTCTGTACATGCACACAATCACACATCACTGTCACATGCAGGTCACCAACAGACACACACAATTCCTTTTCATGGTCCAGCTGACCAGCAACCCTCCAGACACACACACACACACAATGTCAACCGTGTGGCACAGACTAGGACTTTGGCAACACCACAGCATATTCTGTGCATGTGATAATACTTGTGCCACATCCCTGTCATCCATATTATCAATGCAGGGACATGCAAATATGTGTCTGATGCAAAGTGTGACTATAGTACATTTAGTGACAGTTTATAGTGTAGTAGTGTTGTCGACACAGGTGGGACCCCATGAGACAGGATTGTGGTTTCCCATCTACTCATTATGGTTATGCTTAAAGAGGGTCAGCATGGTACTCTGATATGTATGGGAAGTGTATTCCTGAGACAGGGCAGCCTCTGTGAGACAAACATGTCTTACCAGCAGGCTGTGTTGATGTCATATATCAGATTCAGGCTTGTCATGCAGGTAATGCGTGAGGGGTTAGACTTATGGATATGGGACAGCTATAGTAGGACAGGGTCAAACATTGCATTCCAGGTGTGACACAGCCCACCTCTGAGCAACCTGCTCGATACTGAGTGGAGCAACAGTGATTTGAGCCTGTCTGCATGGGACAGGTGTTGGAGGCCATGGATTACCTTTGTGAGGTATTTCCATTGCCTTTCCACTTGGTGCAGATGTCTGGATATGTACATAACAAATGGGGAGTTGTGGTAAAATACTGTTGTCTGGATGAGGAGTATAGAGAGGAAATGACCACCTTTTTTTGGATGCAATCCCCTTACCTATGAGATGAAGCATGTACAAGGCTTTACTGACCACTGCCCCTAAATGATGGTTGAATGGGAAATTATCAACCTGAGTACCCAGGTCTCTCAGTACAAGTTGTGTGTTTAGGGGGCTGCCATTGATGTGGTAAACAGTGGGACCATGTCTTTGCTGAATGGTATGATGATACAGGTTTT
The DNA here is from genome assembly GCF_019279795.1 of Protopterus annectens. Taxonomy (NCBI): domain Eukaryota; kingdom Metazoa; phylum Chordata; order Ceratodontiformes; family Protopteridae; genus Protopterus; species Protopterus annectens. The sequence goes on from NC_056739.1 coordinate 1,886,301,948, forward strand.
TGCATTTAGCTTGAGGCCAGAGTCTTGGCACCACTCTGTAGTTGATGCAAGAGCCTCTTGCAGAATGTTAACATCATTTGGAGAGTCACTGATAGACAGCATCCAACATGCAGTCATCCACAAACATGATCAGTACCTACAAATGTAAGTGGTGGAGGGTAGCATTCATGCCGACATACATGTGGGTTATTTGGGGGCAGCAGCAGCTACTCACAGGGCCTCAAAATGCATACATATTGCACACACATTGGCAGACCAGATGTGCCATCTTATCAAATGCCCAATGTGAGACACGTATTGTAGTAAAGTATGAATTGGCAGGAGAAACCATACCCACGGAGAGTGCAATGGACACAACCTCACTTTTTTGACAATATTAGGGGTTGGGAGGGTGGCCTAATGGTTAAGTGCTTGCCTTGCAAGCACAAGGTGCAGGGTTTGAGTCTAACATGGGATAATTGGCTAGGCTTAAAATGGCTCACAAGGGCAGTTAGCTTAGTACTAACCTATGAACCTATGACAGCTTAGTTTTGTAGCATTTCCCTAGATTATGCTATTTCTCATAACAGTTAGGTGTTTTTGCAGTAAAATGACTGTTTTATCCAACTATTACAATAATGTAGGATATGTTTGCTGTCCTACACTTTCGGGACATTTGTATTGTTTTAGTTTTTACAGGACATGCCTGTCCAAACATGGACTGTAACTTGCACAGTGAGACAGGTGGTAACTAATATAGTCACACTGCTGCAAGAGGGCACACATACAGACACTCACATGAACTATCCTTGTTGAGACTAGAACCCCTACATATCTAGTTCTACATACTATAGCAATGCATACGTATTGCATGTGCCACTGAGCTTATGTGTTTTTGGAGTGTCTGCCACTACTGTTTAGGTGGATAACATCTGCAGGTGCTGTAAAGATTGCCAATGGGGGGGGGGTAACAAGTTTGCACAGGCCCTTAAAATTTTATAAACATTGCATACACACAGGCAAGATATCCACAATTCTGCGAGGGGATATGCTTACACAGACACTGACAGAGTTTGTGTTTTTGAGAGTAGGACCCCTACCTATCTAGTTATATACAGTATAGTATTATGTACGTATCACATGAGCCATTCAGCTAGTGTGTTTTGAGAGTGTCTAACTGTGCTTCTAATGTGGATGACATCAGTAGACCCTGAAAAGGTTGCCAATGGGGGGGTTACTAGACCCTTAAAATTGTATAAACTTCACAAACACACATAGGCAAGACAGCTGCACTGCTGAAAGGGGATATGCTTACACACACTCATGCACTTACAGAGTTGCTGGTTTTCAGAGCAGAACTCATACGTATCTAGTTATATAAACTATAGTACAACATATGTACCAGATGCTCCATGGAGCTACTCAGTCTGAAGAGTGTCTCACTGTGCTTCTAAGGTGGATGATATCAGCAAGCCCTGTAAAGTAAGTCAGTTTGGGGATTAACAGGTAGGCACAAGCCTTAAAATAGATTAGCATTGCACAAACATAGGCAAGACAGACACATTGCTGCAAGTGAATATACTCACACACATGCACACACACTCACAGAGGTGCCATTGTTGGGATTATAACCCCTACCTATCTAGTTGTATATACTATAGTGCTACATACTAATTGCATGTGTCACTGAGCTTATGGGACTGGGGTGTGTCTCAATGTGCTTCTAAGGTGGACAACATCAGCAGGCCCTGTAAAGTAAGCCAATGCGGGGGTTAACAGGTAGGCATGGCCCTGAACATGTATTAGCATTGCACACACATAGGCAAAACAGACACACTGCTGCAAGAGGATATACTTAAGCATACACACACTCACAGAGTTGCCATATTTGGGATTATAGCCCCTACCTATCTAGCTGTATAGAGTATACTGCTACATACATATTGCATGCACCACATAGTTTATGTATTTGGAGAGTGTCTGCCACTACTGTTGGGGTGGATGACATCAGCAACTGTTGACAGCTAAGCCACTGCTGTGGAGGAAACTAGTCACAGGGCACTAAAATGACTGACCATTACACAGACATAGGCCTGCTGGGTGTGTGCATGATGCCATATATGGAATACCTATACACACACACACACACACACACACACACACACACACACACACACACACACACACACACACACACACACACACACACACACAAGATGGCTGATGTGAGATTAGAACCCCTAACTATTTAGTAATATACAGTACAGCTCATCATACTAGCTGTATGCACTACTGGTGATGATTGGTGTACAAGTGGATGCAGCACTACATCACTCTATACACTTTGTGCATGTGTGTGTGTGTGTGTGTGTGTGTGTGTGTGTGTGTGTGTGTGTGTGTGTGTGTGTGTGTGTGTGTGTGTGTGTGTGTGTGTGTGTGTGTGTGTGTGTGTGTGTGTGTGTGTGTGTGTGTGTGTGTGTGGCTCTCTCTCTCCCCACTATATAAAACCTATATATATATATATATATATATATATATATATATATATATATATCTATATATATATATCTATCTATATATATATATATATATATATATATATATATATATATATATAAAACTCTACAGATACATATATATCATATATTTGCTGCATACTGATACATAAGGGTAATCATGTCTGATGGGGATAGGGAGAAACAGTTAGGTATACATAGCTGTCACTATGCACAGATATATATTGACATCTCAGTTCTATCGGGAGATGAGGCTTCAGACATGATCTGAAATTAGCTATGTGTATGACCATGCCCAGTGTGACTGTCAGTACATACAAGGAGACTGCAGTTCAGACCTGCCTGTACTCCAGTCCAGGATTTAGTATGCTACAACCACTTGGCTGCTGGACCTGATTACACAGTCCAGTACCTCCCTGACAGCATGCCCAAAAGATTCCCCAGCTGTCTGCTGGCTGCAATATCTGACTCATACCTAGGGTGTGTACAGACTGTATTAGACTGAACAGGGCTTTTCGTCTTATGTGTGGCACGTTTTACATAGCAATGGGATTTCCTGGTATATCAGTGGCAGGTCATAATAGATTGATGTGAGGAGCTGCTGACAGACATTTGAGTTACTGACTCCATACACAGCAGTGACCATTGCTACTGCACAACCTGTTCTACTCTGCACTTTCTACATTTGTCTAGCCAATAGTTCATCCTTCTCCTTATCTGTGGGCCTTTGTCCCACTCCTGTTCCTGGCTTTGTCCACAGTTGCAGCTCTATGTATATGTAGGTATGTTGGGACTAGGGTACAAGATGTAACACCACACACAAGGTTACAGACTTCACACCTCTGACTGTACCTGTTTTGCAGAATGTCCAGCATTGCACCTCATATGGATATGTCTGCTCTGGTCCTCAGACAGTTTGTGTTGTATTGGTATTATGATGCTACATGGTGCCCATACTTCACAACCTGTTAGAGCAAGACATCTGGACAAAGCCATATATAAAAGTGGGACACAGTCCCAATAATAGGAACAGTTTTTTTTTATTATTGCTCTTACAAACTTAGTTGATAGAATAACAGGTTTTTTATTAGTATGGATTTTCTGAAGGATATGATGTCTGCATCTTAAATGGCTGTCATTATTTTCTAACATCAACCTTTACTGATTTTCCACTAGTTTGCCAGAAAACTGCAATGTTATGAAAACGGACCAGACATATGAGACAAAACTGTGGACATTCTGCAAAACTCAGTACATTTGAGAGATATGCTGGTGCCCGCTGACTTGCTGTAAGTACTGACACAGTTACGTGATGGCCTTGACATCTTGCTTCTACTCTGACTTGTTACAACCTGCTGTTCTACTAGCCACCATGTAGGTTACTCAGAGTTATCTGTGTCCCCCTGTCCCTCCATTATCTCTGGTTTTGTGCAGCTTTCTTGCAGTACCAAATAGTGACGTATAGACTGTCTGTAGAACTCGTACCATTTGTGTAGCTCACATGTAAAAAGTGGCACAGCCAGTCTTGAACCATGAACACCATCAACCATTGTAATGTACTTAGCCCAGTAAGCCACAACAGCTGCCAGACAGTGCAGTTTAATTCCTGAAAATATCAAGCACAGACATACATAGGACATTGACTCCTGCATATTGTAGAAATGGAACATGTCGCCAGGTTGATTGGGACAGCCCTGGAGTTGTGTGGTCTGCTGCTATTACCTTGCAAACATAATGCTACTACAGTTACATGGGAACATGGGAGTGTACGGGGTAGGGGACCTTAGAACTGACAGCCATGCATCTGTCCTGAGAAACCACTGTTTGTCATTTCCCTCACTTAGTGCAGTGGGTTTTTCTGCCTTGGGCCTACTGCATATTATGCAGAGGCCAGTACTGGGCTGAGAACTCCTGTTGTCCCACATATCTGTCAGTTGTCTGCATGTTTCCCAGTAGTCCAATCTATTCCCTAACATACATGTACCAGGTCCATACATATGCTATCATAGTCTAGTACCCCATACATTTGTTGTAAAGAAGAGTGGCTTACCTTATGCCTGCAGCAGTTGATATCACAGTGCTTCAGGGCTGACTCTGTCAGATGCATGTGGTACACAACCAATACATGGTAAGGTACAGGTTATGTGATGTTTCTGGCATCCTTTTTACTATGTATGTGAGTTGGAGTGAGGTGTCAGTCCCTATAATTTCAGTGCATGTGCTATGTGTTGCCTCTTTGTCAAGGCCATAGCATACTGGGCATACCTACATCTGCCTACAGGGATAGGCTTAGGGGGTACCTCCTCTGAGTCCCCTGTGGCTGTGGGGACCTTGGAACTGGTGGGGGGCTGTGTGTCCCTTCCCTGTGATGTTCCTGCCGCAGCTGTTTCCACAAGAACATATTGTGTAGCATGGTATATACTGTGAACATGTGTGCACATGTGGCTGGAGAGTACTGCAGGGCTCCACCAGATATATTGAGAGGGTCTATATCAGAACATTGAAAGTTCATACTTTTGAATGTTCTTACATTGACCCCTATTTAGTGAACGTTGAAAATAGCAAAACGACATATAACTGAATTTTTTTCCTAGGGAAAGAATTCAGTTGTCCGTTTCTGTCATTTTGCTATTTACAGTGCTGTGGTGGAAAGTTATGAGTTGGGTTCAGGCAAGTGTGCGATCGGACGTGGGTTAGGTAAGTTAGGATAAGGGCACAAGGGAGGTATGTGTGCAATTGTGTGGACGTGAGGGTTAGGGCGGGTTAGGTGAGTTAGGGTTAGGGCGCAGGTGAGGTGAGTGTACGATAGTGATGGACCTTAGAGTAAGGGTTTGGGTTAAGGTAAGTGGAAAGTTAGTGGTATTTGTACAGTTTAGTGTAGGGTTAGCTGTAAGATTTTGGGTGTATGTGTGTGGATTGCTGTTTCTTTGGTGTGCTTGTGTTGTGTGTATGTGTTTTGGAACAGCAAATTTTTCCCTAGAAAAATATTTGCTGTTCTGAATGTTCGATGTTGTCAGCATTCGCTGATTAGGGGTCGATGTAAGAACATTCAAAAATGTGAACTTTCGGTGTTCTTATATAGACCCATATTGAGGCAGCAGAACCGTTACTTGAGCAGCCCCAACACATCTCTATGATGTTCTTAGGTAGTGCGTGTGCCTCACTATGCAATTCTTTGGTAGGTGTGTGTACATTTCTGATGGGTGTCATCATCCATGGTTCCAGTGCATAGCCAGCAACCCCCAGTAGATGGCCATACAGGATGTCCCCCATGGCAAATGTCTGGTACAGCTGTGATGCATGCCAGATGTGGGAATCCTAATAACTGCCAGGACTGCCAGCACAGACATTCATGATAATGCCTTGTGCATTTCACACAACCTGGCAGTTGATGGAGTGATACCCCTTGCAGATGACATAGACTTTATCCTCCTCACCAGGTGGTGCTTTGATGTGGACATGAGTGCAGTCTATGGTACCAAGAACATCAGGGTAGTGTGCTACATGTGGAAGAGATGCATATTGCTGTCCCTCTCCTCAGGGGTGCAGGGTAAATATATGTACTCACTGGCATGTGTTTGCATGGCAACCAGGAACTGGTGGAATACCCTGGATGTAAATGTCTGTGAGACCCCCTTCATGTCCCCAGTAGGTCTTTGAAAAGTACCTGTAGATAGTATTCTAAGGGCTACACATACTTTTGTTTCCACTGGGATGGGTTTCCCTCTGTTGGCTCTGGGTCTGAGTTGAGGATGGCAAATCTCAGTGAGTTCTTGTAGTATGTCCTTGTCCACTCTATAATACTCTACTATCTCCAGCTCATGTAGCCCCTGGAAGGTTATCCTGGGCCTGAACATGCTTCTCCTTCTCACTCTAGGCCTATCATCAGCATCAGCACCAGCACTAACATCAGCCTCTAGCACATACAGGTGTAGCAAAGCAGCAGCAGTCCCTATAGTTGTATCGGTTAGAATTCCCAAGTGTGTACTCCAATGGTGAAGAGTATGTGGGAAAAATCAGACTGAAGGGTGTATGCATACTTTTTAGTGGTGTGCTGCAGATGCAAACCTGTGTATTTGGCTGATTGTGATGCATTCCACCTGCCAAGTCTATCACTGAAGGTTTTTAATGGACCTGTGTCAGTGGAGCAGGGCTTATTAGTCATTTATAGTTAATTGGCTTTCCCAGACTATTTTATTGTATTTTTTTTTAAATTTCTTTCACTGCAAAGCACTGGGGTATGGCATGCAAACCTGTGGTGCCAGTATAAACAGTGCTCGGCAGTTTATACACACTCCCTTGCATCGGCACACTCAGCTTTGCTTAAACCAGCTAAAACACTCACTGTGGGGCTAAACACAGCTCAGCAGCACTGGAACAACCTCACTGCTTAGCTGTGGTTAGCTGAGTGCAAACAGGTGCCACTGAGCTCCAGTTTGCTTAAATACACGTCAGCTACCTGATCTACTAACACTAACACAATTCTGGCCCTACATGGGTTTTATCTGCAGACACAGTAGCCCATTTTTGCTATTCAGCAACCCCACCTCATTTGCATACAGATCCTTGCATATTCCCTGGATACTTCACTACTCCAGGGCCTGCCTCCTTAGCAACCACTGAAACCTGCCATTGTACACTATGCATGCAGGGCACTATAATGCATTATTTTTCAAAATATCTTATTTTCCATTTTTCAACATTTTAATTTTTTTTGTATAACTGCATGTTTTAAGAATCAAAAGCACCAAAGGCTTAGTAGATTACTTGAAACAAACAATTTATTGAGTTAGCGCTTTCGGAAACAAACTGTGTTTTTCCTTCTTCAGACAAGGTACTACCATTTTGCAAAGCTTATAAATGACACATACAATGCCAATTAACTGATTGTTGAAACTAATTGAATAGTTTTAAAGTGACAGATACAATTCAGTAGATTTTAAAAAGCCAAAGGAGTACACCTTAGGCAAATACACTTGAGTCACAGAGTCCTATCAATTGAACCAACATATAAGAATAGTGATTCTTTGTTTCAAGTAATCTGCTAAGCCTTTGGTGCTTTTGATTCTTAGTTTGTGTGTTTGCCTTTTTGTCTAGTTTGTTTATAACTGCATGTTTGCTCATTGCTGCACACAGTGCAAACATAATATGTGTATTAAAAAAATAATATTTTACAATTATTTGCATTGCTTTTTGGACTCACTGGACATAGGTTTGGGCATTACCTTCTCTACATTGCAATATCCAAACTTCTTTTTGAGCTTTTACAGCCCCTGTTTAATTTTTTCATTTCTGTACAGGTTACTTTCCTTGTAAATTTCTGACACCAACACACCCCCTACATGGCTACTATGCAGCTTCTTGGATCACAAATCAATCTCATTTGCATGGATTTCACCTGCATATGAGGTAATTTGCATTCCACAGACACTTCCATATCTGCATGCTCATGCACGTCCCTCTGCTCGGGATCGCTCAGCTGCTGGTTTCCATGCTGGGGCCATGCCTCTATGACTACAGGGAAAATCACTCCATGTAGGCTTTATTGAATTCCCCCCACTGTGTCCTTCTTCCTTTTCTGGTTTTGTACATATCTTAATGTTATTTCTTTCAGATCTGCTGTCTAGGACCTCTAGTTTTTCCATAAGCAAAGTATTTTGTTTGAACAGGAATTATGTGTGATTCTCACTCTCTGCTATTCTGCTATCCAGGTCATTTAATGTGTCTTCTATTGCTGAGATCTGAACAGATTGTTGTTTTATGATCTCTTTTAAGATTTGTGTTTGTTTCTTGGAATCCTCTTTTATATTGTCTGTTTTGATATCAAGTTTATCAAATTTAACAGAAGGCTCCTGGAGCCTGCTTGTTATAGACCATAGTTCCTTTTTCACCAAGTTGTCTTGAGAGATCACTTTTGAGTGGCTCATTTTGCCACAGTGGTCAATAAAACATCTGACAGGAAAGAAATCAAAGCAAAAACATAAAAACTTGATTTCACTTTCAAATACTTGTCCAAGTTTGTGTAAACGTCTCAAAATGTATAAGAGATTATGTTTTTGTTAAATGTGTATAAAAAAAATCCTGTCAAGAAAAAAGAAAAGAAAAGAAAGCTTAGCTAAGACTTTGTGCTATTAGTAGTTTGCCATCTTGGCCATGCCCAATCCCAGGATGTGACGTTTTGTGATATGAATAAGCTGTGTATTGTGCACAATTTTATGCAGTTTCAGCAGCATTTTATGAAGGTTTTGTTTCATAGGTAGTTTTCTACTGTAGGTCTGAGGAGATTAATCCATTTTAAGGTGTCCAGAAATATTCTGGTATTATTTTTTGTGTAATGATGGGATTCTTGGGATAATTTAGTTTTGTAGAGTGTGTTTATATTTAGGTAGTTTAATCATGTTTAGTTTAATTATTTAATATTTCAACCATTTTGACAGCAAAGACATATTCTGACTGGCTGTTTGTGTTTCTGTTTATATTTTATTTCTTCTTGTTCTGTTTTTCTTGTTATCTAAAAACATCCCCACCCCCCACACATACACATACATACAGTATATATATATATATATATATATATATATATATATATAAATATATATATATATATATATATGTATATATATATATATATATATATATATATATATATATATATATATATCTAGTTTACTAGCAAAGTGTAGAAACACATTTGTTCGAGTAATGACTTACTTGAAAAAAAGTCAAAAATGAAAACATTTACTCAAAACAATGAAACTGGTAATGTGGATAATTCAAAATTCCATATTATCGATATTACTCAATGTACCTTGCCTTCCACTGATTTTCTACCAACGTTTTTCATAGAGGGAAGTCCCCCTACATCCCCAACACCCTCTGCTTACTATATATACAAACTCCAAGATCACACTACAGTGAGAAAAAGTGCAAATTTCCTGATTTCCACTGTAGTGAGATCTCAAGTCATAATGTTGACCTCATATGAGTGAATGCACACTAACATTCACTGTTGTGGATTTGAACATGTATGGATCAATGCTATGGAAACTTTGAACCATGATTTTAACCTTGCAAATTTTGCGTAACTGCCGTACAACATTTTGATTGTAAACCTATAAATATATGTATATGTATGCCTGTATGTGTGTGTGTGTGTATATATATATATATATATATATATATATATATATATATATATGTGTGTGTGTGTGTGTGTGTATATGTGTGCATATATATATATATATATATATATATATATATATTCTTTTCTAGGAGTTTACTTTAGGTGGCATCTTTGTTTCCCAAACAACAATACCATGCACTGAAACTTGTCTATCAAATTAGTGGGGGCAAGGAAGATACAGAAACAAACTTCTTAAAGGTGAAATTCTTCCTCTAAGCACCCCAGCAATGATCTAAAAACCTAAAAGTCCATGCATTTAGCAACTAAAGACAACTGGCAATAAAAAGAAAAGGAAACCATATCCATAATTCTGATGGTCTTATGACTGCAGAAGGTCTCACATCTATATTAATACCTGTTAAATAGGCACTTTTTAAAAACATTGAGCCAGTAGAGATTAAGACATGTAATTAATACTTTCAGATGAGGGTGGGGAAACTGAGAGAGCATGAACAACACTGATGCCTGCATTTGCATGCCATTTGCATCTATTCTTCACATTATTGAGAAAGTATTGTTTCTTTTCCTTACATTTTTTATATCTGGAAGCTAGATCCAGCACAAACAGAATTATTCTTTGAAGATTGCTTGAGTTGTATTTTATTCAAGATGTGTATTACCCGATGTAAGGCTTACTTAACAAGCTTCACAAAAAAATAGAAAAAAAAAAAAAAAATATATATATATATATATATATATATGTGTGTGTTTATTTTTATTTATCTGTATTTGCTAACCAGGAAGGAAATGGAAAGCACAAATGTGAGTGTAGCCAGTGTTGTGTAGGTAGCATTCCTTCTGTAGGTTGTAATTAGTACTTAGCATAGTTCATGGTAGTAAATCCAACACTGTGTAGTATTAGTTGTCACATACAGGTGGAGCTTGTCCTTGGCAACAGAAGAGTGGAGTGGTACAAGCGAAGGACTGCAAGCATGAACAGTAGTGTACTTTAGAATTTCCCTATTTTATATGAGGAAGATATCTCCAGACTATGCCTGGGATTCAATAAACTAATTTTTCCATGTAGGAACAGTGTAGTTGCTCCTGCATGGAATATGTCTGCCGAGCGATCCGGTAAACTACTTATATGACGTGCACGAGCCTGTCTACACTATTCCTGCATGAACACCACTGCATAATGCTAATTACCTAATTTGCAGGGGAAAAACATGCAAATTAGGTGAATTAGTGATTCAGCAAGCAGGCAGGCATCCGTGCTAGAATAGTGTTAGTTGCAGAAAGGTATTCAGCTACTAGTCAAATACATTTCTTAAAAAATGAAAACGGAGGCATGACAGTCCCAAAAAAACATGTATTATAATCTTTATGCCTGCCACTGGCCAAATATGTGGCCATTGGCATGGAAAAGTGTTTTATTTTCATAAAATTAAAAGGGTTTTTTTGGCTGATCTCGGGCCATTTAAGCATAGGTCAGTGGCACATAAATGGGATCGTGCCGAAAATAAAAAAAAAAAAGTGAAAACTCAATTTTAAGGGAAATCTGCATTTTGCCATTATAGTCTGTGGCATGCAGAATCAAAACAATACCAGGAAACAGTGGTTGTCAAGGGAAAATGCTCAGGGGTAGTGCAGTAACTATGGACTAAGGCAGTAGGTTATGCAAATCAGGGGAAACCTAGTGAATCACAAAAATCTTCTGTGTCAAACTGCACCTAACTGTGTAGGTGCTATCACATGATTGTGTAAGTAGACAGAGCAGCAGACATGAAAAGGGGGTATGTGATGCTTGGTGTAAGCACATTGGAGCTCCACAGCTCCCAGATAAGCTTAGCTAAGCACAGATAAGCAAGGGTGTGTGTCTGAGGCTGTATTGACTTATTCCACGAAATGAAGAGCGTGTTCCCTTCCAGGGAGGGCCATTTTTTTGTGTTTACATTAGCCAAATGAGTTTGCGTGGCACGCACCATGTCTGAAACAAAACAAAAAAAAAAACGGAAATAGCAGGACTGTTTACATTTGGGAACCAGGTTTGCGCAACAAGCCTCAAGGCTTAAAGGGGGAGGAAATGGGAAAGGAAACAAAGGAAAATAGCAGAATAAAAGCACTCAAGAACAAATAACATAACTAGCAGGTGGAAAGCATCATAGTCAGCCAATCATACAGGCAGCATCTGTAGCACAACAGTATAAACTATGGAAACACTTCAAAATCTGTTTTTTCCCACAAACTCTCTTCACCATTGGTGTACACATGTGGGGGAATTTTAACTAGAAAAATGTTAGGGGCTGCCATTGCTTTGATCCATCAGTATGTGCTAGAAGCTGAGGGTGTAGAGGAGGATAATGCTGACAACCACCACAGACTGAGGAGGAGAAGAAGAGTGTTCAGACCCAGGGTAGTTTACCAGGGGCTACATAATCTGGAGATAGTAGAGCACTACATGGTGGAAAGAGACATACTTCAGCAAATCACTGAGCTGTGCTGGCCTCAACTCAGACCTAGAGTTAACAGAAGGGAACCCATCCCAGTGGATACCAAGGTATGTGTAGTGTTAAGAATTCTAGCTACCAGTACTTTCCAAACACCTACTGGGGACATCATGGGGGTCTCACAGGCATCTGCATTCAGGGTACTCCACCAGTTCCTAGATGCCATGCTACCACATGCTGGTGAAGCACATTTGCTTCCCCAACACCCAAGAGGAGAGGACCAGGAATATGCATCTCTTCCACCGTGTAGCAGAATACCCGGAGGTACTGAGTGCAATAGACTGCACAAACATCCATACCAAAGCACCATCTGGTTAACAGGATAGGGTCTACATAAACCTCAAGGGATTCCCCTCCATCACCTGCTAGTTCATGTGCAATGCCAAGGGCATTATCATAAATGTGTGTGCTGGCAGCCCTGGAAGCTATCACGACTCCCACATCCGGCATTCATCACAGCTATACCAGGCATTTGCCAGTGGGGGCATCCCGTATGGCCATCTGGTGGGAGATGCTGGCTATACACTGGAGCCATGCATGATGACACCCATCAGAAATGCGCACACACACACCCACACAAGAATTCCATAATCAGGCACACGCACAAACCAGAATAATTATAGAGCATGTGTTTGGGATGCTCAAGTCATGATTCCGCTGCCTTGACACATCTGGTGGAACCTTGCAGTACTCTCCATCCACATGTGGACACATGTTCATAGTATGTGCCATGCTACACAATATGATCCTGCAAAAACAGCTGCAGCAGGAACAGCTCAGGGAAGGGCCACACAGCCCAACACCATCATTGCCAAGGTCCTCACAGACACAGATGGGTTCAGAGGAGGAGGCCCCTAAGCCTGCTCCTGTAGGCAGATGGAGGCATTCCCAGTATGCTCAGGCCTTGGCAAGGAGGCAAAGCATAGCACACACACTGACAGTATAGGGACCCCAGGGAGTGACACCTCTCTCTGACTCACACACACAGTAAAATGGATGACACACACATCACATTACCTGTAACTTACCTTGTATAGACAGTGTACTGTGTGCATCCAACATAGTTGGCCCTCAAGCACCATCCTCACAACTGCTGCAGCACAAGGTAAGTCAAGTCTATTTAACAATAAATTAATGGAGTAGTATGTTTTGCTAGCATATCTATGGTAATGCTGCATGCATGCAAGGGAATAGGGTGGCCTACTGCGATAGCATACAACTGACAGCTATGTGGGACACCAGGAAACATCTGGCCAAAACTGGCCTCTACACACTATGCAGTAGTACCCTAGGTGGCAAATCCCACTCCAATATATGTGTGGGGACAACTAACTGCGGGATCATAGGTCACAGGCATGGATATCAGTGTGAGGGTCCCATACCCACTCCTCACATCCACACAGCAAGTCAGCTGTGGAAAACCAGAGAGAAATGTCTGGTAAAGGTACAGAAATTGTAGCAATGTTCAATTACCCCCTTACAGACTCACACAGTGATAGCACAGCAGGACTCGCAGTTGCAGTAAGGCTATGAAGTGTAAGACATCTGAAACTCAAATGTATGCCATTACAACCTGACCTCTGCTCTTTACTGATATGACTCTAGTCCCCAAGATAGGGCATGATAGTATGATAATTAGAACCAAAATGTAAAGCATATAGCACAGTCTGTGCAAATGTGTACAGTTGAAAGGTGTGAACTCTCATATGCCCACAGAAATGCAGTAACATGTATGTTTGCAAGGAAATAGCAGCATAGCCAGAAGTGCTGATAAGGAGAATTACATTAGCAGGACTGATAAAGTGGGGCACTGGGAAGTGATGTGGGTGGAATGGCCTAAAACTGTTTCACCTACAAACAAACACACACAGCCTCCCGCACACAGACAGTTTCCAGTATTAAGATTAGAACCCCTACCCATCTAGTTATTTGTACTAGGGTGTTACGCAGTTATTGCACATGCGACAGAGCTTATACAGGTGAAAGGTGTCCAATGGTATTTCTAAGGTGAATGACAGCAGCAGCTCTTGTGAAATAGGGCAATGTGAAGTGTACTGAATGTGAGCAGTCTCCTAATACTTAGACCTATGGACCAATACACATGAAAACATGTTGCCTGTCCAAAATATGCAGGGGTCAATGAGTTATGTGTATGTGTGGTTAATACTGTCAGGATCTGGCCTGCGCGTACTCATGTCTGTCATCTTGTAGTGCCCTAGGTACAGTGCTGTCTTTGACAGGGTCATGTGCAGATAACTGCAGTGACAATTATGCATGTCAGTGACACCCACTGTTTTGCCACTGACATACCTGGAAGTCACAGTGCTATGTGGAATATACTGCACATATAACAGACATCTTGAAGGATGTGTACCTGAGGGGCCAAGGCTTTTGTGAATATAAGTGCTTTTTGGTACTGTTTGCAGTGATTATTCTCAATAATCTTTTTTTCTTATATTTGTTTTTACATATAATGGACATGTCTGCACAGTAGAATGCACTCTGTACCCACACCCATGACATACAACCTCTGACAGCAAGATGTCTGGACAAGGGCAGAAATAAAAGTGGAACAATGACACAATGATAGTCATGTATTATAAATATCACCCTTACATATTGAGAAAGTTGGTAGGTTGAGGGGTTTGCAGTAGCGGCAATTGTCTGAAGCTTATGTAGTCTGAAACAATAATGTCTGCGATTATTTTGTAACATCACTCTTCAATAATATGTAACTAACTTGCCATAAAAACACAAGTTTACATAGACAGGATGAAACCTGTAGTCAAACACTTGGACAACTTGCCAAAAAATGTACAAGTGAGAGGTATGCCTACACAAGGATATGACATCTTAGGTTAGAAAGATACTACACAAGCAGGAGATCCCTAGCCAGTATATCACCAGGTTGCTGGACTGTTTACATAGTGAGTCATCATTCAACTGGCTGTTTACATAGCAAGTCATCACTCAACTGGCTGTAGCCACACCTCACAAATGCTCTTGTTGAGCAAGAATGTACATAGCTGCCCTCATAATATTGGTCTATGCATCATACAACTAGTATTCCTCTGATAAAGCACTGGGATGATATGAGTATGTCTGGCACTAGGTAATGACACAATACATTGCAGTGTCAGACTACAGATATGTCAGAAGATGTCTGCTAAACAAACCCAGTACCCAGAGGAAAGTCCTGTATACTCCTGAGATGTATGGCTGTAGCACACAAAACTCTGGACTGGAGTACACCTATCTCTGGAATGTAGTCCCACTCTAACTATAGAAGATCACACTGGGCATGCTCCTATACTTGAATCACAGGACATGTTGGAATCCACATTGGAATATTTAACTGTATTGTGGATATATGTATGTGCATACAGACAGCTATGTACACCTTAACTGTCCCCACATACATCAGATAGGATTACCCTTGCCTAGCAGTAGGTGGCCCATATATAATATATCTGCATCTGTTACATGAGATACACAGACATATATATGGGCAACAGATAACCAAATATGTCAAGCATACACACACTTAGATGTGGGGAAGTGGGAGACAGACAGTGATATATAGAGAGAGAGAGAGACACACAGGGGGACACAGACAGAGCGAATCACACACACAGATACCCTGAATGGCATACAGTGATGTCCTCCTGTGGACAGTGGCTTACTAGTTGTAAACAGTTGCACTTGCCAGCATAAAAGGTGAGCCCCATTGTGTAATATTACTGAGGTTGAGTTTATAATATCACATCACCTGCTTGTGTGTGTGTGTGTGTGTGTGTGTGTGTGTGTGTGTGTGTGTGTGTGTGTGTATGTGTGTGTGTGTGCGTGTGTGTGTGTGCGTGTGTGTGTGTGTGTGTGTGTGTGTGTGTGTGTGTGTGTGTGTGTGTGTGTGTCCATAGGTCTAAGTATTAGGAGACTGCTCACATTCAGTACACTTCACATTGCCCTATTTCACAAGAGCTGCTGCTGTCATTCACCTTAGAAATACCATTGGACACCTTTCACCTGTATAAGCTCTGTCACATGTGCAATAACTGCGTAACACCATAGTACAAATAACTAGGTGGGTAGGGGTTCTAATCTTAATACTGGAAACTGTCTGTGTGCGGGAGGGTGTGTGTGTTTGTTTGTAGGTGAAACAGTTTTAGGCCATTCCACCCACATCACTTCCCAGTGCCCCACTTTATCAGTCCTGCTAATGTAATTCTCCTTATCAGCACTTCTGGCCATTTGTCAGCCCAGTAAGTTCTGTAGCACATGTGATAACTGCATAATACTATAGTATAAATCACTAGATAGGCAGGGGTTCTAATCTGAAATCTGGCAAACATGTATGTGGGTATGTATGTTTATAAGAAGAAGTATTTTGTTAAGTTTCCCACCCAGTGCCCTACTTTATCAGTCCTGCTGATGTCATTCAGCTTGGAAGTACCTTAGGAGAAGGTGAATTCATATAAGCATTGTGGCCCATCTGATAACTCCGTAACACTGTAGCAGAAATAATTAGATCGGTAGGACTTCTAATCCCAATGATGCCAAATATGTGTGTGCATGCGTGTGCGTGCGTGTGTGTGCATGTGTGTGAATGTCTTTGTGTGTGTGTGTGTGTGTGTGTGTGTGTGTGTGTGTGTGTGTGTGTGTGTGTGTGTTTAGGAAATAATCATATATTGTGTGGGTTATACCATTTTGAGCTGTGTGCTACCCTGTACACTTCACATTACCCTACTTTACAAGACCTGCTGATGTCATTCACCAAAGAAGTACCTTGGGACAAGGTGAATTCATTTAAGCTCTGTAGCACATCTAATAATTGCATAACACTGTAGTAGAAATAACTAGATAGGTAGGGGTTCTAATCTCAATACTGACACATATGTGTTTTGGTGAGAATCATAGCCTGTGTGGGTTATACCATTTTCAGTTGTGTACCACACTGTAAACTTCCCATCACCCTACTTTACAAGACCTGCTAATGTCATTCACGTTAGTAGTACCTTGGGGGAAGGTGAATTCATATAAGCTCAGTGATGCATCTGATAACTGCGCCACACTGTAGTGGAAATAACTAGATAGATAGGGGTTCTAATTTTGATACTAGCAAATGTGTGTTTGGGTGAAAATCATATCCTGTGTGGGTTATACCATTTTGATGTGTGTTCCGTCCACACCTGTTTACCACATCCCAATGGCATTACTTTATATAGCATGTTAATAGGATCTGCCTTACATGCAGCATATTAAACTATTGTACAGGCCATTCCAGTCATCTGTACAGATGTCTGCAGAACATCTGGCTGTTTGCAAACCATATGTGGTCTGTGTCCCCTAACAATGGTCATGTATGTGATATTGTTGCCAAATAGGTCACAGTTAGTTTACTGACACACATGCCAGCGTCAGATATCATACCTGACTGAAACATCATGCTGATACGACATCCATTACCTATCACTTTTTCAGGCTTGTAGGAGCAATAGATGACTGCAGTTGATATTTCTGGTGGGTTATCTCACCATCCATGAAGGCATTCACAACATTACATGTTGCAAGAGGTAGTAGGTTATGTTCCATGCATATAATCTATGTGGGTCATGCCATGTGTATGTAGCACTATAGTACATTAAAGTTATATGTAGGTTTACGAATCTGTCCATTGCCAACTGTGTTTGTGTTATTGTATGTACATCTTCTGTATCAGTCTTTACTGTGTGTATGCAAAGGATATACAATTTTGTCTCCCTGTTCCACCATGTGAACTCAAGAATACATACCACAAACCTGTCATACACAGTACCATGCATACCCTCACCAACTGCATCAGGCCTGAGTGTATGGGAAAGAAATGGCAGGGGCAAGAGGTGCTGACATGTGAATCCGTTGCAGTCACTCTAATGGCTAAGCTGGTGAGGGACCTAATGGCAGTACTCTAATAACCTTTTCCCTATGTATGAGCCTGTGGTACTACACAACACTGAGGTGACATGTCTGAAGGCTACCTGTCTGTGACAAGGGGTGTGTACACCAGGTCACACTGTCTGACAGCAGTGTCCATCACACACTGTGGCATGCATACGCACCTGGTAAACGTACATATAAAGCTGCAACTTGGCTATGAAATGGTCAGTGTATTTCCACTCTGCCATACACCACATTGGCAATGTATCAGGGCCACAGCCTGCATACACACAGACAACAGGAACACAAACAGAATACAGCATGTCAGACTACATTTAGTCAGTGGCACTAACAGCAATAATACATCATGGCTAATAAGATACATACACCTTTATATGTACCCATAACAATTGCAAGCAGACAGCACTTTAAAAAGTATTACATAGTTACACTGTACTATATTCTCCATGTGCATCAGACCCATATTAGCCTGTCCCTACATCGATGGTATGGATCACAGGGATATGGCAAAGGTATCTTCATATGCACAGAGGTGTGTGTGTGTGTGTGTGTGTGTGTGTGTGTGTGTGTGTGTGTGTGTGTGTGTGTGTGTGTGTGTGTGTGTTTAGGAGAGAATCATATCCTATGTGGGTTATACCATTTTGAGTTGTGTACCACCCTGTACACTTCCCATCACCCTACTTTACAAAGCCTGCTGATGTCATTCACCTTAGAAGTACTTTGGGACAAGGTGAATTCATATAAGCTCTGTGGCATGTCTGATAACTGCATAACATTTTAGTAGAAATAACTAGATGGGTAGGTGGTTCTATTATCACTACTGGCAAATGTGTGTGTGTGTGTGTGTGTGTGTGTGTGTGTGTGTGTGTGTGTGTGTGTGTGTGTGTGTGTGTGTGTGTGTGTTTGTGTGTTTAGGAAAGAATCATATCCTGTGTGGGTTATACCATTTTGAGTTGTGTACCACCCTGTACACCTCACATCACCCTACGTTTCAAGGCCTGCTGATGTCATTCACCTTAAACGTACCTTGGGACAAGGTGAATTCATATAAGCTGTGTAGCACATCTGATAGTTTCGTAACACTGTAGTAGAGATAACTAGATAGGTAGGGGTTCTAATCTCAATACTGACAAATGTGTGTTTTGGTGAGAATCATATCCTGTGTGGATTATACCACTTTGAGTTGCGTACCACTCTGTATACTTTCCATCACCCTACCTTACAAGGCCTGCTGATGTCATTCACATTAGTAGTACCTTGGGGGAAGGTGGATTCATATAAGCTGCGTGATGTGTCTGATAACTGTGTAATAGTGTAGTAGAAATAATTAGATAGATAGGGGTTCTAATCTCGATACTAGCAAATGTGTGTTTGGGTGGAAATCATATCCTGTGTGAGTTATACCATTTTGATGTGTGTACCATCCACACCTGTTTACCACATCCCAACAGCATTACTTTATACAGCATGTCAATGGAATCTGCCTCACATGCAGCATGTTAAACCATTGTACAGGCCATTCCGGTCATCTATATAGATGTCTATAGAATACCTGGATGTTTGCAAACCATATGTGGTCTGTGCCCCCTAACAATGGTCATGTATGTGATATTGTTGCCAAATAGGTCACAGTTTACTGACACACATGCCAGCATCAGATATCATACTTGACGGAAACATCATGCTGATACAACATCTGTTACCCTATCGCTTGTCCAGGCTTGTAGGAGCAATAGATTACTCCAGTTGCTATTTCCGGTGGGTTATCTCACCCTCCATGAAGGCATTCACAACATTACATACAAGAGGTAGTGGGTTATGTCCCATGCATATAATCTATGTGGAGCATGTCATGTGTATGTAGCACTATAGTACATTAAAGTTATATGTAGGTTTACAAATCTGTTCATTGCCAACTGTGTTTGTGTTACTGTATGCACATCCCCTGTGCCAGTCTTTACTGTGTGTATGCAAAGCATATACAATTTTGTATCCCTGTTCCGCCCTGTGAACTCAAGAATGCATTACACAAACCTGTCATATACATTACCATCCATGCCCTCATCAACTGCATCAGGGCTGAGTGCATGGGAAAAAATGGCAGATGCAACAGGTGCTGACACATGAATCTGTTGCAGTCAATCTAATGGCTACGCTGGTGACAGAAATACTGACAGTACTCTAATAACCTTTTTCATATGTATTAGCCTGTGGTACTACACAACAGTGAAGTGACATTTCTGAAGACTACTTGTTTGTGACAAAGGGTATGTATGCCAGCTCACACTGTCTGACAACAATGTCCATCACACACTGCTGCATGCATACACACC
This sequence comes from Protopterus annectens, assembly GCF_019279795.1. NCBI lineage: Eukaryota > Metazoa > Chordata > Ceratodontiformes > Protopteridae > Protopterus > Protopterus annectens. The sequence continues at coordinate 1,886,322,343 of NC_056739.1, forward strand.
TGGTAAATGTACATATAAAGCTGCAGCTTGGCTATGGAATGGTTGGTGTATTTCCACTCTGCTATACTCCTCATCGGTAATGTCCACAGGGCTACAGCCTGCAGACACACTGACACCTGGAACATAAACAGAATACAGCATGTCAGACTACATTTAGTCAGTGGTACAAACAGCAATAATGCATCATGGCTAATTAAATATATACACCTTTATGTGTACCCATAACAAATGCAAGCAGATAACACCTTAAACAGTATTACATAGCTACACTGTACTATATTCACCGTGTGCATCAGACCCATATTAGCCTTTCCCTACATTGATAGTATGGATGACAGGGATGTGGCACAGGTATCTTCATATGCACAGGGTGTGGTGTGGGGTTGCCACAGGCCTAGGCTGGGCCATACAGTTGACATCCATGTGTGTTTGTTTGGAGGGGTATCCAATAGATGGGCTGTGCAGAGGTGTTATGTGTGTCTGGATTTCACCTGCCTGAGATACAGATGTGTGTTTGTATGCACACAGTCACACCATGTGGCTGCCCTTCACAGGGGCATGTTGGACAGCTGTGGACCATACATAGCAGGGTGTCCAGATCACTATCTCTGGCCATGGACATGTGAACTGGTTCTGTCAGAGGTCTCTCTGGTACCAACAGGCCCAAGGCTAATGCAGTTTTGCTTCCTGATGTTGACTGTGGTCTGCTGGATCCGTGTCCCTGATGGGACCAGCTAAGACCATGTGCCCATGGCCTGTTCCATTGTGATGTGGACAGCAACCAACCCCCCTTTGGTAGTGCTGCTGTCACTGCCACTATGGGAGTGTGAAGGTGCATGACCCCATAGACTCTCAGCTGATTTTGGTGCTGACCTACGTCCACGTGGTCAATGCCCATCTCCCACCACATGCTCTAGCACAGACATGCCATGGTCGAGGATTGCCAAAGTCTCACCCCACTATCTATTCATGATCTCAGTATTTTGGTTTGTTGCCTCAACAATGTCACATATGTCACCATGTAAATCAGGAAGAGTTGAATCCACCACCCTGAGTATCTGTCTGGTGTTGCATTCACTATGTGCCTGTGCTTCCATGACAGCCTGAAACATGTGTCTGGTGACACCTGCTGTGGCACTTGAGACAGCGACTTGACATTGACAAGCAGCAGTCCTCCTGTAAGCACCCCTGTACATCCGCCAGTTTGGGACCTCATCTGCACTCTTGCAATGGACAGTGTCTACACTCACACCTGCCATAGTCACCACACTAGCCTGTTCCATGCCACCACTTGCCAACTGTCCATCATCTGTGGCTGCTGGGGACAGGGCATGTGTGGGCATTGTGACTGTGTGTGGTGACATAGTGGATGATGGTGGGATGCCAACCGATGGCACAGATTCAGCCGCTGACAACACCACCTGTGCCTGAATGTGACCATCATCATTGTCAGAGTCTGCAGTGACACTGATATCAAATACTGAGTGGGAGGGACTACATCCACCATGACCACCTGTGGGGGAAAGACAACATGTGTAAATAAATACCTGCACTATACCATTTGCTGCTACACATGCACAGACATGCACACACATGCACACACACACGCACGCACGCACGCACACACACACACACACACACACACACACACACACATACAGGTGAGGTGGCAGATAGGCATTACACAGACCTCATGATAGCCAACTGGTGACATTCACAACACAGTCAGACCACTACATACACACCCTGGACAGACCCTCAACATCATGCAGTGCAGCCCTTTCCACTTCCTTTTACAACTTATATACACCTCTGTTATATGTGAGTAGTGTTAGCAGTCGATGAGCCTTCAGGTAGCACACACTGCACCCATGTACACATAACTGCTGTTCACCTGTATAGCTCAGTGTTAACTCCTACAGAACATACCTTTCAACTGTGCAGATTGTTGCTGAATGTATATGTGTGGCTCATATTTCTAGTCTGTTCATTATAAATCCTGTATTTATCTGACACATTACTGGGATGATATGAGGACTAGTGTCACTATTTAATGACATAGTTTGAGTCTCATACTTCAAAACCTGCAGTACATATATGTTACAACAGAACCAGTAACACTAACAACCTTCTAAGCTTACAGTGGATATTATAAGTGTAGACACCCCTATTAACATACCAGGTCTGTCTGATATATAACATGAGACCACAGAAATCATGTGATAACATTTTCCATCTTTAATGTGACCTACAACCTGTGTAATCCAATTGAAGAACAAACACATTGGTTAGGGGTAACATAGAAGTTGAAATAAGTACAATAGGCTGGTTGCATGACTGTACACACCCTTAAACTAATACTTAGTTAAAGTGCCTTTTGATTTCATAACAGCAGTCAGTCCTTTTGGTAAGGTGTGTATCAGCATGGCACATCTCAACTTAGCAATATTTGTACACTCTTCCTTGCAGAAGTCTTTTGACTCTGTCAGATTGTGAGGGCATCACTTCTGCACAGGCCTCTTCAGGGCACCCCATATATTCTCTGTTGGATGTAAGTGTCGAATCTGGCTAGGCCATCCCAAACTGTTGATTGTCTTCTGGTGAAGACATTCTTTTATGGATTTTGATGTATGGTATGGGTCAGTGTTGTGTGGAAATGTGTAAGTCCTCTCCATCCACAGCTTTCTAGCAGACACATGATGATTTTGTGTCAAAAGGGACTGGTATTTTGAACTGTTTCTAACCCCCTCCACCACGGGACACTGCCATTACCATGGAGATGGTGTTCTTTTGGTGATGCACAGTGCTGTTCTTGTGCCAAACAAACCTTTTGGTATTGTGGCCAAAAAGTGAAACCTTGGTCTCATTACACCATAACACCTTTCCCCACATGCTATTGGGGGACCTGATGTATTTTTCCTGGAAATTCACCAGACCTGGATGTTGTTCTGTGTGTGAGAAGGCTTCCATCCTCCAAACCTATCCCATAGTCCAGACATGTGGAGAATATGAGAGATTCTTGTCACATGTAGTACACAACCGGCACTTGCCAGTGATTCCTGCAACTCCTGCAGTGTTGCTGTAGGTCTCCTGGCAACCTCCCTGACCAGTTTGAGTCTTGTCTTTTCTACACATTTTGAGGTATGTCCAGTTCTTTGCAATGCCACTGTTGCCCCGTATTTCCACCACCCATTTGATGACTGCCTTCACTGTGTTCCATGGTATATGCAATGCTGTGGAAATGTGTGTGTACCCTTCTCTGGGCTGATAACTTTCACAAATGAAATCCTTTTATTGCTTCGTAAGCAGTATGCAAATTAGGGTCTATATTAGATTATCGAAGTTTCAGAACTTTGAACACCATATGGTTGACACCATATGATCGAAGTACTGAAACTTTGAAAATCTAAAAAAAAAATTAAAAACACAAAAAACAAAAGTAACTGTTGTAAGCAGGGGGGCAAGCCCCCTGCATCCCCCACATCCCCTGCTACTTAAATATACCAACTCTGAGATCGCACTACAGCGTAGCAAAGGAAATCTTCCATTTCTGCACCATACTCTGTTGAAGTGCGATCTCAGGTTTGATATATTTAAGTAGTGGGGGGTGTGGGGGGTGCAGGGGGTGAAGTCCCCTTGGTTAAACAAGTTACTTTTGTTTTTTTTTGTTTTTTACTTTTTTTTTTAGATTTTTAAAGTTTCAGTACTTCGATCATATGGTGTCAACCATATGGTGTTCGAAGTTCTGAAACTTCGATAATCTAATATAGACCCTGCAAACTATGTCTGTTGCTGTAGCAGGCAACTGAGTAAAGTTAGGATAATCCTGGTAGGACAGCTGAACATTATTTCCTGTTAATCAAAGAGTCTCTGTAATTGATGGCAGGTGTGTACCCAAAAAGACTTAATACTGTAATAATATTGAAAGCTGCTTCAACACAGTATTATCTTCAGCCTGTGCACATGTATACATCTAGCTTCTTGTAAATTTTTTTATGTGTCATAATTGTTCCCCTAACAGATTTGTTTGTTTTACAACTGAATTGTACAGGTTATAGGTCACATGACAGGTTGAAAGGGTTTGGAAATGTATTATTATGCTCTAATTTTTGTAGTTCATAAATAACTGGCTTTCTAAAAGGTGCGTGTACACTATTTATATGCACTGTATGACACTAATTTATACAAATATGTCCCTAGTTTTGGGCTTTCGTCCCCCCATTTTGCCAGTCCTTGTCCAGATTTCTTGTAATAACAGGTTGTGAGGTATGCTACAGACATGTGACATCTCCTGCAAATAGGCCCCTGATGACCACTGTGATGCAATGCAGTTACCCCCCCCAACACAAGTGAACATGCAAATATTGCAAAATAGCTGAGAATAACAGTTGTGTGCATGGTCACATGCATGACCTTAACATGCCTGGGGTACTGGTGAGATACAACAGGAAAATCCCATACTCACCAACTTCATGCTGCTGCTCCACATGCAGACCAGAGGTAGCTATATAGTTGTGGGGGAGAGGTATTGTCAGCAGCCTCACATTTGGCATTGGTAGAAGATGAATGTTACATGTCTGCACAGGTACAGTGCAAGCTATGATAGTACACAATTTGCTGTCCCTCATCATAGATATGCACTTCTGTGCATTAATAAACCTCACCCACAACTGCAGTTTGAATTGACATATACAGCTAGATACTCTGTTGAAGACAGTATGACTGCTACATGAATAAATTGATGTGCACTGTGTCCTTACCTGGACACTCCTTGCCTATTGCCTGGGTGCCACCCACCTCCAAGACTGGTCTTTTATGTGTTGGGTGTTGTGTGGAGGCTGCCCCAAGGTTGTCAAGGAGCTCCTCTGTTGCCATACATGGGGTCTGTGTGGCTGGACCCCTACCCATAGCAGTACAGTCTCTGGCCATGGCAGTAGCCCTTTACCAGATATGACATATCAGGTCAGTTGCCTGATGCCTGACCTGATTGCATGTGCAGCCATGGTGGCCCAAGGTGGTCACTCTGTGGACAAAGATGTCCAACAGGGCAGTCCACTCCCACAGATTTTGTTGGAGGAGGCCAAACAGTACCATATGGTGCTGTATTATTGCTTCCGTAATAGCTGCAGTCTCCTCTGCAGTGTATGCTGGCTGATGCTGCATGGCACCTGGAAGACATAAACAGGGAAACACATCACAGAACCTCAGACATTGCCAGAGTTATTTACAGAGCCAGGACATCAACATTGCTTATCATTAGCCACCACTTACAACCACATCATACCCCTGTCATCTATCATAACTGTATGCACCTGCATTGCACTCCTGGTCCTAATGTGTCATGTTCCCCCCATGAGGGCCAGTACATTGCATTAACCACCATTCATCATTTACATTTGTGTAGAGGGATGACAGTGTCCATCTTCCTTGCAGATGAGATGTCAATGGTGCTCAGACTTTGCTTACATGCATTGAGTAATGGAATTGGAAGCATATGCCCGAGTTCATGTAGGATGCAGACAGGAATGTTATCAGGTCCCATGGAGACTTGCTTTTGTTGACTTTGATTAGTCAGTATGCACCTGCTCCCTGCTGATGAGTGGAGGGGTGTGGGTGCTGTGCATATCCACCTACACTGATGTTAAGCCAGATGGATGATGTTTGTACTAAACATGTCTGTAGCAGGTTGGCTATAGCTATGGTGTGGATAACATAAACAGACTAAATCTAGAGCACTTGATAATAGTTTGCAATTTTATTCACAAACACTGGCCAATCTACAATGTATGTACTGTACCTGTGTACTATGTACATATTCTACCTATCTTCCAAATTTCAGCTGTACACCACAAATCTATTAATTACCTTTATTTTTAAAATTAGTATTTTTTTTTGTTTGTTCTCTCCACTGTAACTGTTTATGTGCCGCATACCACTGTAAAAGCATGTCTATTGTAATTTGTGTGTATACTGATCATGTCTAAATAACTAAACATGTCTGTAATTTTTCTTTGTGGAGCTTTTCTGCCTGGGCCTCTGCTGAAAAAGGGCCTTTTCGGCTCAGTCAGACACCCCCGGTTAACAAATGTAAAATAAAAAATAAAAATAAATAAATAAATATGTTGTGATTGACCACCATTACAGGGTGGGTCGGGTTGTTGCCTCTGAGATTGCAGACATATGTGAAGACGGCCTTGTGATTGCCCTTGGTGGATGTGTCCAATTTGTACTCATAGACTTATAGTATTCCACCTGTGACCATATATGCTCATTCAGACAAGGGTTAACTTGCTACCAAGTTGGTGCCTGCTCTTACTCTGACCTGTACAGCCAACATAGTGAACAGTTATGTGGTTTGTGTATTGCTGCTGTCCAGCAAAGGGGATTACTCTGCTTTGGTGGAGACAGGATTTACAGGTAAGGTATTGCTGAGTCCATACAACTATGTTGGTGGCATATGGCTGTTTGCAGTAGGCATTGACACAAGGCTGTAACACAGTTGGACACCTCTGAAATTTCAATCTGATAATCATGCTTATTCTAGTACCCGTGTCTGTGCCAGTGCAATGCAACAACCAGTAGCTGTAGAAATCTAACTCTGTTGGATGCACTGAAACTGAAATTACACATGTGTACAACATGTACAGCTTATTTACCTGACATTTTGAATCCCATGTCTGTTTTTATGAGGCTGACAGGTGCACCTACTCATACTTAGATGTGCACAGGTAATACCTTATATACATTTCTGTTCTTTGTCAGTATGGCACCCTGTAGTTACACTCTTGCTGCTCAGTCAGTCCTGTCAACCAGTTAGAGCAGGACATCTGGAGGATGCCACACATACATGGGGGGGTGGGGGTGATGGGCCAAAATTAGTGACACTTTCCTAATATTGCTGTAACACACTTAAGTCATTTGAAAGCACAGTAGCCTTTGCATTCACAGACATACCCTGGAGGATGTCTGACATTCATATGGCAGGAAGAGAGGAGAAAGGCTAGGAGTGTGTCAGTGAGGGTAGGTACTTTTAATGTTGGCAATATGGCTGGTATGGGGACAGAGCTAGCTGATATGATGGACAGAAGGAAGGTTGATACATTCTGTGTGCAAGAGACCAGATGGAAGGGGCGTAAGGCAAGGTGTATTGGAGTTGGGTCCAAATAATTGTATCATGGTGTGGATGGGAGGAGAAATAGTGAAGGGGTTATTCTGATGGAACAGTATGGCAAGGATGTTTTTGGAGGAGAAAAGAGTGTTGGAGAGAATGATGTTAATGAAGCTGGAAATTGATGGTGTAGTGATGACTGTTGTTAGTGCATATGCTCCGCTAGTTGCGTGTGCGATGGATGAGACAGAAAAATCTTGGAGCAAGTTGGATGAAGTGGTGATGACTTCACACAAGGGTGAGAGAGTTGTGATTGGAGCAGCTTTCAATAGGCATGTTGGTGAAGGGACATAGGGGGTGCAGAAGTGATGGGTAGGTATGGTGGCAGCTGGTGAGATGTTGGTGGTGTTTGCAAAAAGGATGGAAGGGGCTGTGGTGAATACATATTTTAACAAGACAGAGGAGCATAGGGTGACATACAAAAGTGGAGGAAGATGCACACAGGTGGATTATCTCCTAGTTAGGAGGGTTTGTTTGAAGGAGATTGGAGACTGTAAATTGGTGCATGGGGAAAGTGTGGTTAGGCAGCATTGAATGTTGGTCTGTGGGATGACATTGGTGATCAAGAAGAGGAGGAGGAGTGTGAGGGCAGCACCCAGAATCAAATTGTGGAAACTGAAAAAGGGTGATTGTGAGGTTGAGTTCAGGGAAGAGTTAAGACAGGCACTGGGTGGCAGTGAAGACTTACTGAATATCTAGATAACTACAGCACAGCTTATAAGGGAGATGATTAGAAATGTGCTTGGTGTGACATCTGGACAGAGGAAGGAGGACAAGAAGACTTGGTGGTGGAATGAGGAAGTACAGGGGAGTGTACAGAGAAAGAGGTTGGTGAAGAAGAAGTAGGATTGTCAGAGAGATGGAGAAAGCAGACAGGAGTATAAGGAGATGAGGTGCATGGCAAAGAGAGAGGTGGCAAAGGCTAAGGATGAGGCGTATGAAGGGTTGTATGAAAGGTTGGACATTAAGCATGGGGAATAGGACCTGTACCAATGGGCTAGACAGAGGGACCAAGCTAGGAAGGATGTGCAGCAGATAAGGGTGATAAAGGGCATAATGAGTGAAACATACTCACAAGCAAGGAGAGTGTGTTGAGCAGATGGAAAGAGTACTTTGAGGGGCTGTTGAATGAAGAGAATGAGAGAGAGAGTAGGTTGGATGATGTGAGTATGGTAAATCAGGATGTGCAACAGATTAGCAAGGAGGAAGTAAGAATAGCTATGAAGAGGAGTAAGAATGGAAAGGATGTTGGTCCAGATGACATACCTGTTAAAGCATGGAAGTGTTTAGGGGAAAAGGCAGTGGTCTTTTTAACCAGATTGTCTAATGTAATCTTGGAAAGTGAGAGGATGTGTGAGAGGTGGAGAAAAAGTGTTTGGGTACGGATTATAACAATATGGGTGATGTGTGGAGCTGTAGTAACTACAGAGTGATAACATTGATCAGTCACAGCATGAAGTTATGAGAAAGATTAGTGGAAGCTAGGTTAAGAAGGGAGGTGAGGATTAGTGATCAGCAGTATGGTTTCAGGCCATGAAAGAGCAGTGCAGATTCGATTTTTGCTCTGAGAGTGTTTATGGATAAGTACAGAGAAGGTCAGAAGGAGTTGCTTTGTGTCTTTGTGGACTTAGAGAGAGCATATGACAGGGTGCCTAGAGAGGAGTTGTGGTATTGTATGAGGAAGTCAGGAGTGGGGGAGAAATCTGTAAGAGTGCTACAGGATATGTACAGGGGTAGTGTGACAGCAGTGAGCTCTACGGTGGGAGTGACAGGTTCATTTACGGTGGAGGTGGGATTACATCAGAGTTCAGCTTAGAGCCCTTTCTTATTTGCAGTGGTGATGGACAGGTTGACAGACAATATCAGACAGGAGTCCCCATTGATTGTGATGTTTGCAGATGACATTTTGTTCTGTAGTGAGAGTAGGGAAAAGGTTGAGGAGACCCTGGAGAGGTGGAGATATGTTCTAGAGAGGGGTGGAGTGATGGTCCACAGGACTAAGGTAGAATGCATATGTGTGTGAATGGGAGGAAGGATAGAAGGATGGTAAGGATATAGGGAGTAGAATTTGCAAAGGTGGATAAGTTTAAATACTTGGAATCAACAGTTCAGAGTAATGACGAGTGTGGGGAAGAGGTGAAGAAAAGAGAACACACAGGATGGGGAGGGTGGAGAAGAGTGTCAAGAGTGATTTGTGACAGATGAGTACCATTAAGACTGAAAGGGAAGGTCTCCAAGATGATAGTGAGATCAGCTATGCTATATGGGTTGGAGACAGTGGCACTGACAAAAAGGCAGGAGTCAGAGCTGGACTTGGCAGAGATAAAGATGCTAAGATTTGTACTGAGTGTAATGAGGGTGGACAGGATTAGGGATATGTATGTTAGAGGGTCTGCCCAGATTGGACAGTTTGGAGACAAAGCCAGAGAGCAGTGGGATTATGTTGGTTTGTACATGTGCTGAGGAGGTATGCTGAGTGTATTGGGAAAAGGATGGTAACGATGAAGCTGCCAGGTAAGACAAAAAGAGGAAGACCTAAGATTAGGTGTATGGATGTGGTGATAGAAGACATGTAGGTGGTTGGTGTGACAGATCAAGATCCAGAGAACAGTAGGAAATGGAGACAGATGATCAGCTGTGGCGACCCCTATTGGAAACAGCCAAAAGAAAGGGAAGGAGCTGTTGTAATGGTCAGTCTTCACAGGTTGCCAGTGATTTGCCAGACAATAACACAACTGTATGAGTAAATGACTACAGTTGAATGGTATGAGCTCAGTATATCACATGCAGTTCAACACACACATCTGCAACAGTATTTCATTATGCAAATTCCCTGTATAGGTCTCTCACATTTCTGTGACAAACATGCATATCATAGTTATATTCACAATTAACATATGGATATCTACAGCATCCCAGTTGCTGGCCTAGCAGTGTCACAGTCAGTAGTGTTCACCATACACTCCAGTAGTAATCATATGTGAGCCACCCTTTCCTGGGGTGACTCAGGGGCCTGAGCTGTGATCCATGTCACTGCAGACAAACCCAGTTGCTATGGTCATAGGTTCTGATAATCAATATATCAGTACAGCAAGTCTTGTTGAGACATATTTGTTGAACTTCCTATTTCCCATTATTACATACCCTCTAATGTATTCCATTACATGCTTACTTGTTTGACATACATTTTTTCATGTATGGTTGGTTTTATTCCAATATGTGTAGCTTGGTTTCTTGGTCTGTGTGTGTTTCTCCCTCTCTCTCTCTCTCTCTCCCAGATGTAGAGTATACATCTGTTTTGCATAGGCAGCAGCTTGCCTTTTGTAGGTATTGCTCATGAGCAGCTGATGGCCTGTGCACCAACTGGTGGACACCCCACTTGCTAATTGCATGCAGAACAGCTGTGGTGTTATTCCTACAGCCAATGGCATGACAACACACTCTTATAATTGAGTACTTTGTGTGGGTGTTGCCCCTTTTCCTTGCCTGTGAGGAGGAATTCATGGAGCTGTGTGAACTACAGCATCACATAGGGTAGTTGGAAATACCTCTTATAACAAAAACTGTGGAGACAGCCCAACAAACTGGGGGAGAATGTTCTAAACATAAGTACAGAATGATAGAAAAAATGTAATTGCAACTATGCTGCTGAGTGGATCTCTTGCCAAACACAGGAAACAAATGTATAAAACAGAGCAGGAGGTCCAGCCACGAAAATCTTCAAAGAAAACAATTAAAGTAAAACCAAAAATGTATTTTATTGCAGCAATACAAAGTAGGATAAGCGCTTTCGCGTGGGACACCCCACGCTTCTTCAGATAACAATATGCAACAAGTAGCGTCCTTAAATACAAAAATGCACGGGAAAAAATCCCATCAATTAATTTATAACATTAATCTTATAAGAAAAACTGTGGAGACAGCCCAACAAACTGGGGGAGAATGTCCTAAACATAAGTACAGAATGTAAGTATTGCTGTTATACAGTTGAATTAATGCTAATTTAACAGAGTTTGTGTGGACATGGATTTTCTGTGTGATTTTAAGTCTGACAGTGTTTTGTGGTTGACGTAACTCTCAACTGTAGGGCTACCCATAGAATGGCCAGATTTTGGACTCTCATGTTTGGTGTGTTTCTCAGACATGTTTTTGTCTTTAAAAAATTAGTAGCATACTGTGGGGATTGCATTCAGTAAATATTATCGCCCATTTGTATTTCTAACTTCATATCTCTCAGAAAAGATATGTTACAAAAAACCCTTTTACACCAGCAACTGTCTCAGTTTATAACAGCAATATTTCACATATGCCTCTGTTTTTGAGCTTCTGTCCCCCAAGTATGTCAGGCTTTGCCCAAATGTCCTGCAGTAATAGGGTGAGCAAGCTATGTTAACATGCAAGCAATCAAAGATATTAACAATAATGCAACACAAGCTCCAACACTGGGTTGGAGCACAACATACCCGAAGGATATGAGTAATAATTATTGATGCAGGTGGTGGGGGTGAGACAGAAGATCCATTAACAACTGTTTATGCTTCTATTTTCCACAACAATACTGCTCAATACTCTATGGGTCTGCCCTCACTTTACATCTACTTATGGCCATAGCTTCTGTAGTAAAAACATACCTATTAAACTGTCAGCATGGAATGGTATGAGCAAACTGTGACAACTCTGTGTACATGACTAGAGGGGAGTCGTACATGTCAGGATTACATATTTGGCACAGGAGTGGTACACTGGACTGCTGTTATGTGAGTTTGCTACAGGCATATGTCAGCTGGTTTCCTATCTGTGTCCAGGATTATTTGCAGCAGTGACCACTAGCTGTGACAGCATGACACTTGAGAGACATGTAACGGAAACATACCTCTCAACCTCTTAGAGCATGAGATCTAGCTCAAGACATACATACGAATGGGACAAAGGCCCATAAATATGGACAATTTTTATATATTGCTTTTACAAACTTAGAAAGGTGATAAAATTACAGGTTTTGCATTTGCATATCTTTTCTGATGGATATGACATCTGACACTTTTATGTCTATCATTATTTTCTAACTTCAGTCTATAATGGTTTGCCATTGATTTGCCATGACACCACTACTTTATGTAAAACAGACCACAAATCTGAGACAAATATCTGGACATTCAGTGAATATCTGTACAGTTGAGAGGTATGATTCAGGAAGAGTGAATATTGCATGGGGTCTCTCTCATATATTTGAAAGCTAAAAAAAGTGAACACTCTTTTATTGACTCCAAAAAGCTGAAACCACTAAATATCGAAAACACGTAACAGCGATTTTTTTCCAAGGGAAAAAAATCACTGAGCAATTTTCAGGACTTTACCATTTGCTCCACTATGGTGTGATCTCAGAGTTGTCATATTTAAATAGGGGGGTGAGGTAAAGCCCCCCCCCTTTATTTTGTGCTTGGATTTTTTTTTGCAGAGCAGCAATTTTTTTTCCTGGGAAAAAAATCGCTGTTCCGTGTTTTTGATATTTAGTGGTTTGGGCTTTTTGGGGTCAATAACACAGCATTCACTCTTTTTATCTTTCGAATATATGATATAGACCCATTGTTTGTACCTACCCTGCTGTCATTTGCAGGCATGTGGTGGGACAATTGAACAGTTGTACACAGTTTATTAGTATACCCATCATACAGCTACTGGCAACTTTTACTTACCTGTAAAACCTGTAGGGGAAATATCTGTTAACAATACCTGACTGTTTTTACATTTATTCTTGATGCCTTGTGTGAAGATATGTGCAAATCTTAGTACCACTCCCTGGATTCGAACCGTGCCTGAGTGTGCAAAAGTAACAACAACGGTATTTCTCATCACACTAAGCTAATGTGCAATTACTGTTTTTTGTTTCAATGCTTTCTGCCTAATAGTCTCTTGTTTAGACAGTCTAAACTTGTAATTCTGTGATGCATGCATGACAGATAGTTACTGTGCATTACTCATTTGGGTTACTACAACCTGAAAAGCAAAGGTTAACACAAGGCAATGCTGGATGGAACACCCTTTGAAACTTGACATATTACTATTCAGGGTTCAGACCTTAGTGCAGTATATATTTCACATTTCATTTATATCTCATTATACAGCTACACCATCTATGGTTTCTCCTAACAGCCTGTTCACAGATGCACCACAGTTAATGTATGCTGTCACAGCCATATTTGCTGTGAAGATCCTGTATGCATTCTATATATATCTACAACAACATACCAGAATAAACACAACAGTTTTTTAAATGGTCTTTATTGGACTTCAATATTCATCAGTCATGCTTTTTTATTTATTCAGTTCACACAGTAACAGTATTCCTACTAGCAGTAAGCAATGTACTCCTTGTTAGCTATTTTAACCAAATACTGCAAAATAGATTTGTACTCACCAGCCTGTTGGCGCAGCCTCAGCAGTCTGTCACCATGGGCTTCCATGTTACTAGCCCTCTCTGCTGAAGCTGTAGGGGAGAAAAACACACATTATGCATATGTGTCTATCACATTCTCAGGCTAGTATTTGCTGCAAGCTACTTGATAGTGATACATACACACTACTGGATCATTCTGGGCCTACTTCCTATGCTTTAGGTTTGCATAGTGGTGCCATACCTGATCACCAGCCCGGGGAATGCTAGAAGCACTGGTGAGGTCATGAGTGAGATGGTACCAGGCCTCCACTTTGTATTAGGTTCATAGGAACCCTGGTACTGGCCTTGCCGCAGCCTCTCCTCATGGGTTTTAACAAGGAGTCCAGCCATGACCCTGGACTCCAAAATGCTCCAGTGTTGCACCTGAAAGTGCACTCCTCCCTCTCCAACACCAGCCATTGCATCTACACAGATGGACTATAATAGATTATGGCTGTATTCCCACCTACACCATTTAAATAGTGCAATATTTTCACCCTTTGCTGTCATTGGACCATTTTGAAAAGGTTAAGCTCCAAGCTAAGCAGTGTGCAAATATGCTAAGCCAGTTTTAATACTGCTTAATGTCAAAGTTGTTGATCAGTGTTTAACTGTGCGCAAATCCACTTACCTGAGCTACCTGCTGCTTAGCATTCATGTCTTAGCAATGGTTACACTTGCTAAGCATAGCAAACCATTGCTAACCATTGCTCACTTTTAATTTTTTTTAAATATTTCAGAGGACTGATTTCATTTATTAAGTGTATATGATATACTTTACATGACATCCCTATATGTGCTTTCCTTAAATTGGCGAAGGGTGTGACTGTACTGTATGGGGCACTTGTGTGTACATGGATGGTTTCACATGTTATATGCACTCACACTTACATTGTACACCAGCTACACTACCCTGGTTGACAAAAAAAAACAGTTGCTACATAATTTAAGTTTACAAAAATAATTTTAACACTACTTTCCCATAGAAAAATAAGTTGCCTGTTTTTGGTACTAGAACCCTGAACATCTGCATGTAAAGCCAGGAATCTAATCACTACACTATCTTAGCTTGGAAATTTCTTCTGTATTATATTTATCGCCAATGGGATGTTTAAGCAATGGAAAGTGGTGGACCATAATGCGCACGCCCGATTAGCTATGCTTAATCATTCCTTAGCCTACAAAAAAAAATATTATAATATTATTATTATATTATTATGTTATATAAGTGAGTATTGTGGTTTTCTGACAAGTAATTAAGGACTGCAGTCGGGAAATAATGGCATTCATTTGGCTTTCAGGTTCTATCCTTCAGAGACTCCTGCTAATACATATCCTGTTTTCTATCAACTTTCTAAGTGTGTGAGGGCAATTTTTCAGAGATGTCCCTATTTTATTGTTTGTTCTCCCTATTATTTGTGCCTTTGTCCACATGGACTGCTGTCAGGGAATATTGGCATGCATTTATTTCAGACCTTGATCCTTCGGTAATTCATGCTAATGCATGACCTGTTTTCTATCAATTTCTAAGTTTGTGGGGCAATATGTATGTTGTGTCCCTTTTCAGGGATTTAGCTCCCATTATTTTTGCATTTGCACACATTTCCTGCTTTGGCAGGTTGCAGAGGTGTCATATGGCACATTTACAATGCAGAGGGTGTGTCACAGAACCTGTCACCATGTTTATTTCAGTGTTCATGGACACTGAAATGATCATTTATTTAATTTCAGTGTCCACATACACTAAAATACTGGCATAATATTAGTGTAATTCTCTAATATTATAGCAGATCCTTATTAAAAAGTGCCATACGGCACTTTTTGAGTGCAGGGGGCATGTTCAATGTCTGTGCACTACTTGGACACACACCCTGCACTCGTTCACGGTTCATGTTCGTATAGGTAGAATAGCAGCGCACCTTCATAAATATGCAGTGCTCACTGTTGTGCTATATGGACACAAATCACTCTGTGCAAGAATAGAGTTATTCTTGAATGGAGTTTATTGAATCCAGGGGTATATGTTTGTAAAAACTATGAATTGTGGTTGTGTGTCACATGCCTTCAGTATGCCAACACTGAAGTAAAGATCAGATACTGCATTTGTGGTAAAGTTTTTACGTGTCACACATGCAATATTCTATTCAACATATGGGTGGTACTATTGGTTTGAGTGCATAGGGGACCATCTTGCATGTCACAATAGGCAGTTAGTTTGCATAAAATGCTTGCAAACCCCATTACCTATCCTTGTCCTAGAGGTGACTGCAAAGGGTCGTAATTCTGGTGACACATCTGGAGTTAGACAGGCATACTTCAACCAATCTGATATGTTATCATGTCGTGGTTGAGGTAGTTTTCAGATTTGCAGTAGCAATGTAGGATGGTGGAGAATCTATGCAAAGGTACTGCCATCTTCATGGAATCTGGACATTCAGATAGTGTACCATTTGAATACAATCAATTTGATAATATATATTTCTGTAGTAGTTTGTCCATTGTATGACGTGTTTAGTTCACACTTGCCAGCTATCATACTGTTGTAAGCTTCTAACCTGACCACCTACATGTTTAATAAAGTAATATATGAATAGAATGTTCTCAGCTCCATTGAACATAGAGATGGAACCTTGACTATGACAATGGTGGCCAGTGTTCTATTAGTGGGCCATGCACTGGTAGAACCAGGCGGGGGGCAGGTAATGCATATCCTACTACTCTTGGTGGGAACTTTTGGGGTACTTTGCACTTGGGAGCACATACAGCAGTGGTATTCCACTGGTGGACTGTGGGAAAATCACCACTCATTCTGCATGGTGAGGTAATGGGCTGCTTGTATGGAACACTGTTACTGGTAGCAAGGGGATTTCCTCTGCAGAAAATCCATAGCATGCCCTCTGCAACCACTGCCCTGCTGGTTGCATGAGCTTAGGGCTATGGAGCAAAATAAGAACAACCTTAAATTACTTCCGATGTTTATCTAATTAATGATCATACCTAGTGAAGGGAATGAATGGAACCAAGAGAGGGTTTGATGGTCAGCAGAAAGTATGAGCAAAAAAATGTAAAAAAATAAATAAATAACCTTCAACAAAATACTCCATTGCAGGATTGGAATACATGAATATTAGCATGAATCAATGTATATCATGTGCATGTCTCCCCAGTACTCACCTAAAGCCAGATATGCAGCGCACATGCATCACACGTTCCAAGTGTGTTCTTTTGAAAAGCCTACTCGAATATCTCACTGGTCATGACAGGGTAAGGAGGTACTACAATCCCTTAATAACAATATCAGTCTTGTGGAAATGTAGCAAATTTTCCAATAAAAATACTTTATTATTAATGTTCCTAGCATTAACAACCATCAGAGATGCATCGAATGTTGCTATCTGTGAACTGTTAAATTTTCGACCTGGCAAAAATCCTGCCTAGTGTTTGTCAAATATTGCAAAATATCTGCTGCAAAAATTCTCTTCCCTGATCTTGACAAATGCATGTCATCCTGTCTGAAAACATGTGTGCCCAAAACTAGGCTTGGATTCTCTACACATTTCCATTTTTATTTAATTGGGACATTTTTTCCATGTAGGTATTTACTCAAAAAATATTTTCATTCACGGTGACCTGTCTATCCTTTCTACATGTAATTTGTGAAAAATATGTCCTAACAGCAGTACAAGCTATACTATCTAAGAGGGCTGTAAGTTCTCTAGTTATAGTCAGAGAGTGCTTGTGGATACAGATCCGTGCTTCCCTGCAGTATGGCATTCAAAGGCTTGTTTTACATCTTCTATTTCTGCTCGTGGCAAGCCACTATTTAATGTTCATTATATTCTCTACAAGTGTAAATATCACTTCCTCTAATAATAGGATCTCCAATTACAAGAATATCTTTTCTGACCAGATATGAAGAATCTTTAATTTCTAATACAGTAATATCTGCTCTATCAACTGTTACAAAGAAATAATCTTCATCACCATTAGTTTTATTAATCCCACTGTTTCATTGCATACAGTTCTCATCCATCTGGCTTTGTACATCCACAGCTTGAGCTATGTTGTCAATATCTGTCCTTCTCTTCTTTTTTTTCTTACAGTGATGTTCATCAATCCTCCAACATTCACTTTTGATTTCTTCCCTTTCACCTGCTCCTTTCCTTTTTTTCTACCACCTTTTTTGGAAAAATGATGCCTTTTTCTGTAGACTGAAGGTTTTCTCATAGAAAAAAAATGCTATTATTCCCTGTAATCTGTGTGTTACATAACAAAGCACTGTCCTTTTTAGTACGTATTCTTTTAACGTTACAGACATTTATGAGTTTCTTTTTCTTCCTTGTTATTTCTTGTGAACGTCTTCCTTACTTTTTTATTTACTTCTAAACACTCTGAATCCTCAGACTGCTGAATACTTGCATTCAGAATTCCAAAGTTGTCAGGAGCATTGTCTTGTTTTCATAGGGCTTGAGTGATCTTTACAGAAAACAGACACATAATTTCCTAAATGTGTTGTTTGCTCTTTGCCTAACATTATTTATCTCACCAGTCCAACCATTAACATATGTAACAACAGTTCTCCAAGCCATGCCAATTGCACAAGTGCAATCATCATCAGTAAGTCTAGATTTACTTCCAATAATGGTAAGCAAATCCTACATGTGGAACACAGATCACCAGTGTTATCAGGTCTTACCTTTAAATATGTGTAGCATTTATTACACTGAAGAAGATATTTATGTTTTCACAAATCATTAATGGCATACTCATTTAAAGAATCCATATTTAGCTTCAAATGAATAAAAATTATAAAAGAAAAGAATCATCAAAATCAGCAACCACAGAATTCAAAGCAAACTTAAATTCTTTGAGAAAAATCACACAAGCAACATACAACTAAATACTAAAGCAAGTACTGACTGGGTTGGGAGGGTGGCCTAACTGGGTTGGGAGGGTGGCCTAATGGTTAAGGTGTTTGCCTTACAAACACAAGGTACAGGGTTTGAATCTCACAGGGGATAATTGGCTAGGCTTAAAATGGCTCACAAGGGCAGTTAGCCTAGTATTAATCTATGAATTCTATGAATTCTATACAGTAAAGTTGTTGTTCTGACTGTACAAGTTCTGAAAGTCAGCCAAAAGCTTTAATTCCTTTATATTGCTCACAGTCACACTTCTTCTTAATAGTAAAGATCAATAAAGCACAAACCAAGTCTGTCTGTGTGAATTTATAGCTGACTAGGTCCCCTTGGAATGGCTAAAGCTTGCCTGTCTAAACCTATCCCTTTTTAGCAACCAACAGTGAAAATGAAAGGTAAAACAACAAAATATTAATCAAAGTAAATCTTCTTGTCTACAGGCTATACCTTCCTTCTACAAATAGTGAAAAACAGTGGTAAAAATAAGATATAAATTAAAAAAAAACTTCTCTTACCAGCCAGCTCTACAGTCAGTCACAAACCAAGATAGAATTGTTTACAAAAGCATTCAACCAATATAGGATTGTTAGAAAAGCTTGGTATAATTAGAAGCTTGTAACCTGTGAGTTTTGCAGTGAATTTATAGCATTTTGTACATTAACTCAACTATAGCTTGAATGTTGCTAGGGGTTTAGAATATCTAATTTGTTTGTTCCATATGTAAAATAAACATTGCATCATGAATTTGTTTGTGACTCAGAACTTGATCATATTCTGTCATACAAACAGATATCTGAAATGGTATTAACTGAGGATATTTTCTTTTTGAGAAAAAGGTGGTCTCAGAGACCAAGGTTTGATAGATTGGAAAGCTGGACAATAACCCATAATAGATGAGGTGAAAAAGGTTAAATTTTCTGCATGTTCTTGATATATTCTGATTTAAGGACAACTTGTTGGCTGTGTTAAGTTCCAAATTTGCAGGTCATTATGTCAGTGTTAAATTCCATTTATGTGATACTGTACAGGAGCACTAATCATAGCAAAAGTGTACTGTACATTTTTGTGTGTAGAGCGAGTCTGTGATCAGGGCACAAGTTGTTAGTGTGAGCAAGGCCTTGTTGGATCATTAGTGAATGTGAGGATAATTTAGGATGATTCCTTGTTTGCAGTTATCTGTGAATTTAGTTAGGCAAACGTTACTAGCATTTCTGTGTACATCAGAAAAATAAATTATAGGAGGGGAGGGCATATGGATACCCTTCTGAAGTGCCACTAGCTGCATCTTTTTATTTTTGGAGAGGGCACCATTTTTTTATGTTTGAATGTATTCTGTTTGATAGTTACCAATCCAGCAAACTTCAAAGCAGCTGGTGTTTACTTTGGGTAGCTTATTATCATAAATGCCAAAAAGACACCAAAGGACCACAGGCAGCAAAACAATTGTAGATCTCTTCTCAGTACACAAAATATTAACAGAAGCGTCACCACACGATATCTTTAGTGGATCTCATAAGCAAACTGCTAAACAGGAGCACACCACACAGTATCTTTTAACGTTTTATTCCACATCCGTTTTCATCAACAACTTCATCAGAAATGAAAAACACCACATATACAAACTCCACCTCTTATATACAAGCTCTAATAAAATTCAATTAAGTAATAAATCAATTAAAATTTTTAAAGCAGTACAATACATAATGGTATTAATATTGTGCTATACAATGTTACAAATATTGTAAAACATCATATATATTGTCAACACTAAAAGTATTTGTATATAAAATAATTTGCATATAAAATATATAGGGCTAAATATCTATACATAGCAGAGTAATACGAAATTCATAATTTGGCTGCTCTCAGTTTGAGTATTGGAGCAAGGGAGACTATGTCATTAAGACCTGGGAGCTTAGTTGATTCTAATACAATTTGCCAAAAAAGCTCCCTAAATTCAACCCTAGTCTCCCACATGCCACCCCTGTGATCACACTGTACCACTTCCAACACAAAAAATTGAAATCTGGATTTAGTACAAAGACAGGAGTGTTTATAAAGTGCATTTGTTTCTTTTTTCATTCTAATCTCATATAAATTCTCATAAATACGTTGTTTGAGCTTTCTTTCACTCTTTCCTATGTAGAATGAGCCACAAACCATACATACTGCCAAATAAATGATACCATTTGTGTTGCATTTGGCAAACGAATTTAGGAACAGTCTCTTGTCCCTTGCCTTCAAAAAATAACTCTTTCCAACAGATAAATATGAGCAATATTTACAAGCGCCACATTTGAACAATCCTTTCTTGTTGGAAGATGTACAAGATTTTGAGTCCATGTAACCCATCTCCAAATAATTTTTTATTGTTTTCCCTTTTCTATAAACAAACTTCAGTTTATCAGAAAAAATGTTATTTAAATCCGAAATTTTGGAGAAGTTCTCCCATTCCCTTTCCATAATTTTTCTAATAGAGGCCAATTGTCCATCAAAAGTAGTTACCAAGCTATTGGTGTAACTATTTACAGCTTGAGACTTCGTTGATGAACCCATTAGCTCACAACCAGTGCCCAAAATCGGGGCAAATCTAGAATTTCTAGCCAAAGATACCTCTTTGTATACTTCATCTATAAGTTCATCTGGGTAACCTCTATTCTGAAAATGAGCCCTTAACCACTCACATTCCTTAAAAAATCTCCATCTTCAGAGGACATTCTACTAATTCTAACAAATTGCCCCTTGAGTACTCCTCTTTTTTTGTGAAAGGGGTGTGAGCTGGTAAAATGAAGATAAGAATTTGAAAAAGTATCCTTCCTAAATACTTTTGAAACAAAGTGCTTGTCCATTTTGGTAATAGTAATATCTAAAAAGTTCAGAGTATCACTATCAAACTTGTAGGTAAATTTCAGAAAGGTTGTAGTACTACTAAGATAATTAACCATCTCACCAAAAGAAACTTCGTCCCCTAACCATAAGAAACAAAGATCATCTAAGAATCTGCCATAAAGTAACCATTTGTCCTTGTAGATTGAGTTCAACAAAAAATTGTTCTCCCAATATGCCATGATGATATTTGCATATGTCGGGGCACATGGGGGCCCCCATGGCTACACCCCTTACTTGCTGGTAGTATTCACCAGCAAAATAAATGAAATGGAATTGGTTTGAGTGGTTTGAGGAAATGCTTATTGATTACAACGGGCTTACCAATAATGAATTTAGAACATTGTTGGTTCTTATGGAAGTCACACTAAAATGCAATTTCATTTATTTTGCTGGTGAATACTACCAGCAAGTAAGGGATGTAGCCATGGGGGCCCCATGTGCCTCGACATATGCAAATATCATCATGGCATATTGGGAGAACAATTTTTTGTTGAACTCAATCTACAAGGACAAATGGTTACTTTATGGCAGATTCTTAGATGATCTTTGTTTCTTATGGTTAGGGGACGAAGTTTCTTTTGGTGAGATGGTTAATTATCTTAGTAGTACTACAACCTTTCTGAAATTTACCTACAAGTTTGATAGTGATACTCTGAACTTTTTAGATATTACTATTACCAAAATGGACAAGCACTTTGTTTCAAAAGTATTTAGGAAGGATACTTTTTCAAATTCTTATCTTCATTTTACCAGCTCACACCCCTTTTCACAAAAAAGAGGAGTACTCAAGGGGCAGTTTGTTAGAATTAGTAGAATGTCCTCTGAAGATGGAGATTTTTTTAAGGAATGTGAGTGGTTAAGGGCTCATTTTCAGAATAGAGGTTACCCAGATGAACTTATAGATGAAGTATACAAAGAGGTATCTTTGGCTAGAAATTCTAGATTTGCCCCGATTTTGGGCACTGGTTGTGAGCTAATGGGTTCATCAACGAAGTCTCAAGCTGTAAATAGTTACACCAATAGCTTGGTAACTACTTTTGATGGACAATCGGCCTCTATTAGAAAAATTATGGAAAGGGAATGGGAGAACTTCTCCAAAATTTCGGATTTAAATAACATTTTTTCTGATAAACTGAAGTTTGTTTATAGAAAAGGGAAAACAATAAAAAATTATTTGGAGATGGGTTACATGGACCCAAAATCTTGTACATCTTCCAACAAGAAAGGTTTTTTCAAATGTGGCGCTTGTAAATATTGCTCATATTTATCTGTTGGAGAGAGTTATTTTTTGAAGGCAAGGGACAAGAGACTGTTTCTAAATTCGTTTGCCAACTGCAACACAAATGGTATCATTTATTTGGCAGTATGTATGGTTTGTGGCTCATTCTACATAGGAAAGAGTGAAAGAAAGCTCAAACAACGTATTTATGAGCATTTATATGAGATTAGAACGAAAAAAGAAACTAATGCACTTTATAAACACTCCTGTCTTTGTACTAAATCCAAATTTCAATTTTTTTGTGTTGGAAGTGGTACAGTGTGATCTCAGGGGTGGCATGTGGGAGACTAGGGTTGAATTTAGGGAGCTTTTTTGGCAAATTGTATAAGAATCAACTAAGCTCCCAGGTCTTAATGACATAGTCTCCCTTGCTCCAATACTGAAACTGAGAGCAGCCAAATTATGAATCTTGTATTACTCTGCTATGTATAGATATTTAGCCCTATATATTTTATATGTAAATTATTTTATATACAAATACTTTTAGTGTTGACAATATATATGATGTTTTACAATATTTGTAACATTGTATAGCACAATGTTAATACCATTATGTATTGTACTGCTTTAAAAATTTTAATTGATTTATTACTTAATTGAATTTTATTAGAGCTTGTATATAAGAGGTGGAGTTTGTATATGTGGTGTTTTTCATTTCTGATGAAGTTGTTGACGAAAACGGATGTGGAATAAAACATTAAAAGATACTGTGTGGTGTGCTCCTGTTTAGCAGTTTGCTTATGAAATACACTAAAGATATCGTGTGGTGACGCTTCTGTTAATATTTTGTGTACTGAGAAGAGATCTACAATTGTTTTGCTGCCTGTGGTACTTTGGTGTCTTTTTGGCATTTATCAGTTTGGTTGACACCTTCCTGTTTCAGTTTCTTAGCTTATTATCATGCCAAAGGTGGGAATGAATTCAAATGCTTTAACTAAGACCACATAAGCAGTGTTAATGGGAAGTAGTGACATTTTGAAAAAGCTAAGATGATTAAGAAGGCACAATCGACTTATGACAAAGCCAACTTCAAAGTGTGTCTCTTGTCTGTCTTTATTAATTAGTTCTACAGTACTACATTCCATGATTTACAGATAACTCTAGTTAGACTGATGTGCAAACATGCTACCTGGGTCAGTGGATGGGTCATCCTTCAGGAGGAGAATGATTATTGTAGTTCTGCATTCTTTAGGTACATATCCTGTGGAGAGAGACTTTGAATGAAAGGGTTTATACGAACTTGCACTGGCAGCTGCTTATGTTATGGTGTCTGGTCCCATGGAAGTGTTATTTATTTATTTATTGGAGAGGACAGTTTTCACTTGGTCAGTAATAATCATGGGGGTTGATCTGAGTTGGTATGGTGGTGACCAAGGATATTGTAGATTGAGTGAATTTTTTACCCAGTATGTTACCTGGGTATTCTTGATTGATGTGGGTAGTACCATATACAATGAGTTAAGAGCATACAGATTATTATTATGAATGTTATGTACATAGCTGAAAAAAAAGCATTATGGTTGTCCTTAATTGTGGTGGCTATCTTCTGTTCATAGGTAATCTTGGTGCACTCTTGATTTCCTTTCTAATTTGATTATGTTTTAGGTTATGACCTGGTTGGGGGGGGGGCAATAGTTATATAAGGCTAGAAGCCTACTTATTGAGAGGATGGAAGGTACTGGCTCTTCTTACATTTCTGGATGATCACTCCAGTAGCTCTACTTGATAAAGACACTGTGAGCTAACGTCGGGCAGCAAAATGCCAGGGCACTTCTATGGGCTAGGCTTGTAAAATCTCCAGGGCCATTAGCCTAGTACACACCTATGAACCTATGAAAAAGATGTGCATGTTGGCTGATGATGTACACAGGATAATAATAATGAAGTGTGCTTTCTCATGTATCTGCTCATTCTCATATGTGCTGTTGTCCATTTTCCACACTTGTTTACCATCATTATTTGCTTCATGTGTACTTATCTCTAAGTTAAGTGCTGTTTTTGTACATGATTATTTATTTATTTATTTGGATAACACCACTTCATGGAAAATGAGATGCTTCATAAGTTTAATGTGGTAAAACAAATCAGTACTAAATATCGGTTTCATCAAAATACTTAAAGTTGCATCACCACTATAGCAAGTCGTCTTACTCACTGCTTTATACTTACTGTTGTAGCATAAAAGTGCATTTTGTGGCAGAACTGAGCAGTGGGAAAATATACGAGTTCACGAGATTGCATGCTTTGGTTTTGTAAACCTAGGCTAAAGAGCAGTAGCATAATTAGGGTGGGTGAGCGGGCACCCTGCCCAGTGCAGAAATTGTTGGGGGGCCACGGTCAGCCAATCTGGATCTCTGTTTATTGGAATACTGACTTTTAAAAGCTGGCATTGCATTTCCATTCAAACCTTAGCATTGTAGCACTCCATATGTGGTCAAAACTGTAGCAGCTGCTACCAACATCGTAGCACATAGCTTGCTACAGTTTAAAAGTAAAAAAAAAAATATCTCTCTCCTTTTTTTATTTGAAAGATGAGTACTGCAGTGCCTAGAGCAGGCAGAGTATAAACTGTAGCAACTGTTTGCTATATTTGTTTGGTACAGTTTAAAAAGCAGATTTATTTTTAAATAAAAAGTGCAGAAGGAGGGTCAAGGCCAAGGCACAGAAATGGGACCTGAATGGTAGAACGTGCCAGATGAAGGAATATACATTTTTTTCTCTTAAACAGAAGAGATGAGGGGGATGAAACTATTACTAAAATGTAGAGATCAGCTTATCACAGTGAAGAGTATGTTTTTGCTGTCCTTCACACAAAGGGCTCCAGGAGGCATGGATCTAACTGTAATATGCCAAGTGATGCAATGTAGTTGACCGGGATCATCTTATTACAGTAATGTGTGTGTGTGGGGGGGTGTCTTCAGTGATTGGCTTATTAAAGAAACATTTTTTTTTTGGTCTTCAGTAAAAGAGCTGGGGGGGGGCATGGAACTGATTGTAATATGCTAATTGCTACATTGTAGGGTGCTGGTTAATGGTACCAGCACAGGTCACTGGCTGAGCCAACTATGCTTTGGCTAATGAGAATGGGATAATTTATACTGGTATGAGAAAATTTTCCCTTACTAAAAATAATGATTGGAATTTTTCACTGGAACTTTGCACTTCACTGTAATAAATAGATTGCTATATATGTATATATGTGTGTGTGTATATATATATATATATATATATATATATATATATATATATATATATATATAAAACTGCATGTGCGTGTGTGTGTTTGTGCGTGTATGTGTGTGTGTATACATATGATATATAAAATGTATAATTATATCAATATATATATATATATATATATATATATATATATATATATATATATATATATATATATATATATATATATATACATGGGTCCCCTTCAGATGGTTGTACTTTTAAAAGCTCGGCTTTAATATGGCCGAGACCATATGATCAAACTTTTAAAAGTTTGAACAGTCTGAATGGGGATCTCCATAGACAATGGAATGTTAAGATTTCCCTTCACCGCAATGTAGTGCAATCTCAGAGTTGGTATATTTAAATAGCGGGGGGTGTGGGGGGGCACAGGGGGGCTGTTTAGTTTTTTTTTATTTATTTTTTTTCACATTGTTGAACATTCGAACATTCAGTTGTTCAATCATATGGTCTCGGCCATATGAAACTCAAACATTTGGACGCTCAATTATGTGAAGTAGACCCATAGATATATATATATATATATATATATATATATATATATATATATATATATATATATATATATATATATATACACACACAGAGAGAGAGAGAGAGAGAGAGAGAGTTATGTATTCATGTGTGTCACTAATTAGGTGATGTGACATTTGGCTACCTTAAGAAAGTCATGGTTACTCCCACCATTTTCCCATGCTTCATTGAATTTCTTCACTTTGACAGTCAGAGAACTGCATAGAAAACACATCACATCAACACCTGTCTCAGACCTTTGTGATCCAATTGAGAGCTCTCCTTCTCAAGATGAGGTCCCCTGTTAAGGTTCCTCATGCTGCCACTTC
>NC_056739.1:1886354115-1886356615 GCF_019279795.1 Protopterus annectens
ATCTATCTATCTATCTATCTATCTATCTATCTATCTATCTATCTATCTATCTATCTATCCATCCATCGAGATATATATGTGTGTGTGTGTGTGTGTGTGTGTGTGTGTGTGTGTGTGTGTGTGTGTGTGTGTGTGTGTGTGTGTGTATATATATATATATATATATATATATATATATATATATTTTTTTTTTTTTTTTTAACCTGTATAAATGGTATAGCAAAAGAAGCCTTTCATCAAGTTAATCAGACTTGGGATACACTATCATCATGTGGCTAAATTTCAACATTGCAAACATTTTTATAATTTAACCAGTTCTTTTCAAAACATTTAATTTAAACCTGGGTGTATCATTATCCCCAGAGCTGAATTTAAAACATTGGTTTCCTGCAATACCAATTCAGGAAAATGAAACTTGATATTTGTTTTAAAAAAAAAATTGAATTGTATCCATCCTATCAACCAATGGTAATTAAAAAAAAAAACAATTTATGAATGCTCTTATGGTGATTAGCTATGGTGATTCATGTTAGTTCTTCATGTGGCAGTTGCAATCATTGTGACAAGGTTTGTAACACCAGATATTTTACATCAGGTAAAACTGCACAGACTTATGAGATTAGGCAACTCAATTGTAGTACTGAATGGCTGAAATATATGGCTATTTGTTGATGTGATGCTTTTTATGTGAGACAGATGTTCCTTAAATTATAACAAAAAATATCCTTACATGAGATGTCAAAGGGAAAGACATGCTTTATATAAACACCTCATGAAGCACACGAGTAGAATATATTCCTTTATAAGAATTAACAAACTGACTAGCAAAACATTTCTTACTAAACACTGAAACATAAAAGGCTTGATTTTATGGAAGAAAAATGAATTATTAATCTGGAGGTGATTATACAGCCAGGTTTAAGTGTGGGACAGATGTCCCTTAAATGGAAACAAAGGGTATCCTAGCATTTGAGTGACATTAGATGTAAAAGGAAGAGAAGTGATTTATATAATCACCTCATGAACACACACAAGTAGAATATATACCTTTATAGGTATTGATAAACTGACTAGTAATACACTTCTTACTAAAGCACTGAAACATAAAAGGCCTGATTTTATGGAAGGGGCAATGATACACCCAGGTTTAAACAAAATGTTTTAAAAAAGTCTGGTTAAATTATAAACATGTTGCAATGATAAAAGCTAGTCAGATGATGGCAGTCTACCCAAGACTGATGAAATGTTTCTTTTTGCTATAGTAGTAATACAGGTTGAAATATATATGAAAAATAACATAGTTTGAAAAAGTCACAACAATCTAGGTTGCTAATCATTTTGTTGTGCTCAAATAATGTGATATATAAATATATTAAATATATTAATTGGAATGTGTTTGGTCATGTTAAGTTGTAGTCAGGAAATTACATCACACCATTTAAATATAAATGGTAACAAAGTAAATATGGCATTGAAAAAGCCGGTTTAGGGTGAAACCACGTTTTACTGAAATACCAAGTTGTTATGTTGACTGTCTGCTGTACATTTAATAAAATACTGATTTTCAAAATGATTGCATTTAAATAAAATGACAGAGAGTTAATGAATGTTGATACACTTTCTTTGGAGGCATTGCATGCTGCTGGTTTCATGCGCCATGTATTCATTCACTGGCAACTTGTTTGGAGTTTCTACTGGACACACACACACACACACACACACACACACACACAAACACACACACACACATATATATGTGAGTGAGTGTGTGTGCGTGTGTGTGTGTGTGTGTGTGTGCACGCGCGCGCGCACGCGCGTGGTTGCGTGCATGTGCGTATGTTTATAAATATATATGTGTGTGTGTGTGTGTGTGTGTGTGTGTGTGTGTATGTGTGTGTGTGTGTGTGTGTGTGTGTGTGTGTGTGTGTGTGTATATATATATATATATATATATATATATTTATATTTATATGTATATATATATATATATATATATATATATATATATATATATATATATATATATATATATATATTTATATGTATAGATAGCTAGATATGTAACTATTACACTCTTCATTAGCAGGTGATCTTTATTTGTCACAAAAATAATTCAAAATTCATACATTCACAGGTTCAAAGGTGTATGCTACACTAACGATCAATAGGGTCCTTAAAATCTTAGCTGTGCAACCCATACCTCTCAACCTCTCCCCATATCTCTCAACCTCTCAGTGTAAGAAATCAAGACAAAGCTTGAAATAATGGTGGGACAAAGAACCAAAAACAGGGTAGATCTTAAGCAAAATCTTGATAGAATAACTGGTTTTGTTTTAGCATGCATTTTCTGAAGGATATACACTCAAAACTCAAATGTGTGTCATTATTGAGTGATTTCAGTCCTTAGTGATTTGCCTAAAAAATATGTATTTTATGAGGAACAGTCCAAAAACATGAGGCAAAAATCTGAGCATTCTGTGAAAATCTGGGCAGTTGAGAG
>NC_056739.1:1886361615-1886414115 GCF_019279795.1 Protopterus annectens
ACTGTCCTGCAAAGTTGTTTTAAATATTTCCTGTGATTTTGAACTCTGTCACTGTAATTCTATACTGAGTATTTTCTTGTTCTTTTATTATTTATTATTAAATACATTAAAACTTTTCATTGTGGCTGATCTGTCTAGAGATATTTAAGTTCTGAGAGTACTTGAATATTTATTTGGTGACATTGTGTGCCACTCCTAATAGCCTTGTTCTTGGTCAAACTACCATTTGTATTAATAGTAATAGCAACATTACACAGTAAGATTGGAGCCCTTTGTTAAGGCCCTTAACGTAGCTGATAAGGGGTTCTGGTGGCAGTGATAACTACCTTATAGTCTGTGCAGAAGGGGGGCATAGCTAGTAAACCTGTGCCAGCCTTTTCCAGGTGTGTGTGTGTGTGTGTGTGTGTGTGTGTGTGTGTGTGTGTGTGTGTGTGTGTGTGTGTGTGGGTGTGTGTGTGCAAAACAAATCTGCAAGAGTGTGTGTGTGTCAGGTACTTGCATAGGGACACAAAGCACTGGCTGGACAAAGAGAGTGTTGGAGAACTTGGCTTGGAACCCTGGCCTAGGAGTCAACTCTATAGCTGTGCCAGTGGGTCGTCTTACTGAGGATCTAGAGAAAGAGGAAGAAACCAGCCCTGGACTGACTGTGATCTTTCTGTGCTCTTAAGGGAAATTGCTCTTGATGCAGAGAGCTGCTTCTGGAAATACTATGTGTGTGTGTAACTTGTCATCCTCCCAATATATGTCCCCTACTGTTGCCAGTGGTGAGGATTGAGGCTCATTGATTACTGGGTCAGTGGTGGGGCATCACAATAAGTATGGGGGGAAAAAGTGTATGTTTAAGCAACTCTGAATTTCACAATTTTAAATTGTCAGGCTCATGTGTTAAGGTTTGTTCTGACTACTTGTAAAATTCTGAGAATATTTTATCTGCAGTTACTTCTTGTGAGAAAAAAATGCTTTAAATAGTTTAATTTCTTCTGTCATTCAAGTCACTACTCCTTGTGTACATTATGTGTATGATTCTGCTTATATGTCTTCCAGAGCTATGGCTACTGGCACTGTTTGGAGGAGGTTTGCATGGCTGCATTCTCAGAACATCTCAGATTATGGTAAAAGTGAGATTTTAAATTTTCCGTTTGATAGAGATTTAGTTTTTGTCCCCCCACCCCCCACCCCAACCTACTGTAGAAGTGATCAAAAAGTGTGCCGAATGGGGTAAACTGATAAAGCTCTCCTTTTCCAAATTTTCCAATGGATTCTCTAACTACTCATACAATTGTAGTAAGAAACAAATCAACAAAACATAGACAAACAGACATTTAAGAGCAATAGCAAGGGGGCTCCAAGAAGAATTAAGAATTTTGGAAACTCCCAAAGCAAAGACAGTCCAAAAAGTCAGAATGACTGTTTAGGAGACCCCCCACCACACACACACACACACACACACACACACACACACACACACACACACACACACACACACACACACACACACACACACACCCCTTGTCAACCCTCTGTTTATTCTAGAAAGTCAGAATTTCCACTGTTGCCTTTCACAAAAGATAGTTTCAGACAAATGGGTTCTGATGATTATCCATCAAGGTTACATAAGGCAGCAGTAGGAAATTCCTCCCTTTTGGGTAGTAATTCGTCATCCTCCAGACTAGACTCTTTTGTTTCCACCTGTCTTTCATTGCATGCTGTCTCAGACAGTGATAGAACCGATTCTTATTTCCCACTTCCTAGATGGGAGAGGGGTTTTATTCAAGGGAGTTTATAGTCTAAATAATGAAAATGCTTGGGGACCAGTTCTGGATATTTAATTCCTAAACCTGTTTGTAATAGTGCCCGAATTCAAAATTATGTCAATTCTCATCCAGATACATCCTTTTCCTTATTCAAGTTTCCTTGTTATATTAGATTTAAATGGTGCTTATCATTGCATCCTATTCATCAAGAATTCAGATGTTTCTTAATGTTCTGTGTCTGGTTCACATTATCAGTTCTCAGGTCTACTTCAGAAACCTGAATGCTCACTTACCCGACTTTCAAAATGCCAAGATGAAAAGGCCAATGATTGCACAACACCAGCGTCCCGGAACATTGACTTTCCACTCCAGGTAAGTACCCACTTGCCCATCCTGACAAACAAGTAAACCCGAAGGAAAGCAAGCCCACTCATGTGTGGGGTTTCACCCCTCACACCCCTCTAACTAAATATACCAACTCCGAGATCACATTATCATGGGGGTAAGGGGCAAAGTTAAATAGGATGGCCAAGTGGTAACTTACCTGGAGTGGAAAGATGGTTTTCTGATACATCAGTGTTGTGCGGTCATCGGCTTTTTCGTCTCAGTGTTTTGGAAGTTTTGGAAGTGAGCATTTGGGTTTCTGAAGGGGACCCCAGTTCTCTACCTTATTCTTTGAACTATCCACTGTGCCAAGAGTGTTTGCAAAGTGTCTAACTTCAGTTAGAGCTCATTGCAGGCTACAGGGTATCTACATTGCTCAATATTTAGATGACTTGCTTATCTTTGCAGAGTATTTTCCAATGTGTCAAAAATCTTTCTCTTGGGTAAGAGATCTCTTACTCAAGCTGGTATTCCAAGAGAACATTCAAAAGTCTTTCTTGACTCTTTTTCACAAGATTGTGTTTCTGGGATGTTAGCTAGACACCACAGTTCAAAGAGTTTTTCTTCCACAGGTGAAAATAGATATATAGCTACAGCTTTTTCTAAGTATTTACACTCAGACTTTGGTCACTGTTAGGGAATACCTTAGTACACCAAGGACAGATGGAAGCACATAAATATAAAAGAGATGCTTGCCTTGATTAAGGCACTCAAGTCATTAAATAATCTTTGGTTCCCAGGGCCTCTTCAAGTTTTTACAGACAATACCATAATTATGCAATACATCAACAAGCAAGGGAAATCAGGTTGTACCCCTCTCCCCCCGCTAACCAGCCATGTTACCATGGGATATAGCTTCACAGCACAATCTCACTCTACAGACATCTTACATTCCGTAATTGTTTGGCAGACAAGCTGAGGACTCTATGCAAGAAGGCTGGAAGACAGATACCTTTAATTTTTCCTTGTATGCTTTTCCACCGTTCCCATTAATATCCAGGGTACTTCTATAGATTCAGAAGGAATCTTCCAAGATAATTGTGTTGACTATTTTCTGGCCCAGGTACCCATGGTTCTCCTTTCTTTTAGAAATAGCCAGAGGCAATTACCTCAAGCTTTCTCACAGACTGGATCAGCTCACACAAATACAGGGGTATGTGATACACTCTGACACCAATCAGCTTCAGTTGACTGCCTGTATGATAGGGTCTTCATTCTCTTTAGGCACTCATTTACTGAGAACATGCAATGGTACGAATGGAAGCAAGAAAGCCTGCTACTAGAAAATCATATATTAGCAAATGGAAAAGTTTTTCTAGTTGGTGCCCATAACATCAGCAGCACTCAGTTAAGGTTAATTGTTGTCTAGTTTTACAATATTTGTATGAGTTACTATCCTATGGCCTTTCGTACTCATCTATGAATATTCATTTATTGGCCATTTTAGCATGTCTGCCCATGGATCCTCCTCTTTTAATACATTCTCATGTCAAAATGTTTTTGATAGGGTTTTTTCATAACAGGCCTCCAAGAAAACCAGTATCCCCTCCCTGGAATCTTAACGTTGTGCTTAAAAAGCTAACACTTGCTCCATTTCAACCAGCTAAACTGGATGACTTGAGGTTCTTAACATGGAAAACAGTTTTCCTTATTACTCTGACCTCTTCAAAAAGGGTGTCTGAGTTTCATACACTTATAATGGGTCAGTTATCTCTCATTTTCCACAGGGACAGAGTTTCATTGAGAATTAATCCTTGTTTTATACCTAAAGTGGTAACAAAGTTAACTTTAAGCCAAACTATCCACCTGCCTGTTTTCTTTCCTTTACCCAAAAATGAGGGAGAAAGGATGTTTCATACCTTGGATGGCTAAAGAGAAGTCAGATACAATCTTGACAGAACTAAATCTTTCAGAATATTGGATCAATTGGTCACTTTTTATGAAGATAAGAAGAATGGGCAACCTGTGTCAAAACAGACTATTTCCAAATGGTTGTCTAAGGCTGTTGCCTTTTGTTATACTCACCACAACCAAACTATCCCAGGGAGGGTGAAGGCCCACTTGACCAGTGACTTGGCTTCATCTTTGGCATTTTGAAAGGGCTGGATTCTAGAAGTATACTAGAAGCTGCTACTTGGTCTTCTGTACATTCTGTTACAAAGTGCTATAAGCTTGATTTCTTCTCTAGCTTTAAATCAGGCTTTGCAAGGACCATTTCCTGGGGCCTCCTGTACTCCTGTCCTTCCACTTCTCAAATCTTGTAAACTAGGGAAATCTTCCCATATAGCTAAGGCTACTGCAGTAGTGATCTATATGAAGAACATAGTACAGCTGTGCAAGTAGGCTTACCATAACAGTAGATGATGGAATGATCGCTGCTGCAGGAGTTGCTCCATCCCATCCATCGCCCTCATGTTTTTGTTCTGTTGTTTATGCCAGGGTGTGGTTATTTATTATTTCTGCTTCCTATCATTGTCCTTTCAGTACTCGCTTCCTTCGTTCTATTGGCAGATAAGCACTGAATGACTTGGTACCCACACATATCTTTTAATCAGCTGCCAGATGGTTTGGGCATGTGGAAGGTACCCTGAAGCTTTGAAAGCTGGCTGACTGTTATATCTTTGGCAGAATATAATCCATACATCTAAAGCTACTGAAGCAGTGATCATTTGAGCATCTACTGTTATGATAAGTTTGCTTAAACAACTGCACTTTCTTCCTTACTCTCCCCTCTGAGTTTCTTTCAGTTCTAAAACTTCTCACTTTCAAATTTAAACTTTGTATTTACTACCCTTGCTTACTCTACAATTTTCATTAATATTAGCTCTGTGTATTATACTGAATATGTTTATTCTTAACCAATGTTTAATGCAGTATGTTGAAGCAATCACAATTGTTCAATCACTCCTATAAGATTTACTTTTGTGTGGAGATCATCTCCACAAACCTACTCAGAAAATGGTTAACAAACCCTGTCAGACTTTCCTGGTAAACAAATGTCAATAAAAAATAAATGAATGGATGAAAGCCTGAATGAATGAATGAATAAATGAATAAATATAGACATCTATCTATCTATCTATCTATCTATCTATCTATCTATCTATCTATCTATCTATCTATCTATCTATCTATCTATCTATCTACCTAGTTAGCTATAGGAGCATTAACATTGTTTGACTTATTAGTTGACAGCTTTTCTGTAGAATTAATTTAGTTGACAGGAGAGATCGCAATAACACTGGGGATGCTGAATATACTCTTTCCATTGTACTGTGCAGCCTTGGTGTTTGTATAGTCAATTAGCAGTGGTGTAGGGATGCAGGAGTGAGGTGAGGTTGACCCCTACAAAATAAAAAAAATAAAAAAAGTATTTGCATACTCCAAGGCAAGGTTATGTCTCAGAGCATACTTTGGGCATTGTAGGTGTTAATCAAATATATCTATATCTATAGCTATATATCTATATCTATATCTATATCTATATCTATATCTATATCTATATATCTATACCTGTCTGTCTATCTATCTTTCTGTCTACTGATCTATCTATATGCTAAAGTTGCCTCATTCAACTAAAAAATAAACTTCATTATAAAGGTATAGCCTATTTGTTCCCTTTTAAATGCATAAGTATTCTCAGTTTACTATCTTTTCTTTTCATTTCTAGCCTGAGAACACACATATATGTGCATTTATATACGTATATATATATATATATATATATATATATATATATATATATATATATATATATATATATATATATATATATATATATATATGTATATATATATATATATAAATGTGTGTGTGTGTGTGTTTGTCTGCGTGTAGAGGGAGAGATTTATAAAATAATAATCTGAATTCTGATTCTCTGTGAAGGTACACTGCTGAATGTTTAGACCTGTTTTAACATCTCACTGCATTATTTGCCGTTAAAAATGCTTATGGTCATGCAGTGGTCAAACATTCTTAAAATACTGCAGATAGTAAGTAGTTTCTTAAATCATATGTTTTAGAAACAAAATAATCTGTTCAATGTTTTCTTTTTCTCCTGATAATGACCTGTAACCAGATTCCATCTGGATCCTATTCAGTGTGATTTTATTGACTATTTCATGAAGTGTTGTACAAGGAAAATCAATAAATGGATGCATTATTAAGTTTAAATGCTTAGCAATAATTAAACAGAAGTAAGAAAGTAGTCAGATCGTTATGTAACAGAAAATAATGTGTCTTTTTTGACAAAATATTTGAATGTGTATCAATTATGTGTCACATTTAAACTTTGCATTTATGACTTTTGTAGCTGAGTATTATTTCAGGATTAATGTTCAGTAAGCTGTTCACAATAACTCCTTATGTTTTGCATGTGTTATAAACATTAAGTCCAAATACAGGAACAGAGCTTGTATTTAAAACATGTGCAGTGTCATATTTACCTTTAAAATAGCTACATTTGTAAAACTGACCTCCACACACTTATTACTTAAATTTGGCAGGTGAGTAATAGCATGTAAGTTTGATTCCTTTTCTTATATTGTCTGATCAACTATTGACACATACAGTCCTGCTGCATGAAAATGTCGATAACACCTATGATATACTGCAATATGTTATGGCTTTTACTCACAGCCCTTTAAATCCTTTTCTCATGGCAGCTATTGAAAAAAAATGCATTTTGAACTTAGAACCATTTCCTAAAACTAAAGTGAGGAATTACTACAGAATAATTTCAGAACAGTCTGTTGCCATCATTCTTAGAACAGACGTATATTTTCCTCTGTGCTTTCCCATTTCAAATTGCTCTTTCATTTTGTCCAGTATACTGTGCTATGAAAAGCATTTTGAATCCTTGAGAGAAACAAGCTATAAATTTTAATCCAATATGAGCTCTGGGCAAGTCTCTACTCACAGCATACCCATCTGCTTTTCCCAGGCCTTGTTTCCATTTAATAATCTTACTGCAATATCTAGCACAGACTTTTTCCGAGTAACATCATGCCTCTGACTCAGCACTTCTTAAGTTCTGTTGTTAGAAATCATCCATCTTATAGGCAAGAGACTTAATCTTGTTACCCTGTTTATGTCCATCCACCTAACCCACTGTTCATCATTTGCCAGGCAGAGCAGCTGGAACATATAATCTTAACACCAAAGGCAACACTTGCTCTTTTGTAGTTGTTTCTTTTCCAAATTTTGCTTTGTTTTCCTCATCCTCCCAGATCTTGTCTATCAGTGGCCACCCCTATATAATCTGCCCAGATGTCACTATTAAAGATTTCTTCTAACAGCATTTTCCCATTTTGAAAATCTTTAGTTGTGTTTGTATACATGCTATGGAATCCATGATAGCAGCTCCACATAAATTATTTATAGTTATCTTTTTGCCAGATCGAGAAAATAGCTATGTTCAAATCATATGAGAAATAAAATGTTAAGAAAAGAATTACAGATACATATAATTGCAGCAACAGCATTGCACTATCAATACATTGCTGATGTCTTTTAATGTTTTAAGTAAAATGTAATGTGCACATCATAAATACAGTTTTAAGTATGGATCCTTATACTAATTTATTCCATTTTTTTTCTGCACAGTGACAATATTCTTATAATATTGTAGAAAATACAGGTAAAATAAACAAGCTTATAACTGTATACTTAATATAGAAAAATAACTTTTTAGCACAACATAATTTTCTGGAATTGCTGAACCCTAAAAAGACATTCTTTCACATAGGTTCATAGGTTCATAAGTTGGTACTAGGCTATTGGCCCTAGGGCCTATACAAGCCTAGCCATAACAATTCCCTGGCTATTTCCTTCCACAATATTTACTTCCCTGGACCCCTGTCAAGCTGGGCAACTGACATGATCCCTGGGGTAAATTTACTATCTCCCATCCAATTGTCGAGGTTTGTTTTGAAGAGGACCAAGGAGTCGCTCTGCTTGACATGTATGGGCAGTCTATTCCAGAGTATGGGGAGTCTCTGGGTCAGGAACCTATCCCTCCAGCATGTTTTGTTCATTGTGATGACAAGGTTTAGGACCATAGAGCGTGTGACTCTGATGGATTGGGATTTCTTTAAGTGTAGCATGTCCAGCAGCTCTGGGTATGACATGGCCTTGTATGTTAAGCAGAGATCGCCTCGGAGTAGACGATATGTGACAGAGTATAGCTGGAGATTTTTTAGTCAGTCAGCATAGGGCATCTGCTTTAGACCTGTGATTCTTTTAGTGAGGTGTTTTGGTGGACTTTCCATTTGTTGCAGATGTCTTGTGAGGAACATACCAAATGGGCCTTTGTACTCTATGATGGGTCTAATGAGGGATGAGTACAGTGGGACAATGACCTCCTTTTTTCTGGATGAAAAGTCACATAGAAGGCTTTCCTGACTGTTGTGGCGATGTGGTTATCGAAGGTGAGACCACTGTCCACCTGTGTTCCTAAGTATCTTATCACACTTTTGGTGTTTAGTGTACTGTCACCTATATGGTAATTCACGGGTAAATGTTTTTTCCAAAAGGGGATAACTATACACTTCTTGGCATTGAGCTTGAGCCCATGGCTCTGGCACCAAGCATCTGTTTCTGTAAAGCCCTTTTGTAGAATATCCACATCATTTGGGGATTCAATAATGGCTCCCAGTTTGCAGTCATCTGCAAACTTTGTTAGCCAGAGTCCCTTAGTGTTGGCCTGTACTTCAGAGAAGTAAATGCCAAACAAAGCAGTCCCAGGACTGAACCCTGAGGTACACCACTTGTCTGGAGTTGGATTTGGAGTCAGCTACTTTTACAATGTGGGTTCTGTCAGTAAGACAGTTGGCAACCCATTGAGTGATGTAGGGATTTATGCCCATCTTAGTAAGTTTATCTATGATTTCAGAGTGGGGAATGGTGTCAAAGGCCTTGGCAAGGTCCAGATAGGCTGTGTGGACCACCTTACCCTTGTCCGCAGCTCTGGAGACTAAATAATCAGCCTTTGCAAGTCTCGAACCCAGGGCACTGCATACCATAGCCACAGTGATTTACCACTATGCCATAACATGCAGCTCTTGAAGTCCCAGATACCATCAGTCAATCTTTGTAATACCTTGCAACTTATTTGCATATAGTTGTCCATGAACCTGAACTTCTAAGTTTAGTTTGCATTTAATTTTTAATTTTTTACATACTGTTCATGCACTGTTTTGTTCATTCCAAATTGTGATTTGTATTGTCTTTTCTAAATTTTGGATAATGAATGTTACTAAAGTACTGCGTTTACCACTTAGTTGCCATTAAGTGATAATTTCATTATTGTTCTAATTATGATTATTAAGTCTGTTGCAATGAAAATGAGAACAAACAATTGTTTTTGATATCTACTATTTTAAGTCTTTTGCCAAAATTATTAAAATGCAGCACATTATGTGATGCATCATTAGCTAAATGTTAATAGAAAAATATAAAATACTTTCCTGTTTTATTCATAAACAATCTACCCAAATCCAAAGCTCTCAAACCATATTGTGTACCTCTTGCATATACTAAAGAATACTTGCAATTAGCCAGTTATGTCATAGGCAAGTAAATGAGCATTATCAGCAAAGTCTGTGATTTACAATGCTGTAAACTGTCTTGTCTGTAAAATGTGTGAGGGAGACATGTTTGTTTACCCATTCAAATGTAGATGATATGTAGATATGAAAGCACTGATGGCCCTGAAGCTGTTGAAACACCAGTTCTGAGGTTAGCAGAGATTTGCAACATTGGTTTATGGATAATTGCATTGCTGTTTAAAAGTCTGTTTCTTAATATTTATTATGAGGGTCTCCCACAGCCAGCCTGAATGTCCGCACCATGCATTTAAGCCATTATCCACCACTGTCCATCCTGGACCAGGCAGCTATGATGTAACTCATCAGCAGCCAATCAAAGACTTTTCACAAACATATCCCACTTCATTAATGAGACTGAAATGAGTATTGGTCCTCAAAAATGCAGAAAGAGGGCCAGAGCCTTATGAATCAAACAGCATATCCATGCAGGTGAGCTTAAGAAGGGCACTACCAATTCCTGTACAGTGAACTCCAATTGCGTCATAATATTCTCTATGTACATACACATATTAAATTATATATCAGAACATGTATTACAGGATAAGCATGATTGTGAAACATTTCAAATGTTGCAGTTAAAAACATGTACCATATATATTGTTTATAGACAGGTCTCTGATTCTTTGACAGCTTCTGTGTCAGCCAGTAAGATTGCACGTACCTGCACAAATGCATATTTACCCAATGAAGTGTTAAATGTGCATACTGAAAAAACAGACCAAAGCTGCATTTTACCACTAGATTTGTGTCTGTGATACATCTCTCTCTGCTTGTAGTGTTAAGAGACATTCAGTGGCAGCAATACACTGTGGAATTGGAGTCAATTCTCTCATGTAAAAACAAACTAGACATCAAACAGATTGTCTGCATACATACTTCACCACTCACACAAACCTCACCTCTCACACAAAACAAGGTCAGGCCACAGAAACCCACATAAGTGGAGGTATTCACTAAAAGCCTACCAAAAAACAGAGACCTCCTAAATGCACGCAACCCAAACTCACCACTAAGCAAATAGAAACCACTAAACATATCAACACACACACACACACACACACACACACACACACACACACGCACACACGCACACACGCACACACGCACACATGCACACACACACACATGCACACACACACACACACACACACACACACACACACACACACACACACACACACACACACACACACACACACACACACACATACACACACACACATGCACACACACACCAGAGTTTAAAAAAGTAAGCCCCTAAAGCAAAACACATCAAATGTCTTGGTCATATATGGCTCCATAGTGAGGCACACAGATGTCCCCCTCACCAGTCTGGACAAGGAGAAGATCATAGTCAGCTGCCTATCAGGTGCCAGGATCCGACAAATCACACATGCACTCAAGTCACTCAACAACAAGTACAGTTATGAGTCTGTCATAGTCCACATTGGAGTGAATAACTTGAGATGTACCTCTCTGGACTATATGAAGAGAGACACGATGGAACTCTCTGAATATGTGTCTCGGACAGGTATGTCCTGAGCTCTAAGCAGTATTCTACCCTCATGTAGGATGATGCCACAATATAAGAAAAAAAATTGACTTCAACAATTGGCTCAGCTTCTAGTGTCACT
Organism: Protopterus annectens; assembly: GCF_019279795.1. Lineage (NCBI taxonomy): Eukaryota > Metazoa > Chordata > Ceratodontiformes > Protopteridae > Protopterus > Protopterus annectens. The sequence goes on from NC_056739.1 coordinate 1,886,372,995, forward strand.
CCAGGGAAATCCAGTATCTGTCAGCCTGGGAGGATATGGCAGACAGACGTCACTGTTTTGCTAGAGATGGTCTATCCCTGTCCCCCCTAGGCATTCAAATACTAGCAAAGGTCCTTGCCTCCCCATAGTGCCTTTTTTAGGCAATGTCAAAACAACAAATTTTCTAATGTAACAAAATCAAATTGAGACAAACTCAGGGTCATGTTGCTTAATGTTAGGAGTTTAAATATGAAACTGCACTCCCTGGAAGCACTCCTCACCTTAGAGGATGTTGGAGTTTGTGCAGTAACCAAGTCATGGTTCAAGGCCACTGAGAGCACCCTGACTGTGCAAGGCTGCAGTGCTTTCCACACATTTAGTCCTTAAAGGAGCATGAATGAACCAAAGGTGGAGGTGTATCCATCTTCATTAAAACCAAATATACTTTGAGTCTGGTCAAACAACATAACTCTCTCAAAGTAGTCCATGTCCAATTAACTATTGGGAATGTACCATACCACATCATTGCTAGCTATAGTTCCCCCACCATGAACCAGGATAAGCACAACGCCTACCTTGATTTTCTGGAATCCCTCACCATAAGGCCCAACACCTTTATCATGGGAGATTTTAACTATCCTTCCATGGATTGGGAGACATACACAAGCAAAAACACACTCACACAGAGGTTCCTGGACTTTGTTAACACAAATGCTCTGGAACAGATAGCCTGCATCCTCACTAGGGGCTCTAATGTTCTGGACATGGTACTCACCAACATGGGGTGTCACTATACTTACTCATGCGTGATTCCCTTCCTGGATAGGTCAGACCACAAATCAGTCTCATTCAAAGTAACTACTGGAGCTGACATCCTCACAGGAAAAAAAGTTATAAAAAACTTTACCAAAGCTAACTACAGCCTACTAAGTGATGGTATAATAAGCTTCATACCACCTGCAATTACAGACATCAATGATCACTATGCAGTAGTGTACACAGATGCTCTGTATAAATACTTAAGTGACTACATAAACTCTGCTGTACCTGACTGGATCAAAATCAGGTCTTCTGGCAAAAACAAGCCACTGTGGTGGACTTCAAGTATAAACAGATTATAAATCAAGAGGAAGAAACTGTTGTTCAAAAGCAAGATCGACATCACTCTGCAGAGGATGCGTTCCCTCCTAAGCCTAATCAAGAAAATCAGAAATCTTGTAAAGTCTTCTAAAGCAATTTACAAAACTAAAATCGCATCCTAGCCAAGGATAATCATAAGGCATTCTTTAACTACATCCGAAGTCTAAAAAGGAATGCCCAGCTATGTGCCACACTGGTTGTAGATGGGGTCATTTATACTACATTGGAAGATATTGTCTACCTACTAGCTGACAGATTCAGCACAAACTTCACCCCCTATCCCTATTGACCATATCCCAAAGCATACCTGACACCAGCCCTCTGCCTAATATCTGTAGAGAACTGTTCATCTCTGCTCTTACCAAGGCCAAAAACATGGCTTCAATGGGACCAGATAATATCCCAGGTTGTTTACTAAGCAAACTAAAACAAGACCTAGTGGACCCACTTGGCATTCTCTTCAGTCATAGCTTGAGAACTGGCTATGTTCTTGCAGAATGGAGAATAGCAACAGTAATCCCCTTGCACAAAGGTAGGCCATCAACTGACCCTGGGAACTACAGACCCGTAAGTCTAGCCAGCCTCATCTGCAAGACCATGAAAATAATTATTATGGACCTTATCAAGAAGGACATAAGCAACCTCCAAATGCTGGGCTCAACTCACTTTGGTTTCATCCAGGGTAGATCATGCTTATTAAACCTGGTGGATTTCTTTGAGAATGTCACCAAAGCCATGGACAAAGGTAAGACAGTGCACACTGCCTTCCTCAACTTTGCCAAGACTTTTGACATAATTGCCCACACTGGCATCATTTAAGAACTCTACCAGATAGGGATTAACCCTTATGTCACTAGATGGGGTAGATGGGTAACCAACTGTCTCACAAACAGAACACAGTCTGTCAAAATTGGTGACTCCACATCGGCAGTAGACCCATCACCAGTGGAGTACCACAGTGGTCTGTGTTGGGCCCTTTATGGTTTGGCCTCTGTTTCTCAGAAGTCCAGGCCAAAGTAGACAGCTTTTGGCTCACCAAGTTCACGGATGATTGCAAAGTGCGAGCAATCATTGAGCCCTCGACGATGTCACCATAGTACAAGAAGGACTAACACAAATGAATGATTGGTGCCAAAGCCATGGCCTAAAACTAAATGCAAAAGAAATGGCAAAACATAATTCCCTACAAATTACAATATTGACAGCACCCCCTTGAGTTCCAACCTAGTAGAGCAAGACTTGGGAATACAGGTTGATAGCAATCTGAACTTTGACCACCGAGTTTCCACAGTTGCACATCTCATAAGCAAGGGCATAGCATCCAGGTTAAGGGATGTAATAACTGCACTGTACTCGATTCTCATCAGACAACTATAGACTACAATGCACCCTTTTGCATGTACCTCACCAGGCACCTGCAGCAGCAGCTGTAGAGACTTCAGAGGTTTGTCACTAAGAAAATGCAGGGGCTCCAAACCATGACCTACATGGACAGGATGAAAGCCCTGTCACTTTACTCTGTATCTTATAGGCTGCTGACAGGTGACTTGTGCCTGGCCTACAGGGCAATATCCAACTCAATGCTGCACATCCACAAGGCAAATGACACAAGAGTCACTCACTCTAAGGATCTCAACCTAGTTTGAGACATTAACAGAATATGCTGGAGACACAGATATGTCTCTCAGAGACTGCTGCTTCTCTGGAATAGACTTCCTATTCACATAAAACAGAGCTCCTTACAGACCCTAGTTAAACTCAACCTAGATAATTGGATGGGAGACCATAAATTTACGCCAGGGGTGGCACCCATGTCCCTCAGGGATATGGGTAGCCTGTGTTGATCACAGATCCACTCTGTTCATAAATTCATTCTGTGAACTGCCCAAAAAGAACAAATGGGGATACTTGGGATTAACATGGCTAGGCTTTTAAAGGCTCTAGGGCCACTAGCCTAATAACCCCCTATGAACCTATGAATTCATATATTGCATAAGTTGAAATATGAGGTGTGGGAACAAAGCCCTCTCATGGAAAACACATGAAGAAATAAGATATTGGAACAGGCATTTTCTAAATTTTTGGTGCTTGCAATGTTTGGTGCTGAAATTTCAATAGTAAGTCATTATTCAGTACAAGGTCAAATGACTGTCAAGTAGAAAGATATGTATTTAATTCAAAGGGATCAGGAAGTTTAACTATTTTAGGAATCATTACTTTCAGGAGCAAGACATATTCCACAAACAAAACAAAACAATTATGTAGAAAATACTAACATCCTTTGTTAACATTTACATTTACAGTGCTAAACACGATTTTTTGACAGTTTAATGGAAGTAAACAGAAAAAATAATTTTATAATATGCAATCACTTTTGAATCTTTTATTCAATTTACACTTTCAAACTTAAATGCAGGTTTCCCATTTGTTGGCTGCCTGGCATAAACAGGCTGACTATGACCCAGTGACCTGAGATCAAATAGACAACAGGTGTGACAAGAGATGACAAGGCAGAGGAAAAAGACTGAGAAGCTGAAGCCATTTATCCCATCATAGGGGTAAGGAAGAGGCAATTTCACTGTGAATTTGTCAACTATTGAACAGATTATGTTGTATGGATGAATGCATTTTCAGAGGAAGGGCTTTGTATACTCTCCTAATGATGAGAGCTCATGTCAGCAGTGAGTGGCCAGGTTAGGACTTAGTAAAGATTTCCTTTTCCTCACAAGTAAAAAGTAAGATAGGGCAGCTTCTGAAACCTGAATAGTATAGTTAACTTGATTGAGGACAGTTATGTCCATCCTTAAATGTGGATGGCCCTGGTGTTGATGATAATGCCAGACACTGAAGCTATTATAATGAGTGTAGAACCTGGAAAAGCAAGATGTATATGTGAATAATGGGAGATCAAAGCACCCTTCATAATTCATTGGCTGCTCTTACCTATATTTCCCAGCAGATCGAAGAGTGAATTGTTATGTCAAATCTGATTCTTTGAGATTGCAAGGAATTTAACGTGCCAAGCCTGTCTACTAGGAAATGCTTCCTTAAGGTCTTACAAATTCATATTTATCACTACAGCAATATTGTCTAGGCATTTGCCTTTTCCACCCCCAGCATCATTCTCTTGTCTAGTCCATCCTGTCATTGCATTATTAGGCCAAGGTGTTTGAAACTTAGTTTTATTAATAGGCCAACCAATGAGCAGTAGGATTTATTTCAAGTATTAACTAATTTGATCTTCTTGCAGTACTTGGAATTCTGAAAGACTTTCTCCAACATCTCAGTTTAACAGCATCAGTTTCCAGTGCGTAGTTTTACTTATAGTTCAACTCTCACAGCCATATGTTATTACTGGAAAAACATAGCTTTGACTATGTGGATCTTTGCTGCCAATGTGATGTCTTTGCTCTTCAAAATCTTATTCAGAGGTGTGATAGTTTTGATTCTGAACAGCAAATATATTTTAATTGTATGGCTTCAGTCATTATCTGCAGAGATCTTTGAGAGCAGGAAAATAAATTCTGTCATTGCCTCCACTTCATCGCCACGTATTTGCCAAGAATTGATAATGCTAGATGACATCATTTTAGTTTTATGTTTATGTTAAGGAACACACCAGATTTTGTGTTTTCTGCTTTCACCTTTATCAATAAGCTTATCAGCTCTTCCTTACTTTAAGCCATCAGTGTGGTATCATTTGCATTTCTGAAGTTGTTAATATTTATCCTGCCAATTTTGATTATATCTATGGATTTATCTAACCCAGCATTTTGCAATATATACTAAGTGTATATATCGAATAAGTAGGGTTATAATATACAGCCTTGTCATATTTCATTCTCAGTCTTGTACTGGTCAGTTATTCAATATATGGTTCTAACTGTTGCTTCTTATTCTGCATACAAGTTCCTCAGAAAGCAAATAAAATAACCTGGTATCACTATTTCTCTATGAACATGCCACAGTTTCTAATGTCTCACACAATCAAAGGCTTTAGAGTAACTGATAAAGAAGAAGTAAGCATTTTTTTTCTTGAACTCCCTTGATCTCTCCATCATCTAGTGGACATTATCCATTTGACTTGTGGCACCTGTGTCCTTTCTAAAACCAGACTGTACATATGGCACTTTTCACATAATGATTGATATATATATATATATATATATATATATATATATATATATATATATATATATATATACATATATATCTATATGTATATATATATATATATATATATATATATATATATATATATATATGTAGGGAGTGAGTTCCCATATAGCTAACGCCCACCAAAAAGAGGATATCTGTATTCATTTGAAATTTTGGGACCCATTAAAGCAAGTCCCAAAATACAGAGACTGAATGGCTGAAAGAACAGACTAACGTATATTAATTCTGATTTGCCATTTCTCAAAATATTCCCTTTTCTCCAAGATATGGTTATGTTGGAGCTGGTATATATAAGTTTGTCTTGGTGTGGGGGGATTGCCCCCCCATGTAAAAAGAAGTTTAAAGAAGAGTGATTTTCGAGATTTGCTTTTCTCCTGTGTTTTTGGCTTATCAGCATTTGGCAGCTCTATGGGATGTCAAGGAGTGCATAAGTGCTGAGATGCCCAATCCTGAAATAATGAGTTGGTGTTTAACAGGTAAAAGAGTCAAAAGTTATACCAGAAAATGCAAGTAATCAGTCTTCGCATTAGCAATTTTAAGTTACTGCTATACTGTATTTATAAAGGAAGTTTCTTAATAAGACAATATATTGCAATAGACTTCTGCATCTTTTAATAAACATTAATGTCTAACCTTAAAAAAAATCCAACAAACTGCCTTCATTAATCACTATTAGTTTTCAATCATGATAGGTAGAAGTTTTTTCAAATCATTCTTTTGAAAATGTCTGTCTTTCTGTCTGTGTGTCTGTAAATTAAATTATTTTGACTTAAAACCCATCAATCTAATTTTTGCAACATATGTTATATAAAGCACTACAGTGGAAAGAAATGGCCATGTATCTGAAAGTCATAGAATGCTTTTGCTCTTGTTCACCTCTTTTTGCCTTTACTTCTTTCCTCCTTCCCCCTGTCTCTGCTTTAACCCCTACATAGGACTCCTCTTTTCTTCTCTCATACTCTTGTAACTTCTAGGTGCATTCACTCATAGTCTTGTACCCCTCCTCTTCTCTCTTACAGGCTCTCCTTTGTGATGACTTAATTGTAGTCTTTACCTTAAACTTATGACCTTTATGTTTTAGTCATAACACCTTTACCTTTGTGATTGCACCTATTTAAATTTCTAATTAAAATTTACTCTTTCCTGCTTATTTCTTTCAGTTCCCTGCCATGGTTTCTATTAACAAATCTAAGCTGAGTACATAGGTTCATAGGTATGTTCATAGGTGTGCACTTGGCTAATGGTCCTGGAGCCTTTACAACCCTAGCCCATAGGATTATCCTGGCATCATGCCACCAGACCTTAGTTCCCAGTGGCTCTATTGAGAAGAACCACTGGAGTGATCCCCGAGGTGAATTTTCTATTTCCCATCCACTCATCAAGATTTCTCTTGAAGAGGGCCAGTGAGGTGCTCTGTTTGACATGTATGGGAAGTCTATTCCATAGCATGGGCAGTCTCTGGGTTATGAACCTGTCCCTCCAGCATGTTCTGTTGATTGTGGTAATGAAGTTGAGGTCTCTGGAGCATGTGGTACAGAGGGATTGGGATTTCATTAAATGTAGCATTTCTAACAGAGCTGGGTCAGACATGGCTCTGTAAGTCAAGCAGAGATTGCCTCTAAGTAGACAATATGAGATAGAGAATAGTTGGAGTTTTTTGAGTCTGTCCATATAGAAAAAGTGTTTAAGGCCTAGCATCTTCTTTGTGAGGTACTTTTGTGGCCTCTCCAGTTGTTGCAGGTGTGTAGTGAGGTACTTGCCAAATGGGGCATTGTAATCGATGATTGGCCTAATGAGGAAAGAGTAGATGGAGGCAATGACCTCTTTCTTCCTGGATGAAAAATCCTTAGTAATGAGATGTGTCACATAAAAGGACTTTTAGACCACAGTGGCAAGGTGGTGGTTAAAAGTGAGGTTGCTGTCAACCTGTGTTCCGTGATCTCTTATGACGCCTTCTGTGTTCAGTGGACTACCATCGATGTGGTAATTCACCTTTTTCTCAAAGGTGATGATGACACATTTTTTGGCATTGAGCTTAAGGCCATGGTTCTGACACCAGTCGTTGGTCTCAGTGAGGCCTTTTTGTAGGATGTCAACATCACTTGGGGAGTTAATAATAGCTCCCAACTTGCAATCATCTGCGAACTTTGTCAGCCAGAGTTCCTTCGTGTTGGCCTGAACTTCAGAGAAGTAGATACCAAACAGGAGAGGACCCAGGACTGAATCCTGTGGGACACCACTTGTGACTGGTCAGCAATCTGACTTGGAGTCAGCTACTTTCACACTGAGGGTTCTATCTGTGAGCCAGTTTGCAACACACCTAGTGATATAGGAGTCAATGCCTAGCTTAGTGAGTTTTTCTATGATTCTTGAGTGGGGAATGGTACCAAAAGCCTTGGCCTGATCAAGGTAAGCTGCATGAACCACCTTGCCTTCATCCACAGCTCTGGGGGCTGACTCAAAGAAGTCGACCAAGTTGACCAGGCATGATCTATCCTTCACAAAACCAAACTGGATCCAGAGTTTTGGATTCCCTATATCCTTGCTTATTAGGTCCATGATGATGCATTCCATAGCTTTGCATATCAGACTCATCAGGCTAATGAGGCGATAGTTCCCATGGTCTGTAGTAGCTCCTCCTTTGTGGAAAGGGATGACTGTAGCAGTGTGCCATTTGGTAGGGACAAAGCCTGAGGTGAGGCTGTGATTGAACAAGGCACACAGGTGAGGTGCCATTTCACTCTGTAGTTCATGTAGAACACAGTCAGGGATATTGTCAGGTCCCACAGAAGCTATATTCTTGGCCTTGGACAGTGCTGTTTTTACCTGTGCAGCAGTAATACTGGGTGCCTGGTAATCTACTGGTATTGTGATTGGTCCTTTGGGGGGAGAGGGGTAAAGTTGGCACTGAATCTGTCAGCCAGTATATTGGTAATATCTGTTGGCTCGGTATAGGTACCATTGTGCAGTAGTTCACAGCAAATCTGGGTATTGCCATGGAGATTCTTTACATAACTACAGAAGGCCTTGTGGTTGTCTTTACTATATGCTGCAATTTTGTTTTCATAGCTAGCTTTAAAGGATTTGATGAGGGATCTCAACTTTTTGTTGAGGCTGATAAGGGAGTTTTTCCAGTCTTAGGACTTCACCTTATTCTGCATCAGTTTCCTCATTTAGTTTTAGAGTTTGTTTATTGCAGGGGACCACCAGATTGGCTTCCTTTGTAGAGCATCTTGGTTCTATTGGGTATGCTGTGATCCATGCATTTGTGTACGTGTTTGTGCAGTGCATTGGTGCATGGTTCAGCAGTCATGCAACTATTCTCCATTTGCATTGGTGCTATGAAGTTAGCCTCCTCTGTTTTAAGATCCCAAAGTTAGCTTTGGTGAAGTTTTTCATGGTGGTTACCTTTGCAGGGGGTGGGAGGGATGTGGATTTTCAAGGTGATTAGTTTGTGGTCTGATCTAACCAGGGAGGATTTCACTATTGGTGTAGAGCAGTGGTCACCCAAGTTAGCAATGACCAGGTCAAGTATGTTGCTACCTCTTGTGGGGGTAAGAACGAGCTGGTCAAGGGTATTGGAATTAATGAACTCCAGGAAACATTGGGCAAGTGCATTGGTACATGAGTAGTTTTCCAGTTAATGGAGGAGTAGTTGAAGTCACCCAGTATGAGAGTGTTAGGTTGGACCCTAATATTCTCCAGGGTGCTTAGGAATGTTGAGTGTGAGTCTTGGGACATGATTGGGGATGTACAGCAGGCTACAAACAGAATCACTGTCTTACCCAATGTTAGCCGCACCTGAAGTATCTCTGATGAGTTATGTTGGGCTACCAGTCTGGAGGTGTGTGCATCCTTTATGTATATGGAAACATCACCACCTTTGAAGCTTTGGTCCAAGTTCTGGATCCAAAAGGTGTGGAATGAGTTATAACCTGGTAGTGCAGGGGTGCTTTCTGCTCCCTTGAACCAGGTCTCTGTTACAGCACACATGTCGATATTCTTCATTTTAAGGAGTGCTTCAAGTGAGTGCATTTTGAGATTTAGACTTCTAGAGCTGCAGCATGCTTTTTACTGCATTCATAAGTTTGGGGATGATGTTGTACTTTCCCTCTTTAACTTGTCACAGATATTATGCCCTGTGCACATACAGCATATATAGCCTTACACTTAATTCCTTCAGTGGTTTTTAGTAAGGAAACTACAATTGATTTCCATTCAGATTAACTATTAAAACTCAGCAATATATTGCCAACAATCAAGGATCATATAAAAGACCATGTCAAGCATTCCTGGCTTGCACCACACAAGGCAGGCTAACTCTAACACAAACAACATTTTCTTCTTATCACCATATTTCCATGCCCCAATATATCCCAGTATATCTATGCATCTATACACATGCACATATACATATATATATATATATATATATATATATATATATATATATATATAATGTGTGTGTGTGTGTGTGTGTGTGTGTGTGTGTGTGTGTGTGTGTGTGTGCGTGTGTGTGTGTTTGGGCTCTAGTAATAAACAGTGAAGGCTAAATTGTGAATAAAATGTATCTGATGTATGTTTCCTGCAACTACTTCTATATGCTACTGTTTGACTAACACTTCACAATATCAATGCTTCAACTAACATTTTTATACCTATATCTTACTGCTTACTGTTATACCCCTTAAAGGGTGCATTACCTTAATATAACCTGAATAGCTTTTCCAACTCCCGTTAACATAGTTATTTATACATTTTCTCCTACATTTCCATGTTTACAACTGTTCCACTACAAATGCTTGCATATAATATATTCCATTTCAACATTATATTGTATTGTGTGTTGCTTAATTTCTCAAAATATTTAAGTTTTTACATACCTTGGAAGGTCTGGTCCCCATTCTCAAGTCAAGGCATAGTTAATGTGCATGAAATCAGTTTTGCTGTCTTTGATGTTAGCCAAGAGTACTTTTCCCAGCATTTATAATGTTTCCAGATTTGCCTCATTCTGCAGTTCATATAAGGTTACATGCATTGCTAGCATATTTAAATATGATTGTAAATTACTTTTTATTAGTCCTGTTGTTCCTACTGCTATTGGAACTGTCCGGGTATCCTTCTTACACATTGCTCTCACTTGTGCTTACAAATCCTATGAATTTGTGAATCTTGATACATAAAACAGCACAATCAAATCACTTGGTGTAGCAATTTTAATGGTTAATTCTATGTTTGTCTTTTTTTTTCTTGGACCACTGTAGCTGCCAATCTTCTTGCATCTATTTTTGAACTGTTGGTATTCTGTGATCCCATGCAATCTCAGCTTCATCATTGTCAGTATTGCTTTGTGGTTCACATTTTCAATGTTTCTCAACTACATCAGTATTGTAATGTTTGACCAGTTCCCCCCCTGTAACAGTCTTGCCACATTATTGTGCTTTTCAGTATACACATCTTCAGCCATGAGTATATCACACCCACCAACAAGATGTGCAGTTATTCAAGTTCTGTTTTACAGAGTTTGCATTTGTTTGATTCTGATAATTTTTCTGTAGACTTTGTAAAATAGTGTGTACGTAGCCCATTATCTTATGTCACTACTATTAGCCATTCGCCTTTTGTTTTCAATGTATCTCTCCTTAAAAATTCTTACTTTGAATATGGGTCAACATGAGGTTGTTCTCTGTATTTACCAGTATTTTTGTGAACCCTCCAATTTTCTTACCATTATTTCTGATAATTTTCTTTATATTATTTTGTTTGTTTTTGTGACACTTAGAGTTGTTTTGTAATACATGTTTACTTCTGGTTTGATTCCCTTATACCCTGTTCCAAAATGCTGGAAAACTAAATTGTCCTGAATTATGATTGTACCAGTATGAATATATACTTTTATTCATTAGGCTTTTATGTAATGTGAACCAGTTTAGTATACTACAGTATATTGTTTTCTAATACCCCACTATCAAAGATGACAGCCATGTTACATTTACCTGTAAAAACCTATATTGTAACTTAGATTATGTTGAACCAATGGAATTTTTCTCCCTTGGCCTCCACTGAAAAGGGTTTGTATACCCAGTCTGGTTTCTTGGGTCAAGAAATATAATTAAGTAAACAAATAAATAAATAAAGAATTGCTCAGGCTCTGGATTGCATTGCATAAGTGGAAATTCCTTAAGATTCCAAGAGCAGGATAAATTATTTCTTACACTTTTTTCACTGAACTGCACTTCTGAAATGCTTATAATTGTGCTATACAGATGATCCACTACATTTTGCTGTTATAAAGCTTTTTTATTGTTTCACTGCATTTATGTACTGTTTTATACCAATTTAACTGTATTTTTCATTGCTAATTGCATGTTTAATGAATTACTTAACTGTAAACTGCTTTTTCATACTGAGAGTTGTATTTTCTGTTTGTGAGTGCTCTATCCAAGCTTTTCTGTGCATTTTTGATAATTGTCTGTTTACAATTAAAAGCATTCTCTAGAATCTGCTCCTTGATCTCTTTAAAACTTTAATTTAGTGGCTACAGCTAGGAATTGTAATAGTGTGAATTACTATAACTGCATTTTTATTTAATTACTAAATTGTAAACTGCTTCTTCATACTGAGACTTGTATTTTCTCTTTGTGGGTGTTCTTTCTATGCTTTTAAAGTGAGGTTTCTGTGTTCTGCTTGGCTGGCATAATCTTGATAGAGGCCTGTTGTCTAGGCTGGTAGTTTTGTTTGAGTTTCCTGTGTTTCTGGCAGCCATTTTCGGCTGATTGTCTTCATTATTATTGAGAGTAACAATGCCTCCTAACCTTCTGTAGTGCAAGTTATTGGGTAATAGCAGGAGCTGAGTAGTAATTTGATCTTCCAACTCTTCCATTCTTACTGCTACATAAACCCTGTGTCTTATAAAGGTTGTGCTTGTATTGCTCAGGCTCTGGATTGCATTGCATAAGTGGAAATTACTTAAGATTCCAAGAGCAGGATAAGTTATTTCTTACACTTATTTTACTGAACTGCACTTCTGAAACGCTTATAATTGTGTTATACAGTTGATCTACTACATTTTGCACAGTTATAAAGCTTTTTTTATTGTTTCACTGCATGTATGTACTGTTTTATACCATTTTAACTGTATTTTCCATTGCTAATTGCATGTTTACTGAATTAGTTAACTGTAAACTGCTGTTTCATACCGAGAGTTGTATTTTCTGCTTGTGAGTGCTCTATCCGAGCTTTTCTGTGCATTTTTGATAATTCTCTAGAGTCTGCTCCTTGATCTGTTTAAAACTTTCATTTAGTGGCTACAGCTAGGAACTGTAATTTTTCCCACCCACTCTCCCTAGTGTTGTGTGTTCTTATACTTGGTGGCTTTGCAGTTGCTCACCCATACTGAATATTTGATCTGTGACACTCCTCCCAGTCTAGTGTCATTAGTTCACTCAATCTAATAGAGAACATTTGTGAAGGCCATCCCACTCAGATTCTTAACGTTGAATTAACTTCTGTTCCAGCTTTCTCCATTTCCACTTTTACTGAAAAAAAATTCTAAGCTTGCTTCCCCCCTTTCCTGTGGCAGGTCTTGTCCAGATACGGATTTTTTGTGAGCTCCTAAGCACCCCCCCCCTTAACTGGGGTTAAACTATTCCTGTCATCATAAAGTCTGTTCTTCAAAATTTCCCTTGCAACTAGCCAGCTTTTTAGTTTTAGCACTCAAATCTGTTTTATTCAGCTCAGCACTAGTTCAGAACTCATTGTAAGCACTAAATAAGTTACAAATTACTACAGCACTCAACTTTCCTCACTTGTCTAGAGGAAAACAGTTTTTAGTACTTAATAAATAAGCACCTATTCAGGCATGTCTAAAGGTCAGCTCCAAGTGTTTTCTCCTGTCTACTTGATGAATCTGGGCATCTTGGGACAATTCAGCAATTGCTTCATGTACACAGACAACCCTCTCCTCCTACCACCCAAAACTACGACCTGTGAGAGATGCACTTATATAGCCAAACTGGAAGCAAAGCTCTCTTCACCAATGACTAGCCTAGACAGTCAAGAGGAGAAGGTAAACACTTGCACCGCACCACACTCATCACATAGTCCCTCAAAACCTACACCACCAAAACACACACACAGAAGCACAAAACACACACCTACATTCACGGAGGTTCTCAGTACAAATCTGACCAAACAACAGAGACCTGCAAACCAGAAATGCAAGCAACCTCCACCCCCCAACACAACCCAAATGACACATAGCTCACATACTCAGTGTGCCACTCAACTACAGCCCATAAAGCATAACGTACCCAACACTCTAGTCATAGGTGACTCTATAGTCAGGCACACTGATGTTCCACTCACCAGGCTAAACAAGGAAACAGTTACTGTCAGCTGCCTTTCAGGTGCCAGGATCCACCACATAACACACACACTCAGGTCACTCCACAACATGTACAAATATGACTCTGTCATTGTCCATGCTGGTGTGAATGACCTGAGACGTACCTCCCTGGACTACATGAAAAGAGACATGAAGGAGCTCTCTGATCTTGTAGCCCAGGCAGGTATGACCCTAGCCCTGAGCAGCATCCTGCCATCACCCAGAATTATACCACAGTACGAAGACAAAATGATTGACTTTAACAACTGGCAAAGCTTCTGGTGTCATTCTAAGGGAATCCAGTATCTGTCTGCCTGGGATGACATGATCGACAGACCATGCTGCTTTGTCAGAGATGGCCTGCACCTGTCTCCCTTGGGATTCCAGATACTGGCAAAAGCTCTTTCCACCCCTATAGTTCCTTTTCTAGGCAAAGTGCAAATGACAAATTCACTACTGTACAGGTACAAGCAAGCAAAATCTGAGGATAATGCTACTCAATGCTAGAAGTCTAAACCTCAAAATGCACTCACTCGAGGTACTCCTTAAAATCGAGAACATTAACATCTGTGCAGTGACAGAGACCTTGTTCAAAGCTCCAGAGAGCACCCCTGCATTACCAGGCTATAATTCATACCACACCTTTCGGCCACCAAACCCAGACCGAAACACTAAAGGTGGAGGCGTGTCCATATTCATTAAGGATATCCACACCTCCAAGGTAGTTGCTCAGCATAATGCATCCAAGATTATCCAAGTTCAACTAACTCTGGGCAAAACCGCAATCCAGATTGTAGCTTGCTACAGACCCTCCACCATGCCCCAGGATTCCCATTCCTCTTTTCTTAATACACTGGAAAATATTAAGGTACAGCCCAACACTCTAATAATGGGTGTTTTAACTACCCTACCATTAACTGGGAAAACTATTCATGTACCAACTCTTTTGCTCAACGTTTTCTGGAAATCATCAATTCCAATGCCTTGGATCAAATTATCCACACCCCCACCAGGGGCATCAATATCCTAGACCTGGTCATCACCAACATGGGTGACCTGTGTTCCACACCAGAGGTCAGTTCCTCATTGGTCAGATCCAACCACAAGCTAATCACCCTAGACATCCACATCCCGCTCCCACACCCCCATTAGGAAAACAATCGTAAAAAATTTCTCCAAAGCCAACTTCATGCTTCTTAAGACAAAAGTGAGAAACTTCACGACACCCATGCAGATGGACAATAGAGGTACGACTGCTGAATCCTACACAAATGCACTTTATAAGCACTTACATGAGTGCATGGATCGTGCTATCCCTAACAGAACCAAGATGCTATCCTCCTAAAAAAGGAAGCCGATCTGGTGGTCTTCTGCCATAAACAAACTCTACTACAGAAGAAAGAAAGTGTTGCAATAAAGAGTAAAATCCCACGATTGATAGAACTCCCTGGTCAGCCTCAGTAAGAAGCTGAGATCCCTCATAAAATCCTCCAAAGCTAGTTATGAAAACAAAATTGCCACTGATTCTAAAGACAGCCACAAAGCATTCTATAGCTATGTCAAGAATCTCAATGGCAACACTCAGTTCTGCTCTGAGTTACAGCACAATGACACTAAATATACAGAACCAACTGATATTGCCAGCATCCTGGCAGATAGGTTCAGTGCTAACTTTTCCCCCCTATCACCCCCTAAAGGGCCCATCTTTATACCGGAAGAATGCAAAGTTCCTGTAATCACGGCTGCACAGGTAAAAACCTCTCTCTCCAAAGCCAAGAACACAGCATCCATGGGACCTGACAACATCCCAGGCTGCCTTCTACATGAACTACAGAATGAACTGGCACTCCACCTAAGTACCATGTTCAACCATAGCCTCACCTCAGGCTTTTTGCCCACTGAATGGCACACTGCAACAGTTATCCCACTCCACAAAGGGGGGGGGGTCACAACAGACCCTGGGAACTACCGCCCTTTAGCCTGATGAGCCTGGCCTGCAAGGCCATGGAACGTATCATCATGGAACTCATAAACAAAGACATTGGAGATCTCCAAACTCTGGAACCCACACAGTTTGGGTTTGTAAATGGCAGAACATGTCTCCTAAACCTGATAGGCTTCTTTGAAGTAGTCACCAAAGCCATAGATGAGGGTAAGGTGTTTCACAGAGCCTATCTAGATCTTGCCAAGTTGTTTGACACCATCCCCCACTCTGGAATTATAGATAAACTCACTAAACTAGGTATAAATCCCTATGTCTCAAGAAGATTTGCCAGCTGGCTTACTGACAGAACCCACACTGTGAAAGCAGACTCCAAATCAGATTTCAGACTAGTGACAAATGGAGTACCACAGGGTTCAGTCCTGGGTCCTCTCCTGTTTGGTATCTACTTCTCTGAAGTACAGGCTAACACAGAAAGTCCTTGGCTAACTAAATTTGCAGATGATTGCAAACTAGGAGCCATAATCGAAACTCCTAATGATGTGGACATCCTACAAAAGGGCCTCAATGAGACAGATGCCTAGTGCCAAAGCCATGGTCTCAAGCTCAATGCCAAAAAGTGCATTGTCATCCCCTTTGGTAAAAACTCTGTACCCATAAACTACCACATAGGCGGTAGTCTACTTAACACTGAAAGTGTGATAAGAGACCTTGGGACACAGGTGGACAGTAGTCTCTCTGTTGATAATCACATTGCCACAGTGGTCAGGAAATCCTTCTACATGGCACACATCATCACAAAAGGTTTCTCATCCAGAAAAAAAGAGGTCATTGTTCCCCTCTACTCATCACTCATTAGACCCATTATAGAGTACAACGCCCCTTTTGGTATGTACCTCACAAGACAGCTACAACAACTGGAAAGGCCACAAAAATACCTCACAAAGAGGATTACTGGCCTCAAACAGATGCCTTACGCAGACCATCTAAAAAAACTCCAGCTTTACTCCGTCGCATATTGCCTACTCAGAGGCAATCTCTGCCTAACATACAAAGCTATGTCAAACCCAGAGCTGTTGGATATGGTCTACTTAAAAAAATCCCAATCCCTCTGAGCTACACGCTCTAGGGACCTAAACCTTGTCACCACAATAAACAGAACATTCTGGAGGGATAGATTCCTGTTCCGGAGACTTCCCATACTCTGGAACAGACTACCTATCTATGTCAAACAGAGCTCCTCATTAGCACTGTTCAAGAAAAATCTTGATGATTGGATGGGTAATACGAAATTCACCCCGGGGGTCACTTCTGTGGTTCTGCTTGACAGGGGCACAGGAAATTAATTTTCCTGGGTGACAAAATTCAGAGTACCTTTTTGGCTAGGCTTGTATATGCCCTAGGGCCAATAGCCTAGTACCTACCTATGAACCTATGAACCTATAAATACATTTTTCAGATCACAATGGTTGGAGGTTAAAGAGCCAACATGGATGTTTTGAAGTGACAAGAACCCTTGCACCCCCATACCTCCCATTCTTATGTATTACTCTACATGGTCACACAATATAGGTAAGGGAGAAAAATATACCAAAACAGAGCAGAGAAGTCATGGTCAAATAAATCATTCCCCATAATAGGCTTATGGAAGTGAATTCCCTGCTGTTGTGTGCAGGGAAAATACACTGTAAACTTCAATACAGTCTGATACTTCAATGCACACTGCTTGTGTCTACTTTCACAACAGCATATTTGCTGACTGTGTTACTGTGGCATTATACAGTACAAATCCTATCCTCTGTGGATGTTGGGGTCCCCTCAGTGGCAATGGAGAAACACCCTTGTTGGTCCTGGGAGAGAGAACAGAAAAGGCTTATTTCTTTTGTCAGAATATTGTGCCCATCCACAGGAAAGCTGCTGTTGCCACTAATAACAATGCTGGCACTATTTTACCTATCAAAAAGAAACAGAAAGTAAACATGCATGTACTTCTTCTCAAATGTCCTTAGACAGGAATAGCTTACTGAAGCTGGCTAAAGGTTTAATTCAGGCTATTGATCCTTCTTATAAATTGGCTTCAACTAAAATAAGAGGGGTAACTCTTTTTCAGAAGAAATTTAAGATTCTGAATCTGGGCAGGAAGATGAAGGGACAGATAGAGGGTTTCTCCTCAGAGTTCTAATTCAGGCTCAGAGAAGAGCTCAGTTTTCAAATCATAGTTTGGGGATTTTTCTTTAGAAGATGCCTACATCTTCAATGGGAGAACACTGTGGTTTCTCAGCCTCCCATAAAATAATGCACTGTTACAGAAAGAATTTCCAGAACATTCACTCATTCCTCCAGTTCTGTCAGCTTTGGAGGATGTGTCTGCTATTGTCTGCAGTTTGCCTGATAGTCAGTCACAACTTCTTACCTTTTCTTCCTCATTCAATTTTCTTGGTAGCATTAGATTTATAGATTTAAAAGATGCTTATCATGACATCCCTAATCATCTAGACTTCAGGTATCTCTTAGGGTTTTGCTATGTCTGGATCACATTATGAGCTCTACCTTACCCTTTTGAATATCCACTGCACAAAAGTGTTCACAAAGTGTCTAGCTCCAGCTCATTGCAGGCTACAGAGTATCAGAAAAAAACTAATAATGGGGAAAAAAAGTATAGCAAACTTTCAGACATACAAGTCCGTCTTCAGGCTTAAATAAAATACAAACAACTATAAGAAATATAGAGGTAGTTTAAGAAAAATTATGTCACAAAAATAAAACAATGAAACATATGACTTAATTTGCCTCTGATTCAAAAACGGTTTTAAAGACACAGCTTAATTCAGACTAGGATGCTTACCTGCCCTAAACCTGGAAATACATTTATATTCTGCAGTCTCAGTATAACTCTTCACATCCCCCCTTCTTAAATTACATTTAATTACTTGCAATACAGCAAAACCAAAAGGGTGTGCCACACATGCCTTAACACTATGTTTAAAAGAGCATTTAACTCATTACCCCTACTTATGTCAGATAAACGTAGATATATCCTCTCTTTTAATTTTCTATTCAGTTTTATTATATAAAATGCCACACAAGCTTCACATAGAGCAATATAAACTACACATCAGTCAGTTCCACTCTGCCAAAGTTTCTTTTGTATCATGTACAGTGGGATTCAATAAACTTGGTGTAGGTTTTGTGTGAAGCCTATGAAGAGTTTACATGTTTGCACAACGAGCAGCTGTGCTAATTACATATTCATGCCATGCACTATCTTTAAATGTAAACAAGCATGGTTTCATGGCTAGCAACAGTGTTGCCAGCCAGAAAACCATGTAAAGCAATGCAGATAGCAGCATACATGTTGACCTGTTTACCTAAAGGCAAACTAGGTCTACTGGATTGTGGATTATCCCACAGTGATCACATGTGTTAATAATATAGCAATGTATATGGTCCAAACACATTACAGGACAGTGTATACAGTGCAGAGTATTGTGGAACACCATTTCCAGTATTCTGAGCAAAAGTTGTGAAAATGATCCATAACAGTACATGGATTGCCATTTAAAAAAATGCAGTCAGGGGAAGAGTATGCATTGAATAGGGACACATATGAATTGTCGGAATGAACACAGGGAAAGAGGACAGGTGAAATATCATAATGTAAAGCAGATGAGGGCATATAAATGGAAGACAGTTGTAACAGGAGCACTAATCACATATTAACATGGTACAGTATGGACTGCACAGTAAAAATGTATATTACGTGACTGTCAGATAAGGTGACATAACAATACATAAGATGTCTCTGTGATATAAATATACTGACATGAACAATGGAGAAGGCATCTATCAGGACTGTTACATGCAATCGGAGTTACGTGCACATTGTGAAGCTGTGCAAACTGATTTGCCTGAATATGACTGTAATGTCAGTTGAGGTTTCCACTAAGTGGGACACAATTACAGACTCAAACAGAAGCATGCACAATCCTGGACAATATCAGAATAATACCACAAGTAATCCCATGTCTCTGACATAATACATATGGTACTGAGTAATTATAGATGGTTTTGCATGAACACACTTGTATAACTATTATGACATGTCAGCAATCTATGAGTGTAATCAAACACACCATCCTGACACTGTAACACTGCTGGTGATATTAGGGGGGGGCACTGCTGTACCTGTACATAACATTCTGATTAATCCAGAAAAGTTGTCTAGTGCACATGACATACATACATGCATATATATATATATATATATATATATATATATATATATATATATATATATATATATATATATGAAAAGAGAGAGAGACATTGTCACAAATGTAACCCATGCCATCAATGTTGTCAAACACCTATGTATGTATTGTGAGCATCACCAGAAAAGGTATCACACATGCATCTGGTATAACACTTTGGTGGGGGTTCCACACCATCAGACAGTGATGTTTATGCAACAAAAAGAATACCTAGATATAGCCAGAAGATGTGTGCAATCTCACTGTTTCAGGGGTGGTACACTTAGGTTCATAGGTTCATAGGTTCATACTAGGCTATCTGCCCTAGGGCATTTATAAGCCTAGCCAGAGTGTGTTTGGCTTTCGCCACCCATTTTAAATTAATTTTGCTATGCCTTTTTTTGAGGTTAGTATACTGTGCCTCTGTCTAACAGTGACACAGAAGTGATAGCCGGGGTAAACCTACAATCTCCCATCCACTCATCAAGATTCCTCTTGAAGAGAGTCAATGTGGGACTCTGCCTAACTTGGACTGGGATTTTATTCCAGAGTGAAGGGAGCCTCTGGGTTATGAATCTGTCCCTCCAGCATGTCCTATTAATTTCAGTGCTGAGGGTCAAGTCTCGCTCGATAGGATTTGGATTTTCTGAGGTGCAGCATGTCCATTAATTCTGGGTTGGACATGGCTTTATACGTCAGGCATAGATCGCCTCTGAGCAGGCGGTATGCCACTGAGTAGAGCTGGAGTTTCTTTAACCGGGCAGCATATGACATCTGTTTGAGCCCTTTGATCCTCTTGGTGAGGTACTTTTGGGGTCTTTCCAATTGCTGCAGGTGTCTGGTAAGGTGCATCCCAAAAGGGGCATTGTACTCAATTATGGGCCTGATGAGGGATGAGTAAAGAGGTACGATGACCTCCCCTGATCTAGATGTGAATCCCTTCATGATTAGGTGGGCTATATAAAATGTTTTTCTAACCACTTTGGCCACGTGGTTGTCAAATGAGAGATTGCTATCAACTTGGGTCCCCAGGTCCATAATGACTTCTTCTGTACTTAATGGATTACCACCTATGTGGTAATTTGTGGGCACTTTGTTTCTGCCAAAGGGGATGACTATACACTTTTTGGCGTTTAGCTTGAGGCCATGGCTCTGGCACCAGTTGTCTGTTTCTATGAGGCCCTTTTGGAGGATGCTTGTGTCGGCTGGAGAGTTGATTATGGCCCAGTTTGCAGTCATCTGCGAACTTGGTCAGCCACAGTCCTTCCGTGTTGGCCTGTACCACCGAGAAATATATACCAAACAAGAGAGGTCCCAGGACTGAGCCTTGTGGGACTCCACTTGTAACTGGTTTGGAGTCTGACATGGCTCCAGCAATTCTAACCATGTGGGTTCTGTCCTTGAGCCAGTTTGCAACCCATCTAGTGACATAGGGGTTTATATTTAAGCTGGTGAGCTTATCTATAATGCCCGAGTGGGGTATTGTATCGAAGGCTTTTGCGAGGTCCAGGTAGGCTGTGTGGACCACCTTCCAATGGCCTTGGTGACTGTTTCAAAGAAATCGATCAGGTTTAAGAGGCAGGATCTGCCCTTAACAAAGCCAAACTGGGTAGGATCCAGTGTCTGTAGGTCCCCGATATCTTTATTTATGAGGTCCATGATGATCCTTTCCATAGCTTTGCAGACTAAGCTAGTCAGGCTTATGGGGCAATAGTTTCCAGGATCCGTTGAGGCACCACCTTTGTGGAGAGGGAACACTGTTGCTGTACGCCACTCTTTGGGTACATATCCTGTAGTAAGGCTAAGATTGAACAGTAGTTTTATGTTTGGGTTTAGCTCTTCTTGGAGTTTATGTAGGACGCAGCCCGGGACACCATCTGGTCCCATTGATGCTGTGTTTTTTGCTTTGGAGAGGCCTCTTACCTGAGCATCTGAGATGTCAGGGGCAGCACTCTGTTGGGATAGATATTTGCCCTTTGGTGGGGAGAGGGAGAAGTTTGCACTGAACCTGTCAGCTAGGATGTTGGCAATGTCTGTGGGCTCTGTGTATTTTTTGTCATTTTGGACTAATTCTGAGCATATCTGGGAATTCCCACCCAGGTTCCTAACATAACTAAAGAAAGCCTTGTGATTATCCTTAGTGTCCTGTGCAATTTTTCTCTCGAAGCTGGCCATAGACAATTTTATGAGTGCCCGTAGTTTTTTGCTAATACTGATCAGAGATGCCTTCCCTTTTTGGGATTTTGCTCTATCATGTAGTAGCTTCCTCCTTCTATTAAACACCACGTAACAAAAGCAAACCAAACTGGAAGCGGAAAATGAAGGCTAGACAACCTTCAAAATTTATTGTTGACTCAAAAGTAAATCCACAGCAAATCCACACAAGCACCAAGTGAATAAACGCCTTCACAACATAAGCATTTTTGTCCGAAATGGACTTCATCAGAAAAAAACAAGCTTCCTCCTTCTATTGTATAGTTTGTTTATGGCTGGGGTCCACCAGACAGGACGTCTGCCTTTGGAGGATTGGGTCTTGGTTTTATTTGGGATTGCATGTTCCATGCATTCCTGAAGGTGTTCATAGAGTGTGTTTATAAAGGATTCTGCGGTCTGGGCCATATTTTCCACAGGCCCGGGGGATTTGAAGGATTTCGCCTCGGTTTTGAGGCATGTAAAATTTGCTTTAGAGAAGTTTTTCACTGTGGTTTTCTGGGCAGGAGGTGGGGTCGGGATGTGAATATCCAGTGAGATTAGTTTATGGTCTGATCTTACCAGTGAGGGATACACTACTGGTCTGGAGCATAGTGTCCCCATGTTGGTGATGATCAGGTCCAGTATGTTTTCCCCTCTTGTGGGAGTGGTAACAAGTTGTTCCATAGCATTTGAGTTTATAAATTCTAGGAACCTTTGGGCTAGGGTGTTGGAGCTAGAGTAATATTCCCAGTCTATGTTTGGGTAGTTGAAGTCGCCCAATATAATGGTGTTTGGAGAGACCTTCATATTTTGCAGTATTCTCAGGAAGGCCAAGTGGGGTACCTGTGTTTGGGAGGGTGGTCTGTAGCAGGCTATAAACTGGAAGGCAGTTTTACCCACAGTTAGTTGCACATGGATAGTCTCTGATGCTTCGTGCTGTGCCACCAACCTGGAGGTGTGGGTATCTTTGTGAATATTGATACTCCTCCTTTTGTGGTTCGGTCCAAGTTTTGGGGCCGAAAAGCATGGTATGAGGTATAACCTGGTAGTGTTGGGGTGCTCTCGGGAGCCTTGAACTAGGTTTCTGTTACTGCACAGATATCGATGTTCTCCATGCTAAGGAGAGTTTCGAGTGTGTGTAACTTGAGGTTTGGACTTCTGGCGTTGAGTAGCATTACTCTTAGTTTCTTATCCCTTGTGATACCTATGGAGGTGGGTTTGTCTTTTGAGCCTTGCCTAAAAAAGGCACTATGGGGGTAGCAAGAGCCTTTGCCAATATCCAAAAGCCCAGGGGTGACAGGTGCAAGCCATCCCTAGCGAAGCATCGTGGCTTGTCGAGCATGTCATCCCAGGCTGACAGGCATTGGATCCCCTTTGAATGACACCAACACTTAAGCCAATTGTTAAAATTGATCATCTTGTCTTCATATTGTGGCATCATTCTTGGTGAGGGTAAGATGCTACTCAAGGTCAGGGTCATACCGGCCTGGGCTACATGCTCAGAGAGCTCCTCTATGTCTCTTTTCATGTAGTCCAGGGAGGTACATCTCAGATCATTCACGCCAGCATGGACAATGACTGAGTCATATTTGTACTTGCCTTGGAGTGATCTGAGTGCTTGTGTTATGTGGCGGATCCTAGCGCCCGACAGGCAGCTCACCGTGACCTTCTCCTTGTTCAGCCTGGTGAGCGGGACGTCAGTGTGCCTGACGATAGAGTCACCTATTACAAGTGTATCAGGTGTGTTGTTTAGCCTTAAGGGCTGTGACTGTTCGGCACACTGGCTTTGTGAGCTATGTGTTGCACATGATTTGTTTTTGGGTAGCGGTTGCTTGGGTGTCTGCTTTGGAAGTCTCTGCTGCTTAGGCAGATTTTTATTTATAGCCTCTGAGTATGTTTTTGTGTGTTTATGTGTTTGGTTTGTTGTCGTGGTAGGTCTATGTGAGACTGGAATTGTAGTGAGTGTGGTTTCCTTCTCCTCCTGACTGGTTACGCCAGTACTGAGTTGAGAGAGCTTAGCCTCCAGTTTGGCTATATGGTTGCATCTCTCATATGTGTTGGAATTTGTTGGGAGGAGGAGAGGGTTGTCTGTGTACATGAGGCAGTTGTAACATTGCCTCAAGATTCCCAGATTCACCAGCTGGACCGGAGAGGATATTGACAACTGACCTTTGGACATGCTAGAATAGTATTGGGAATTCCTTTATAATTGCAAAAAAGGGCCAATGGGGAACAAGGTACTCAAGGGGAGTTTGTGAGGGCGTAGTGCTTTTAATTTTTTAGAGCTGACTTATATAATTGCTTTAGTGAGCAAGTGCCAGGTAACTTAAATGCAATGTGTTACAGGTAACTTAAATGCAAAAACGACAAACAGTAACTTTCTTTCAAGTGAAACAAGGAAATAAGTACAGTAAGCAATGCAGATATCACTAGGGATCCACAGAAGTGCTAAAAGGCCGCGTTTTAGGTGGAATTAGCGTTTCAGGGAAATAAACAAACAAGCATACAAATAAAGCTAGATTCAGCAGGCCTGGATACTAGTCTATGCTACAGCAAACAAGGTGTACCAATTTCAGTAAGAAACAGTTAGAATATGCAGGCACTATAAGCCTCTAACCAGAAATTCCCTGCTCAGAAGGGCAGAGTCCAGCCTCTCCTCCCACAAGAGTGCAGATCGCAATCCTTCTTAACGTAAAATAACTGGCCTGAAGCCCAAGTGCTTAAACCAGAACTAATACACTTTTAGAATAACAGACACTGAGCTCTCAATCAGCAGTTCCCAACTTAGAAGGATGTAAGCTACCTGTCCTGCCACCACAGTGCAGGCCACAAACCTTCCTAATGTAAAACAACTGGTCTGAAGCCCAAGTGCTTAATCCAAAAGACTTAGAAATGATAGCTACACTTTAATCAAGTTACTACCAGCAGTAATAAATACAACTGAATACTTTAAAGAATGCCTGGATTAGTGCTCAAGTTATACAAACAAAGCTAGATTCAGCAGGCCTGGATCTAGTCTATGTTACAGCAAACAAGGTGTACCAATTTCAGTAAGAAGCAGTTCAAATATGTGTGGGAGTTTGTGAGGGCGTAGTGCTTTTAATTTTTTAGAGCTGACTTATATAATTGCTTTAGTGAGCAAGTGCCAGGTAACTTAAATGCAATGTGTTACAGGTAACTTAAATGCAAAAACGACAAACAGTAACTTTCTTTCAAGTGAAACAAGGAAATAAGTACAGTAAGCAATGCAGATATCACTAGGGATCCACAGAAGTGCTAAAAGGCCGCGTTTTAGGTGGAATTAGCGTTTCAGGGAAATAAACAAACAAGCATACAAATAAAGCTAGATTCAGCAGGCCTGGATACTAGTCTATGCTACAGCAAACAAGGTGTACCAATTTCAGTAAGAAACAGTTAGAATATGCAGGCACTATAAGCCTCTAACCAGAAATTCCCTGCTCAGAAGGGCAGAGTCCAGCCTCTCCTCCCACAAGAGTGCAGATCGCAATCCTTCTTAACGTAAAATAACTGGCCTGAAGCCCAAGTGCTTAAACCAGAACTAATACACTTTTAGAATAACAGACACTGAGCTCTCAATCAGCAGTTCCCAACTTAGAAGGATGTAAGCTACCTGTCCTGCCACCACAGTGCAGGCCACAAACCTTCCTAATGTAAAACAACTGGTCTGAAGCCCAAGTGCTTAATCCAAAAGACTTAGAAATGATAGCTACACTTTAATCAAGTTACTACCAGCAGTAATAAATACAACTGAATACTTTAAAGAATGCCTGGATTAGTGCTCAAGTTATACAAACAAAGCTAGATTCAGCAGGCCTGGATCTAGTCTATGTTACAGCAAACAAGGTGTACCAATTTCAGTAAGAAGCAGTTCAAATATGCAGGCACTATAAGCTTTAACCAGAAATTCCCAGCTCAGAAGGACAGAGTCCAGCCTCTCCTCCCACAAGAGTGCAGAACACGAACCCTCTTAATGTAAAATAACTGGCCTCAAGCCCAAGTGCTTAAACCAGAATTAATACACTTTTAGAATAACAGACACTGAGCCCTCAATCAGCAGTTCCCAGCTTAGAAGGATGTAAGCTACCTGTTCTGCCCCTACAGTGCAGACCACAAACCTTCCTAATGTCAAACTGGTCTGAAGCCCAGGTGCTTAAACTAAAAGGCTTACAATGAGTTACACCAAGCAGTAATAAATACAATTGAGTACTTTTAAGATGATGCAAAAGCAAAATAAAGTAGGAAAAAACACAAATACAGTAAAAGCAGATACATTTTTTTTTTTTTTGGAAAGAGAGAAAGGAGTAGCAGAAACTAAGCTGATTGGCCTTCTCAAACGCTCTCCCTGTACTGGGTAGAATGAGGTAATGACACTAGACTGGGAGGAGGGTCCCAGATCAAATTTACACTAGGGGCGGGCAACTGCAAAGCCACCAACTATAAAAACACTATACCAACAGGGAGTGAGGGTGGGAAACAAACAGCAGAAATGTTACTCACAGTTGAAAAGCAGCAGTGAGCCTTTAAATAAAAGTTTTAAACAGCTAAAGGAGCCACTAGAAAAAAAGAGTTTAATTGCAACAAGTTATCATAAACAAACAACCCAACAGATGCTTAATAAGAGTGGACAATTTCCAGTTAATACCTCACACACAGTGAAACTAGCTAGAAAAAAATACACAGTACACAAAGTGCTATAAACAACAAAGAAATAAAGAACAAAATAAACAAAAAACAGGATACTTAATGTTATATATTGTAGCTCCGAGTTTGCTGAGTGTCCTTCCTTTGATCAGCTCACTGTAAAATGGCTGAACACTCACAACTGAGCTTCTTAGGTAACAGAAAGTTGAAACCTGAGACAGCTTTTAAGAAAGAAATCTCAAAAGAACCAATGAGGTGCTTAGTCTAAGCTGTAGTCCAGGAGACCTCAGTCAGCCAATGACCTCAAACAGTTCTCTCTCACTGAAATGCCTGATGGCTTTGGCTAAAACAAGATGTCCCTGAATTATGTGCTCAGACACACAGCCTCCACAAACACTAGGCCCAAATACAAGCCTGAATATGGAAATGGTACAAATATCCCCACTACTTAGAACAAACTGCAGAAATGTTACTCACAGCTGAAAAGCAGCAGTGAGCCTTTAAATGAAAGTTTTAAACAGCTAAAGGAGCCACTAGAAAAAAAAGAGTTTAACTGCAACAAGTCATCATAAACAAACAACCCAACAGATGCTTAATAAGAGTGGACAATTTCCAGTTAATACCTCACACACAGTGAAACTAGCTAGAAAAAATACACAGTACACAAAGTGCTATAAACAACAAAGAAATAAAGAACAAAATAAACAAAAACAAACTTCAGTTACACAGCACTGGAAGATGTATAGGGAGGTACACTAAGAAGTGTGCATTGTACTCAGTTATTGGTGTGATGAAGGCTGCGAGCTATGGGGGTATTATGGTCTTTAATGTGGATGCTCTGCACATATTCAGAAATTGTGCTACATAGAAGGGAGTAGTCACCACTGTGGGCACATGCTGGTGGACATTCCACATACCATCTATCCCAGGACACAGATCGCATACCACTTAGTCTCCTCATAGGGGTGTGATGTCTACATTATCACTGGGTTGTGTGTTTGTTTTCATAATGTTGCAAATCCCCACCATGTTTTTGTTTCATCTCATGTTGTCATGGCTGTGGCTGCAATCCTTGGTGTGTGCTGATACTGTCTGTATTACACTAATATTACAGTTGGAGTCAATGATTGCCCACAATCTGTAGTCCTCCAAGCAGCTGTTTGGGCGCAGGATGTGTACATCATTCTTGATATCTGTGACTTAAATATGGACAGGAAAGGGCCTAGTAGACAGCCCTGATATAAGGACCTGATCATTGGACTCGAGGTCACTTTACACATTTTTACATATATTGATGCCACAAATGTAATCCAGTGGTCTAGCCACATGGAGTTATAGGTGTTATGGCCACTTATGACAGTATTGAGTTAATACCTCAGTGTGGATTTTTGTCAAATGACTTGTCCTGGTCAAGTTCTGCAGGATGATAGTGTTGTCATCATACATGCCCTCAATAGGCTTCTTGAGGACATCTAAGAGATGTAACAGATGTTGGATATAGGATTAACAGCTCACACAGGTATTTTGTACGCAGCTGGGATATTACCAGTGGCATTTATAAAAGGCCCATGATTACATGTTGGTCTACCTCACAGATGAGGAGAATCAAGATGTGTCTATACATGCATGTATTGAGTGCTGTCTCCCACTCAACACTCAGATGGATGCATGCTGATGTACCCCCTTCCACAGGAACATAATCCAGTTGGAGAGTGTGTTGAATTGTGGATCCAGCTGTGTCAGGTAGGTGCATGTTCTAAGTCACACTATAGGCAATGTGTGATGTTGTCACAGCCATTTGATTCTGTGTGATAGGTCTTGATGAAGGTAAGGCAGTGCGTACTGCCTATCTTGATCTGGCCTAGGGTTTATACACAATTCCCCACTCAGGAATCATTGAGAAACTCTCCCAGCTGGATAATAACCCATATGTCACCAGATGGTTAACCAATTGTCTCACTGACAGAACACATGCTGTGAAAGTTGGTGAATCAACCTCTACCAGTAGAGCTGCCAACAGTGGCATACCCCAAGGATCTGTGCTGGGCCCTTTACTGTTTGGAATCTATTTCTTGAAAGTCCACACTAAAGTATACAGCCTTTGGCTTACCAGGTTTTCTGATTATTACATATTGCATGCAATCATTGAGTCCACCAGTGATGTTGACATATTATAGGAGAGGCTAACACAGATAAATGATTGGTACCCACGCCACATGGCCTACAAATAGATGCAAAAATGTGTCATTATTTTTGTCTTTTGCAAAGTGGAATTCTCCACTAATTACAGCATTGACAGCACTCCCCCTGTGCTCAAACCCAGTGATGCAAGACTTGAAAACACACACAGATAGCAATCTGAACTTTGACCGGCTAGTTTTAACACTGATAGGGAAAGGCTACATTGTGTACCTCATAAGTCAGGTCATCATATCCTGACCTGAAGATGTTATAAAAGCACTGCACTTGACCCTTATCAGAACACTAATAGAGTACAATACTCCCTTTTGCATGCACCTCACCAGACACCTGCAGCAGCAGGAGTGACCACAGCAGTTTCTCACCAAGAAAATACCGGGCCTACAAACCAAACCATGATGTATGTGGAAAAAATGAAAGCACTTTCTCTGCATTCTGTATTGTATAGGATGAGGTGACTTGTTCCTGACTTACAGGCCTGGGTGTGATGTTGCACTGATGACAATACTGCACATCCACAAATCAGTTATAGCTGATGACATCAGAAGTGCCTGGTGAGGACAAGATGGTAATAGCAGTGTTCCACATGCTGGTGTAAATTGCTCTAATATCAAGCTAGTGGACAAACACACACACACACACACACACACACACACACACACACACACACACACACACACACACACACACACACACACACACACACAAGTTGACAGCAGTAAGAACAGAATCCCTACCTATCTAACTACACCTACTAGAGAACTCAGCATAAGTGTGACTTTTACATGGCTGCAAAACAATTTCAAGTGAATGACATCAGCAGTAGGTGTTGAAGAGAAGATGTTGAGACGCTTGCATGAAATGGATGTGTAGGCATGTGCAAGTGTCAAAATATTGGCAGTTCATGGGATTGAAGTGGTAACTGTAGGATACACATGTATGCTCTACTGACTAGATAGACTCACATTATACTTCCTAGTTGATTGCATTGAGACCAGAACCCTTACCTAAGTACACAGAGTAGAGAACTCAGTATTTTACGCAAGCACCGTGGCACAAGTGTGACTTTGACAAGGCTGCAGGACAACTCATAGTGGATGACATCAGCATTGATGTTGAAGAGAAGATTTTGGGAGGGTGCATGAAATGTATGTGTAGGCATGTGCAAGTGTCAAAATATTGGCAAACCAAGGAATTGGAGTGGTAACTGCAGAATGCACAATTACACTGTTTTGACTAGACACACATACACATACACATACACACACACACACACACACACACACACACACACACACACATCCTTCCAGTTGATTGTAGTGATAACAGAACCCCTTACTATCTAAGTACACCAACTAGAAAAAAAAATCCATTTAATACAAGCAGCACAACACATGTCTGACTTGGAAAGTGTTAGACAACACTTTATAGGTGATTACATCAGTAGTATCTGGTGAGGAAAAGATGGTAATAGCAGTGTCCCACATGCTAGTTTAAAATGCTCTCTCTAATGTCAATCAAGGGCAGAACACACACACACGCACACACACACACACACACACACACACACACACACACACACACACACACACACACACACACACACACACACACACCAGTTAACAGCAGTGATAACAGAATCCCTACCTATCTAACTACACCGATTAGAGAACTCAGTATTTATTTTATAAAAGTGCCACAGCATAAGTGTGACTTTTACATGGCTGCAAGACAATTTCAAGTGTATGACATCAGCAGTGGGTGTTGAAGAGAAGATGTTGAGAAGCTTGCATGAAATGGATGTGTAAGCATGTGCAAGTGTCAAAATACTGGCAATTCATGGGATTGAAGTGATAACTGTAGGATACACATTTATGCTCTTCAAACTAAATAGACTCACATACACTTCCCAGTTGACTGTAGTGAGATCAGAACCCCTATCTAAGTACACAGACTAGAGAACTCAGTATTTTAAGTAAGCACCATGGCACAAGTGAGACTTTGACAAGGCTGCAGGACAACTCATAGTGGACAACATCAGCAGTGGATGTTGAAGTGAAGATGTTGGGAGGGTGCATGAAATGGATGTGTAGGCATGTTCATGAGATTGGACTGGTAACTGCAGGATGCGTAATTACACTGTTTTGACTAGACAGACAGACAGACGCACACACACACACACACACACACACACACACACACACACACACACGCCGGTGCATGTGCGCATGCGTGCGTACACACACACACACATATAGTAAGAACAGAACCCCTACCTATCTAACTACACCAACTAGATAACTCAGTGATTTATGCAAGTGCCATGACACAAGTGTGACTTTTACAAGGCTGCAGGACAATTTGTTGTGGATGACATCAGCACTGAATGCTGGAGAGAAGATGCTAGGAGGCCTGCATGAAATTGATAGCTAGCCATGTCCAACTGTCAAGATATTAAAGTTCTGCATGTTACCAGATTGATGAATGTACCATGTGTAGTATTTGGTGGTTGTGCTTACAATGTGCAAGTATACTTTAAGAGACAGCTTTGCAAATTATATGCAAACAGGTGTCCACATCACTACAAATATTGAAAAATCATAATGTGTATTGTCATTATAAAGATGTGCATGGTATATAAGACAACAGTTATTATTTATTTCTGTAGTGTAGTTGATATGTTTGTGAACAAGTACTGACAGACCAAGGGTACAGTGCATGGGGAAGGTAACAGATGGCTGCATTGTAAATATATGTTATTTTCTTTAATAGAGCCTTCATTTTGTTTGCGTTTCCACATGTAGTTTCATGGCATGAACACTAAATAGACAGTAAATAAAAGTAATACATGCCATTTTCCACTTTGCATAGGAAATCACCACCAAGTAGCAGGTTTGTGAGATGGATGGCAAAGTGTTTGCATATGCGAGATACACATGTCTACTGCTTTCCCTGTTTGTGGATGGTTAGGCGATGCACAAATGTAAGCCTCATTATTAAAATTATGAAAGTTCTCAGTACTGAGTGTATGAAACACACCGGCTGCTTAGCTGACTCTGTGGCAGCAGATATAGATGCAGTGACACATTTCTTTTGAAGCCCAGATGATATAGGGTACAAAACAAGTCAACAGTGTAAAATGAAAATATGTACAGAATATTAGCTGAATTTGGATTGTCATCACCGCAAAGAGGGGTGACAGCAATGCAATCATGTTGTATAGCCCATTGGACTAAATCAAGTGTGTCAAGAAGACACATACTCTAAGTGGAGAACTACATATGACATTTTGTTTTGTGGGATAGGTGCTCTTTTTTTTACTTAAGTAAGGGAAGAATGTTGGGCAAGATATTTTAGTATTTATGGGTCAGGTAAATTGGGTAGGTGAGGAAGCAAATGCAAACAAACAGGACAAGCAAGACAATACACAAGTGTGGTGAGGGACATAAAGGGTCAGGGACACCATGATGGTGTGAGGGAGGGGACAACACAAGCCCATGCCTGTCAAACATGGGGAATCTAGTCCTCACCCGTAAGACTGCCATTATCATTCCCTTACTCCAGTGACTGCTAAAATGCTTAACATCTCCTTCTCCTACAGATCCTGAGGGAGAACAGCTTCTCCATCCAGCATAGCCATATACCAGTGGCATTGTGACAACCCACACACCAACTCTGGCATCTCCTGGTTGGTGATGAAATACAAACCTCTGTCAGTGCTCCCTGGGGGTACTATAGCACCAGCTGCCAGGATAGTGCTAACTCAGGGCCAGGTAGTGCAGGGGCAGCAGAGGCAGTACTGCCAGGTTGCATCCCAGATGTGCTGGGCATCAGTGCCAGACCTGTTAGAGCAGGGGCAGGCTTAGCCACTGGGGTTGGCCTACCTCCTTGGGCTTTGAAGCATTTAGTGGTTTGTTAGAGCTGGATGACATGGAGACATTTTGATGACCCAAAATACAAAATAAAAAAGAGATAATGGTTAGGATGAGAGAAAAAATATAACATTAGTACCATAATATGTGACATACAATGCATTATCACAATAATACAACTATTTTATTTGAAGTTTTATATTTAAGTGTACTTCCTAACAACCACAAATTATAATTATAGATTGCTCAAAGTATTTCTTGCAATGTGCAGATATTGAACATATGTTTGGTCCATTTATACAGATCAAAGTTAACAGCAAGGCATTTATGTCACTTGAGTAGAATTTAATTTATGTAATAATATTAAAGGATTGCACTATATTATACTTGTTACTTAGTCACAATATTTGAAACCACAATGTCTGACTATGGTCTTATACTTGCCTCCTAAATTTGGTTTGTGCTACAAACTGATGCATGCTTACTTGCTTTTAGAATTAGGATATACATACTAACTTTGCTACTACTACTGTATAGAAACATTTTTTTTTAATTTTAAAGCTGCAATCATACTTCTCTTGTGTTGCGCACATACCACTTGCTTCCCTCTGTCTCTCTAGAAAATCAGCATGGGCCTGACTATTTCCATCGATTTCAGAATTAGCTGTGAAATGAAATGGAAAGAAAAGAAAAGAAAAAAAGAAAAGAAAAGAACATTATGCATACCACTCTTGCCTGTATTTAGCTTTCTAAGTATTATACATTCTCTTTATTAGCATAATTGCACAGCTGTGGAATGCTGCTAGTTTGGAACTCATCCAACCACTGGTTGAGTATATCCCTCTTTCACCTTTTTAGGTCATTAAAATGGTGTCTACATTGTTCTTCAATGAGTGGAATGCTAGTTGCACTGGACACAGCCATGGCCAGACTATTCTGAACCTCAGACTTGTATTAGGAACTAGTACAGCCTCACCCCCTGCAAAAGTGTTTTGTGGTGGGGCTTTACCAGGAGTCCAGTAAAGATTCTGGACTCCTGAACACCCCACCTCTACTTCCTAAATTGTGAACAATCACTTGTAACAGCAGACATGGCTAACTCAAAAGAGGTACAATAACAAATAGCGATTTTGTGCCATTTCCTGTTATCACTTTTACAGGTTGTTTGCAAACCTGAGCAATGATGTCAACAGCATTTGCATGATGTTAAGTAGAGAGCAACAGTGTCAAACAGAGAGGAAAGCAAGTTAATCTGACACTACACATTATTTGAGGGGTGTTTGCTGCTGTTACTCTTAGGGGATATAACTTTGTAGATTTGCACTGGGGGCATACATTTCATGATCAGACACATTTGGTTTGTTTGGCTTTATACACTGATAAAATTGATTTTTTACATTTTGGGATTCAAACCTATGCATAAGGGACAAAACATTTTCTTCTACAGCAGTGATTTTCCATCTTTGCCACAGAAGAGGTGCTTCTTAGACAAAGACATGAGTTATTTATAAATCAAGATGACAGCTTAAGGTATTAACCATGTATGTGAGTGACCTGATAAGGGCCTTGTATATACATTCATTTGTGTATGTGTCTTATTTAAGTATGAAGGCCACCCGTGTCTAGATAGCAGAATTATACTTACAGAAACATAGTAGACAGTATGCCGTCAGTCATGCATGTGAACCTTCAAAACACTGTTAGGGTGTCTTATCCCTCATACATATAATTGATATCAGGTTTACTGCTATACATAGTTATCGTTATTTATAATTGTGTATAAATTGTTATAGGTGATATTTAATATAATGTGAAATGGAACAACAGTAAAAATATCTGGAGTTTCCTGTAATTGAACCCAGGGTCATGTGCCTGGTAGCCCTACACTTAACCCAGTTCCCACAGGAATATTGAAATGACACTTGGATATTTTCTTGTTTATTACTATAAACTGAACTTTCACAACAGTAAAAATATGTTGCAGTTCCTCTATTAGAACTCAGGACCATCTGTATTATAGCCCTAAAATTACACATGCTGCCACAGGAATAGTTAAACAACAGTTGGATATTTAAGCAATAACCCACACCTGGGTGTGGTTAATGCTGAATTTAGCCATGGCTGGCGTGGTTTGGTCATGAGGGCAAAGCCCGAGTGGCCAAACAAAGACAACCATGGGTAAATCCAGCATTACCCACAACCAGAAGTGGGTTATTGCTATTACACAATGACATTATTTAAGAAAAAAATACTTTTCTTAAGTAATGGCATTCTATAGTGCCACTGTACTGCCCTTCTGCAGCTGTCTGGTATTCTGTGGCAGTACTGATACACTGCACATGTGTATGCTTATGCAGTACATCAGAGCTGTGTGTGGAAGCAAAGGAAAAAGCAAGATCTCTGTTGCTTTTTAAAAGGTGTGCTGCTATGTTAAAGGAGTTTAACATAGTGAGACAGCTTTAAAAAAAGCAATGGAGATCTTCCCTTTTTCCTTTGCTTTCTCTAAAGCTGTCTCGAGACAGCTTTAAAAAAAACAATGGAGAAAGGAAGATCTCCATTGCTTTTTTTAAGCTATCTCGTTATGTTAAACCCATTTAACATAGCGAGATTACAGCAAAGGAGCTCTTCCATTCTCCATTGTTGTAACAAAAAAAGACTTATACTAATGGAAAAAGTCTGGGCAGTTTGATTTACAACGGGTATGCTGACCAATCAGCGTGAACGTTTCGGAAAATTAATGCAGGGGTCTTTGTATAATTCCCTATTTATTATTAACTTCAGTGTATTAACTGTCACACAATACCTCTTACCATGTCTGCACAGTGCCAGACAAAACTGATACAATGTATATGTTTTGAAATTGTTGACTGTCTACTTTTTCTCTGCAGATGATACATGGCTGCAGGTGTTGGGGAAGCTCTCTAAACCTCCATGCAATGTTGCTTAGAGGTGTTGCAATATGGAAAGCAAGAAATATGACAATGTATCCTTTTTGACATTTAGAATGTCTACATCCTATCCACAGGTGTTCTACCTGCTTTCTGTGTGAGCCAGTAGTCCAGGTTTTCAAGATGGTAAGCATTGCATAATCAAGATAAGCAAAACTAAACTTGTTTTAGCCTTGTGATCAGTGATTACATGGCATTGATTGAGTTTCTTTGTTTCTCCTGATTGCACTAAGCTGGATTTTGCAGAAATACTAGCCATATTAAAAAAGGGAATTTAGGAGGAAGGAAGAAAAGAAATCAATTAAATAAACAACAGTACAAAATGTATGTTGGTACAGATTAAATATTTATACACAGGTCAGGTTTTGAATGCTCTCTTTAATGAACCTTTAAAATACAGTAAGGGTATCTTATCCCTCTTTGCCACAGAAACAGCTTTGCAGCAGAGAATGGAAATCATTCTGCTTACAAGCGATTGCAACATCATCCAGAATATTAACACATATGACACTTGTACACTTATGAGTTGTTTGTACATGTATTATTTTTAGATGTAGTACAATAAATGATCACACAATCACATATGACTATTGCTTGCAAAAATGCAGCTTCAGTTCTGTCTTATATCTTTGTGTTTGCTGCTCATTGTTCTTCTCTTATCTGACCATTAATCTGAGACATACCCCAGGATTCATGAAGCTCAGCGCAAGGACAGCGTTAGCCTTGCATCGAGCGTATGGCGTAGAGATGGCGCAGCATCACCATATGCATATTAATGAAGGCATGCTGCCACACCGTCCACATGCACAGGAAATGTGCGCGAGTGCAGGGGCCAGATTTAAGCACTGCATGGAGGCGTGAACATGTCGGCTACAGTCGCGCAACCTAAAATGCTGACTAGTACAGCCTGCCTGTAATAGTAATCACTCCTGTCAGTGTCCATGGATACTGAAATGTATGCAAAGCATACAAGAGATTTCCACGAACACCAAAATAAAATCACAGGAGTAAACACACAAGCACGTAGCTGAATGTTGAGCCCCCGTCCCTCGAACAATTACATTTAAAACCCTGTGTTCGTATTTCATTGTAGTGTTGATTTATATACCAAGTGGAAGCAAAATGCAGCATGTTTGCATGCCACTGCCCTTAGTTAAGCCTAGCCCAATGGTCAGAGCATTCACTTAATAACTTCCCATTCGCGGTCCGAGTCGTCCTTGTCCGGACAGCCCAAAAATAAATGGGTATAACCTGGGTCAACCTACCATGTCATGAAAGATAAGCATTTGTGTGTACCTATGTGCATGAAGTACAGCATGTGGAAGACCAAATATGCCAGGGTTGGCCTCAAAACCATAATGGTTCCAGAGATATGTAGAGTAGGCAATGTGTACCACTGTCTGTGCCATGGGCTAACAACCAGAGAAGGGTTGGATGATGTGTATGTGGATTTGGGGGAGTGATGGGTAATGTAATAATCTGCCAAGGGGGGACTGGGTCGGACGTAAAGTACGTGAACTGGAGGTGTACAAGGGTGCAGTGGGAGAATCCAAAAGGAAACTAAAGAACATACATTCACATCCCCAATACACTCTGTCAGATCATATTGCAGAACTTGTTGTTGTTGTTGTGTCTTTCGGCTTTTCCTGGTTAAGGGCTGTCACAGCAGAACTCCAGTCAGCTAATGATTGGCAGTAGATTTTTTTACATGCCGAGTTGCGGGCTCTGATGCACAACCTTCAATGAAGGTACGCCCATTCATGCATGTCTCCACACAGCAGATGCTCTAGCTGAGAATCGAACAGGGCAACGTCTTACTGTGAGGTGACAATGCTACCGCAGCACCACCACCGCAGTTTCATATTGCAGAACACAATCCCACAAACATATGAACATTAAAATGTAAGATACACATTTACAGAAATGGTACCGGCTCACACCACATAATGGTTTGGCCTGAACTGTGCCATCCAACCCCTACACACCTGGATACATAATTGAATACCCATCATCCCCTCCACAGCACCCCCCCCCTTTGTTGAACGTCCACCAAAACCACCCATACTCGGGCTGCTAGCTTGGACCAGCCATATCTGCACATAGTGCCCCGTACCCACATTTAGTAGGCAGTCTCACCCTAAGCAGTCCCAGGCCTTCAAACTAGGTATCCCATGCATGTAATACCCTCCTTCATTTTCATTTAGCGAAAAGAATGGTGTCAATGGCATTCACAATTTTTGAACATCCCTCGTAGGATAAGTGTCTGTTATCTAGATTAGACATGGTGGCACAACATGATTTCCACCCCTGTTGACATCTGGACACAAGTCAGATTAGCAGTACTTGTCCACAACCCTGCTCAGCCTCCACCCCGTCCTGCAGAACCTATGACCCGGGATTAAACACCTGACCGTGATGCATATCTCCCCATTTGCATTATCAGGAATATATACCTTTCACATGTTCCCAAGAAGCTTCCCCATAGCCATCTTCCAAATAGTACACGTCCACAAATTGTATACCATGTCCAGCTTCCACGTCGTAAAGATGCACACATTTTTAGATGTAGTACAATAAATGATCACACAACCGCATATGACTATTGCTTGCAAAAATGCAGCTTCAAGTTCTGTCTTATATCTTTGTGTTTGCTGCTCATTGTTCTTCTCTTATCTGAACATTAATCTGAGACATACCCCAGTAATCATGAAGCTCAGCGCAAGGACAGCGTTAGCCTTGCGCCGAGCGTGTGGCGTAGAAATGGCACAGCAGCACCATATGCATATTAATGAAGGCACGCTGCCGCACCATCCACATGCACAGAAAACGTGCGCGAGTGCAGGGGCCATGTTTAAGCTCTGCGCGGAGGTGTGAACATGTCGGCTACAGTCACGCAACCTAAAATGCTGACTAGTACAGCCTGCCTCTAATAGTAATCACTCCTGTCAGTGTCCATGGATACTGAAATGTATGCAAAGCATAAAAGAGAGTTCCATGAACACCAAAATAAAATCACAGGAGTAAACATACAAGCACATAGCTGAATGTTGAGCCCCCATCCCTCGAACAATTACATTTAAAATCACGTGTTCATATTTCATTGTAGCGTTGATTTTTATACCAAGTGGAAGCAAAATGCAGCAAGTTTGCATGCCACTGCCCTTAGTTAAGCCTAGCCCAATGGTCAGAGCATTCACTTAATAACTTTCCATTCGCGGTCCGAGTCATCCTTGTCTGGACGGCCCAAAAATAAATGGGTATAACCTGGGTCAACCTACCATGTCATGAAAGATAAGCATTTGTGTGTATCTATGTGCATGAAGTACAGCATGTGGAAGACCAAATATGCCAGGGTTGGCCTCAAAACCATAATGGTTCCAGAGATATGTAGAGTAGGCAATGTGTACCGCTGTCTGTGCCATGGGCTAACAACCAGAGAAGGGATGGATGGTGTGAATGTGGATTTGGAGGGGTGATGGGTAATGTAATAATCCACCAAGGGGGGACTGGGTCGGATGTAAAATACATGAACTGGAGGTGTACAAGGGTGCAGTGGGAGAATCCAAAAGGAAACTAAAGAACATACATTCACATCCCCAATACACTCTGTCAGGTCATATTGCAGAACTTGTTGTTGTTGTTGTTGTTGTGTCTTTCGTCTTTTCCCGGTTAGGGGTCACCACAGCAGATCTCCGGTCCGCTAATGATTGGCAGTAGATTTTTTGCGTGCCGAGTTGCGGGCTCTGACGCACAACCTTCAATGAAGGTACACCCATTCACACATGTCTCCACACAGAAGACGCTCTAGCTGAGAATCGAACAGGACAACATCTTACTGTTAGGCAACAATGCTACCTCAGCACCACCACCGCAGTTTCATATTGCAGAACACAATCCCACAAACATATGAACATTAAAATGTAAGATACACATTTACAGAAATGGTACCGGCTCACACCACATAATGGTTTGGCCTGAACTGTGCCATCCAGCCCCTACACACCTGGATACATAATTGAATACCCATCACCCCCTCCACAGCACACCCACCCCTTTGTTGAACATCCACCAAAACCACCCATATTTGGGCTGCTAGCTTGGGCCAGCCATATCTGCACATAGTGCTCCCTACCCACATTTAGTAGGCAGTCTTACCCTAAGCAGTCCCAGGCCTGCAAACTAGGTATCCCATGCATGTATAACCTTCCCTCATTTTCATATAGCCAAAAGAATAGTGTCAATGGCATTCAAAATTTTTGAACATCCCTCGTAGGATAAGTGTCTGTTATCTAGATTAGACATGGTGGCACAACACGATTTCCACCCCCATTGACATCTGGACACAAGTTGGATTAGCAGTACTTGTCCACAACCCTGCTCAGCCTCCACCCTGTCCTGCAGAACCTATGACCCGGGATTAAACACCTGACCATGATGCACATCTCCCCATGTGCATTATCAGGAATATATACCTTTCACATGTCCCCAAGAAGCTTCCCAATAGCCATCTTCCAACTAGTACACGTCCACAAATTGTATACCATGTCCAGGTTCCAGGTCGTAATGATGCACACAACCCCTGTATACAAACAGTACAGGTCCATCCCAGATGTGGGTGTTCATATAGATGGGCATGTATAACACCAGATATGTAGCCATATATCTATAAATGTACATACGTATATTCGCATAGCTACACATCACACATACATGCATATAAGTAGTTGTCAGGTATGTGTCCTGTTCATAAATATGTATACTTGCAAATGTATACATATGTCTCTCAGAAACATATGAACATTAACATGTACTATACATATGTACACCAACCAACCATCACATTTGTTGCCAGTAGTGTGGAATGCCTGTAGTAAAGTCATATATCCTAACTACCATCCATGCAGAATGTATCATGGATGGTTTACTGGTCAAAGCAGTGACTATGGTGTTTGTGTTCCTGGGCCTAAGCCATGCAAGGGCTGTCAATTTTATATGATGCCCAGAATAATGGCTGAGAGATATAGGGTGAGTAAAGCACATTCAAGCAGATGTAAGTAGGTATGCACGGCGTAAAGTGCCAGTCATTCAACAGTATGGGAAATGTAAATAAGCATATAGGTGTATATGCATGTGTATGTACAGACAGATATATATATATATATATATATATATATATATATATATATATATATATCCATGAAGAATAAACATGGTCACAATAAAGCATTCATAAGGAATGCAAAGGAAAACAGCAGCAGAACCCCTGTATTATTTAGTGCTGTCATATCAAGCTGGCCAGAGGTGAGCAAACCTCCTGCATCTCCAACACAGGTAGGATGCTAACAGTAGGTCTAACTTTGTCCACGTGCTA
>NC_056739.1:1886416615-1886473722 GCF_019279795.1 Protopterus annectens
GTTTTAATTGGGCCGCCTCGTGGAGGCCAGCGAGTCAGTTATAAGTATGTATGCATACACACATGCATATATCTATATGTAGATGTACATTCCCTGTAACATATCCATTCCATTTGCAGACATAAACACATGAGTGTGCCCTTACAAACCTCGACAGTAGATAGAATAATAGGTAGTGCATAAGAGGGAAGGGCCAAAATTGCTAAAATGCAGAAGTGTGTACAATGTCCGAAGTCAGTGCTGTGCTGAATAAATCAAATGTGAGGACTGTCTGACACAAGGAATTATCCCTGTGATCTGCCTTCAACGGCAACTCCAAATACTAAACCGGTCTATTTGTAAATGAAACACGCCAAACACGTACATAATTAGTTCTCATGTGTAATGTATTTGTTACCATATAGTCAGACTAATTAATTCATTGTAGTGTCATGTTAATGGGAGTAAGCATGTAAGGAAGTAAGAGTCTAATCTTGAAATAAAGCCAACTGTGTCCCATGTGGGATAACGTAAATATTGCGATTAGTGTCCTATTGGTCACTCATGTCACCAGTGTTTGAGGACTAAACAGGTATTACTGAGGATACATGTAGTGAGTCAACTGATGGTATGGGTCTACAGGGGTAGGGAGTGGCCAATGTGTACTAGTGTGGATACACTGTAAATCCAACTGGAGAATGGATGACTGCAGTGTTAGTGAAGTGTTGGGGTTTGTGATTGGGGAAGTAGGAGACATGGGTATATGGGTATATATGCAACTGAAGCAGCACAACAATAGTGTATTGGTCAGAGTAGTCGCCTAACGGACAGGCATTCAGGGTTCGAGTCCCACACTAGCACATATCATTTACCATGTGTAATGTGTATATAAACATATTTACACATTGTATTGCTCTACAACCTACATAAGAGCATGTACATGTGATCTGGAGTACTGCATGAAATGTGTAATTAATGTCATTCAGTCTCAGTGTTAGTGACATAATGAATAAGTTACTATTAAGCAGGTGTAAGCACAAATATGCAGTAGTAAACATATCTAAGCACCAGTAAGCATGTTTAAGTGCATTTGCGTGGGGTACATTTCTGTTAATGGGGCAACACTGTTAATGAGGTTGCTGACCTCCGAATCCAGTGTCAAACCGCATATTTGTGTTAGTCTTAACATGTGTGTGTAAAATGCAGAAGTTACAGTTGTTCTCAGTTTGTGTTAACATGTTATCCATTTAACTGATTTACATACAACTGTTAACATTAACATCCAAATCACATGGCTTGAGGTTGGAGTCGGAGCTGAGCACCCGCATTGAAAGTGTTTGCCCGAAAGCAGCATAGTGCATAAACAAAGACAAAGGCCTACTATTACAGCAGTCTAGCCATTATACGGAAAGCAGGCATTGTAGAAAATGTTTTCATTGTCAAATACCCATCCTCAACATCTCTAATTATACTAACTTGGCTTCTTTAAGCCACAAGGATGTGATTACAATCAGT
This sequence comes from Protopterus annectens, assembly GCF_019279795.1. Lineage (NCBI taxonomy): Eukaryota > Metazoa > Chordata > Ceratodontiformes > Protopteridae > Protopterus > Protopterus annectens. The sequence goes on from NC_056739.1 coordinate 1,886,418,110, forward strand.
AAAAAGTGATCATTTGTTTGTTAAGAGTGTCAGGCATGGATTTAGGAAGGCATCGCTGAGCCCAGAAATAACTGTGTTTACGATGTATAGATCTGTTGCTAATGTACAAGGCTTTTACATAATTAATCCAAGTTGAAGCCTAATCCTAACAACTTGTGTCTTGTAAGCCCTTCACGGCAAACATATACATAGCAATTTCACTGTCTTTTAATCATCATTTCACAGGCCTCACAAAGGACTGAAACTGTCTGATTACAAATGGTCAGCATGACTACGTCTTTGTAAAATGTAAGCACAGGCAGTTACTTCATGTTAGGCATTTTATGCAGTGTACATATCACCATCTCATGCCAAATTAACAGATGAAAGGAATGTCATGTTATTTGCAAGTCTTTCCTTATTACTGATTTCCTGCCAGTACGACCTACCAGGGCAACACTTTAAATTGATTGGTCCACTGTAATGTAGTACCTTAACACTTCTGTCAGGCAGACATGTGTAAAATTAGACTAGTCACTTGGTTAAATATTTAATTATTAACACAAGCATTTTATACCAACATGTGATTAACAGGCATGTTAATGAGTTGCATTACACCTGAATGATTGCATTAATGGTGTTGCCCCGATAAAGGAAATGTACCCATTCAACAGTATAGCACATGTATTCAGTTACGCAGATGTATGTGTGTTAATGTCTATATATATATATATATATATATATATATATATATATATATATATAGATAGATATATACACATACATAGATATAGATTATATGTATTTATATATATATATATATATATATATATATATATATATATATATATATATATATATATATATAAATATATACATACATCGATATAGATTTTATATCCCAAGAACAAACCTCGTGACACCAAAGCATTAGAAAAGAATGAAAAGGAAAACACCTGCAACTTTTGTATTATGTACTGCTGTTAATCCCTAGGCAAGTGTGTTTCTGTCCGACACATGGGTTCAGACTGTAGTCTGGGTAATAATAGGTTTGCTGACATTACTTTCCAGGCCTATTGACAAATGTATGGGTATGTCTCGCCAACCCAGTCACTTGGCTGATTGTGACATATATGGCCACTATATAGGAAACTACAAAACATGCTCCCAACCCATCCAGTGGCTAGACACTCACAGCCATGAACACATAGGATATGACTGACAAACACACACACTTGCTATGCCTCGGAATAGAACACCTACCTAACTACTTTAACACACTACAGCATTATGCAGTTACCGAATGCGCTACCGAGATTATTGGGTTACAGCAGTCCAAGAGGTGTATTTCTAATATCAGCAGCCTTGTCAAAGTTGAGTATATGAATTGTACGGACTGTGTGTAGCCTAAAAAGCATTTCTCTCGACACAGTCTGAGACAGACAGATACACACAAAATCGCACACACAATTGGCAAGTCTGGGGTTAGAACTACTACCTAACTAGTTTATCACTACAGCAGTATGCAGTAATGGGACACACCATGGCGATTACTGAGCTACAGCTCTCCCAAAGGTGTATTTTGCATTAGATGACTTCAACAGGCTTATCATAATACTGCTATGGGGAGTGCAGTGCATGCATGGGCCATAACCCATTCATGTAGAAGTTGACATGCCACATGCGGGCACACACGGGGTCATATGTCACAGGTACGTGTATACAGCTACTAGATGACTACTTCCTTGTACAGTCATGTTGCACAGCTGGCCCGTGCACCACATAGTCTGTCATGCTGACAGATACTGGTGGCTAGTATCTGCAGTGAATGACATCTGCACCTCATGTGTTTGGGGCCCTTTGGTTGTGTGCTTGGTGGGACAGGCCCGGATGGCTCATTGTCACAGTCACCCTCTTCCGCACATCTATGTCCATCTACCTTTGGCTTATTATAGTGTGTTGTCCTTACATATATGCCTAATTTCCATACACTGGGTGTGCAAGGCAGGGGTGTTGCATACTGACGTGTCTGCACTAAGAACTGCGACTGCCAGATATGTCTGGACCAATGGTGTTTGCAGACATGGCCTCCATGTGTTTAAGTGTGTGAGCATGTCCAGTATGACCTTTCAGTATGTTGCAGACTGACATTGCCTTCATACCTTCAAGTGGTTGAGCATGCCCAGTATGGCCATCTATATCGCATGCATGGAACATGTCCAGGTAGCTTGTACTGTGGTGCCAACCTTTCTGTTGTACACCAACAGATAGCATGCTGAGTCTGCAGGGTATACATTTAGCATTGACTGTTTCTACATGCATGCATAGCAAGGGGGGGCACACCTGACTGTATCTACATTCCTACACAGGAGCAGGGGGGCACACCTGACTGTTGCTATAAGTGTACATTGGATTTGGGGGCACACCTGACACCTGTACACATTTGCTAGGACTGTACTGCTATGTCAGATACTCCATTTCAGTGTGTAGTCTTACCTATTGAGCTGGCTAGAGTTATACCAGTGTACTACAGACCTAAGCTTTAATTACTAACATATTAGTGTCTGACTTCCTAACCTTCACAACTTACATCCAACTGGCTGCCCTGCTGTAGTCTGTCTGTGTAGGTCTGGGGGAGGGGTTACCCATAGGGCACAGTCAGAGGCCTTAGTACAGCATTTGTTTGTGTCTGTCTACACCTGACCTTCTTGGCTGAGACTTGTGTGGGTCTTATGGACACACATGTCGCTCAACCCATTACTTGTACTGGGTTTAGTCACCCTGTGTAGTACTGGCTACTGTGGTGACTCCAGTATGTGTTACAGATGTCATGGTGCCACTATGGGTGTCTACTCTCTGCTGCCTTAACATTCAGCATCCCAATTTCCTTGCATGCTCACATCCATGCCATAGCTACAGGTAACAACACATTCTACTCCATTTGGCACTTGGTAGGTTGATTGAGTTACCTTGAAGGTGTGCCAGATGTGAGGATGGTTCTGGAGGGCTGCCTATGTTGGATGCATATAGTACACTCCCTATACATGGTTGAGCACAGGTAGTGTCATGTTTTATCCCTTTTCCTGTCTGTAAGAGTCAGAGAGGGTGTCATTCCCTGGGTACCTACTGTGTCAGTACATGTGCTATGCATTGTCTCTTTGCCATGGTCAGGTCATACTGGGCACACCTCTGTCTGCCTACTGAGTCAGGCTCAGGATGTTCCCCCTCTGAGTCACTCTGTGCCTGCACAGGCCTTGGCATTGGTGGGGGGCTGTGTGACCCTACCCCATGCTGTTCCTGCTGCAGCTGTTTCCGCAGGATCATGCTGTGTAGCATAGCACATACCATAACAATTTGGGTGCATGTAGCTGGTGAATACTGCAAGGCTCCATCAGATGTGTCCAGACACCAGAACCGTGTCCTGACCATCCCAAACACATGCTCTATAATATGTCTGGCCTGTGCGTGTGCCTCATTATGGCATTGTTGTTCAGGCATGTGTGCATTTCTGATGGGTGTCATCAGCCATGGCTACAGTGGGTACCCAGCATCCCCCACTAGGTGACCATTGGGGATGTCCATATTGGCAAATCTGTGGTACAGCTGCATTACATGCCATATTTCAGAATCGTCGTAGCTTCCAGGGCAGCCGGGACACACATTCATTATAATGCCCTGGGCATAACATATGACCTGGCAGTTGATAGAGGGGATGCCCCTGCAGTTGATGTAGGCCCAATTTGCTCACCGTGTAGTGCTTTGATGCATACGTGCATGCAGTCTATAGCACCCACTACCCCAGGGTAGTCTGCTATTTGGTGGAAGAGACGCATATTGCTGGTCATCATCTCACGTGTGTTGAGGAAATATACATGCTCACTGGCATGTGCTGACATGGCATCCAGGAACTGGTGAAATACTCTGGATAACCAAAAAACCAAATAAGAAAACAAGTAACCAATAAAATGAAATCCACAGTCCAAAGCACAGTGAAAGAAAAAAACAGTCAGCAATAGCGTACAGATCCTTTAATTTCCGCTTTCGTCACAAGACTTCCTCAGAATGCAAAAAACACATCACTAGCAACACCCTTAAATACTCATACTAATTACATACAAATCAATCAATAAAAATGATAGTCCGATTTTCAAAATACCATCAAATGTTAACTTAATAAAACCCCAATGTTGTTATCTTTATTAATGTGTAACTTCCTATATTTTAAAAAAACATTTAACGTTTATGGCATCATTTAAGCCTGGAAACATGTCAGAATTTAATTTAATCTGCCAAATAGTTTCACGTTGTTCCAGGTAATTTTTGTAATCACCTCCTCTCAAATCGGAGCATACAGTTTCTAAAACAGATAATAAAAATTTTTTAAAAAAAGGACAAACCACTGAATGTTTAAAAAGAGCATTGTTTTCGTCCCTTGTTTTGATGCTGTAAAGATGTTCCCTAATCCTAGTTTTAAGGCATCTGGTTGTCATGCCAACATAAAAAGCAGAACATCCTGAACATAAACTAATATAAACAACTCCCACAGAGTTGCAGTCAGCATAACCATGAACCTTAAGGGTCCTGTCAATGGTCTCAACTTTAATATAGGGACCCTCAGAAATAAATCTACACATGTTGCAAGAATGGCAGCAGTGCATTCCTGTTTTGTTGGTTCGTGAATTAATGGGAGTATGTTCCCGAAATTCCAAAATTTTCTTTAGATTATTGTTCTTCCTAAAAACAAATGATGGCTGATCCCCCAAGATTTTTTGAATTTCTTTGTTGCCACTTATTATTCTCCAATTGTTGGCAACAATTTGTCTAATCTGTCCCCCATCAGAACTCATGCCCAATGAGCACAAAATGTTCTTATTATTATCATACCTTTGCTCTAACTTATTATCGGTCAGGTGAATCAAAATGGGATAATCCAACAATGCTCTGAATGAGATAGAACGTCTACTCAAAATCTCTTCCTTAATCATGTTCAACTCATTAATGCAGTAACCTCTTTGACTAAATAAAAAAATAATAATTTCAAATTCATTGATCAAATCACAAAATTTAGAAGTCATCCGACTAGCTCTAATGAACTGACCTCGAGGAATGTTTTTCACAACATGCTTGGGATGATTACTGAGATGATGTAAATATCCATTAGTAAAGGTCTCCTTGCGATAAATCCTACTATGGAACCTTAAATCGGTTGTGTCCCAATACAAAAAAACATCCAAAAAATTAATTTGCAACCCGGAACATCCTTTAGTAAACTTTAAATACTCAGAAGATGAATTAATTTCTAATATCAAAGAATCAACAGTGGTTGTATCACCTTCAATCACAAAAAACAAATCATCAATAAACCGACAGTATAGTTTGATGTCGAATTTCTGTTTTAAAATAGGCATAACCTCTAGCTCCCACCCAGCCATAACCAGGTGGGCAAAAGCTGGTGCAGCAGGGGACCCCATGGCCACTCCCTTTCTTTGTCTATAATAAGTTTGTCCCAACAAAAAGAAATTGTTCTCCAAAATGATTTCAAGGAATAATCTAATGGTTGAAATAGCATTGGTAGTGAAGTTAATATTTTTCCTGATTAAAAAATCACATACAACATCAATACCCACTATGTGAGGAATGCATGTGTATAAAGAGACAACATCAATGGTGAAAATAATGTGTCTCGAAGGATCAAATCCATCATTTTGCAAAAATTCCCCAAATTTGCTCAAAAAATGCCAAGAATCTTTAATGAAGGAATTTTCACCAGCCAAGACAGGCCCCAATATAGCATCAATGACAAGAGAAATCCCTTCAGTGACCGAGTGTGGTGATGAGACAATGGGTCTAAGAGGGGGGTCTCTGATGTTTTTGTGTGTTTTGGGGATACCAAAAATCACACCAATACATGGCTCCTGCACCGTACAAAAATCATAAACGTCACGGCTAATGTCATTTGTCATAAACAAGGCATATAACTCAGAATGGATAAACCTTACCCTGCGATTAATGTCGTACAAACTAATGCTTTCATATTCTTCTGTGTTACTGACAATATCAAGCATTTTTTTGTTATAGACATCTTGGCTCATGATAACTATGTTGCCCCCCCTTGTCACTCTTCATAAATCTATAATGTTTACAGAGTGATTTCAAGTTCTTGAGGGCTAACTTATCATCGTGGTTTAAATTCTGAATAAAATAATTCTTACTGTTCAAAACCTCGGTAATGTCATTAATACATTGTTCCTCAAACACTTTTAAAGTGTGATGTAAATGAGGAGTGAAATCTGATGGTTTAATTAAAACCCTACTTGTTTGTTCTTTCTCTGGCACAAAATTCATTAAATAAAATAAATTCAACTTTCTGGTGAATTTTTTTATATCAATGATGGTACTACTATAATTAGCCCTAGAAGTAGGTATAAAGTTTAAACCATACTTTAACAAATTCACTTCACAATCAGAAAAACAATGTCCCGTCAAATTAATGATACTAAATAGATCTAATCTTTCTTCTATGTCTTGTCCCCCGAAGAGTTTGACCCTAGGAAGGTCCGACTCCTGGTCAGTACAGTGTTTCTGCTCTGATGACAATTCTTTTTGTTGAAAAAAGAAGAAACATTTGAAGTAGTTTGAGTATTAGTCCCAATCTTTACTTTAGGTCTAACTGTCCCATCTACATTAAGGGAGTCTCCACTAATGTCTTTAGCATTGTCAATGCCTGTCTTTTCATTGATAACGTCATTGACACATTTGTTTGTTAAACTGTTGTCGGTACGTTCATTATCAGGGAAGGGAATTAATCATTTTAGTTCCCTTCTGAGGTACAGGGTGGCTATCCTCATAGACAAACGCCTCTTGATCGTTTAAATGCTCTGGTTCACTGAACCCGGAAACAACAGTATTGAAATTTCTTTTACCCCAAGCATTAGAAACACCGGAATGGGGATAGTTCCCTTTCGTACCAGACACATTCCCCCTAATGGCAAAATTGCTGTAGGCATTATTGTTTTCATAAGAAGTTATATCGCAAATTAGTTTAAGCTGTTTGCGATTGGTGACTTCAGTTGTGTGTTGCTCAAGCTCTTCAAAAAATTCACAACCATTGAAGTCACCCGTGCATTCTTTTAATTCGCCTTCAATAAGGCCTATTTCATCCCTTAAACCGCTCATTTTGGTACAATTATTGTCAATAAGGAGTTTTAAAAACTCAACACCAGCGTTGTTAAAAAAATTTACCAAAGTTTTGAAAAATGGCAAGTTAACAGTAACCCCATTGGGGCATTTAAAGAATCTCAATCCTTTAGGGACTATGCCCAATTGAATGCAGCGCCTGAAGTAACAATTTTCCAAGTCTAGAGAACGATATCTCTTTAACAACTTCAGCAAAAGACCACGTTTGTTGTTAATCTCAGCAGAATTAGCTGAAAAACATGGTTTACCTGATGTGGAAAATGGATTCCTTACTTCGTTTAAAAACGATTGCACCATTCTGCAACCAGCACCGGTCTCAGCTGTAACTCCTCCACGCGAAATAGACGTCGCAATGCGGCAATAATCCTTATCGCGTTTGTCAATACCAGCTGTCACTTCCAAAACGGTGTTCAGTTCATGAAAAGATGAATCTGGGCTCGAAAAATTGGCGCCGCTAACGCCAATAGGTGCAGCGTCAGTACGTTGTTTCTCGTTGCTCCTTGCAATCAAAACTTTAAGGGAGCCCTGTATGTCCAATAAGGTGGCAACTAGTAAGTTGTTCATGGTTTGATTCTCCGATGTCGGGGTAGGATGAACCGACAAGTTCATCAATTCTTCATCACCGGCTTCAGACATGGTGTTGAAAAACCAAAAAACCAAATAAGAAAACAAGTAACCAATAAAATGAAATCCACAGTCCAAAGCACAGTGAAAGAAAAAAACAGTCAGCAATAGCGTACAGATCCTTTAATTTCCGCTTTCGTCACAAGACAATCAATCAATAAAAATGTTGCCAACAATTGGAGAATAATAAGTGGCAACAAAGAAATTCAAAAAATCTTGGGGGATCAGCCATCATTTGTTTTTAGTAAGAACAATAATCTAAAGAAAATTTTGGAATTTCGGGAACATACTCCCATTAATTCACGAACCAACAAAACAGGAATGCACTGCTGCCATTCTTGCAACATGTGTAGATTTATTTCGGAGGGTCCCTATATTAAAGTTGAGACCATTGACAGGACCCTTAAGGTTCATGGTTATGCTGACTGCAACTCTGTGGGAGTTGTTTATATTAGTTTATGTTCAGGATGTTCTGCTTTTTATGTTGGCATGACAACCAGATGCCTTAAAGCTAGGATTAGGGAACATCTTTACAGCATCAAAACAAGGGACGAAAACAATGCTCTTTTTAAACATTCAGTGGTTTGTCCTTTTTTTAAAAAATGTTTATTCTCTGTTTTAGAAACTGTATGCTCCGATTTGAGAGGAGGTGATTACAAAAATTACCTGGAACAACGTGAAACTATTTGGCAGATTAAATTAAATTCTGACAAGTTTCCAGGCTTAAATGATGCCATAAACGTTAAATGTTTTTTAAAATATAGGAAGTTACACATTAATAAAGATAACAACATTGGGGTTTTATTAAGTTAACATTTGATGGTATTTTGAAAATCAGGCTATCATTTTTATTGATTGATTTGTATGTAATTAGTATGAGTATTTAAGGGTGTTGCTAGTGATGTGTTTTTTGCATTCTGAGGAAGTCTTGTGACGAAAGTGGAAATTAAAGGATCTGTACGCTATTGCTGACTGTTTTTTTCTTTCACTGTGCTTTGGACTGTGGATTTCATTTTATTGGAATACTCTGGATGCTGATGCCTGTGAGATCCCCATGATATCCCCAGTTGTGCTTTGGGAGGTACCTGTGGCTAGTATACCTAGGCCTACACATACCTTGGTATCCACTGGGATGGGTTCCCTTCGGCCAGTTTGATGTGTTGGGTGTGGCCGGCACAGTTCAACAATTTGAGTAGGAGGTCTCTGTCCATGCTATAGTGCTCCACTATCTCCAGCTGATGTAGCCCCTGGTAGGATACCCTGAGTCTGTACACTCTTCTCTGTCTTCTCACTGTGGGTTGTTCAACAGCATTCACATCCTCACCACCCTCAGCCTCTTGCACATGTTGTTCTATGTTGCTTGCTGCAGCCCTTCTCATTTTGTAGGTTTGTTTGATACAAATTCCTGTCTTGTATACACCGGTGGTGTAGAGTGTGGAAAAAAACAGAGGGGAAGGTGTTTGCTTAGTTTATAGTAGTGATCTGAGCTGGGCTGGTCTGCTGCCTCTGTAATTGGCTGATCCTGATACATTTCACCTGTCAGCTCAGCTAGTTCTCCTTGATTACTTTCCTACTGCTGTTACCCCTTCTGATTGCCCTAGGCAGGTTTAGACACACCCATAGCTTAGCCGTGCTAAGCTGGGAGCAATCCCGAGCCACAGGGCTCCAATCCACTTACAGTATGCCTGACACACTCCCCCCATGATGTCACCTATATCCAAGTCTTGCACCCCGCAATCTATACTCTTACACTCTTGGGACCTGGTTCACACCCTGGGGAAAACTGTGATTCACTATCCTTCACCTCATTCACATAGGATTGCCTGCTAATACATAGTTACATGTCCCATACTGAGCCTCCACTAAACTAACCGCTCTTTACCGTCGTGCAAATCAGCACACACCCTCTCACAACAGCTTAAAAGTGCTGTACTCACTCCGTATCCAATGGGCCTTGTTCTACCCAGCAACAAGTTAACCACCTCTGCAAGGCTCGAAACCAGGACCCTGCACACGACAGCCGATGTGCTTTACCACTAAGCCATGGCAGATATACAGATATTGGTTGTTATCATGAACATATCATCCAGCACAGTCATTCAACAGTATAGGACATGTATTCCATTACGTAGATGTATGTGTGTTAATGTCTATATATATATATATATATATATATATATATATATATATATATATATATATATATATATATATATTTATATATATATATATATATATATATATATATATATATATATATATATATATATATACATACACATACATAGACATAGAATAGATTATATATCCCAAGAACAAACCTCATGACAGCAAAGCATTAGAAACAATAAACACCAGCAGCTCCTGTATTATGTACTAGTGTTCAGCCCAGGGCAAGTGTGTTTTCTGTCTGATACATGGGCTCAGACTGTATTCTAGGTAATATTAGGGTTGCTGAATTTACTCACCAGGCCTATTGCCAAATGCATGGGTATGTCTTGCCAACCCAGTCTCTTGGCTGATTGCGACTTATATGGCCACTATATAGGGAACTACAAAACACGCTCCTCAACACGTCCACTGGCTAGACACTCACAGCCTCCAACACATAGGGTATGACTGACAAACACATACCTGCTATGCCTTGTAATAGAACACCCACCTGACTACTTTAACACACTTCAGCATTACGCAGTTACAGAACACGCTATCAAGATTACCGGGTCACAGCAATCCCAGAGGTGTATTCCTAGGTGGGTGACATCATCAGCCTTGCAAATGTTGAGTATAGGAATTGTACGAAGTGTGAGTACCCTAAAAAGGCATTGTTCTGCCCACTGGCAGACGGACACACACACACACACACACACACACACTTGGCATGTCTGGGATTAGAACACCGACCTAACTACTTTATCACAGTACAGCATTACACAGTTACAGAACGTGCTATCGAGATTACTGGGTCACAGCAATCCCAGAGGTGTATTCCTAGGTGGCTGACATCATCAGCCTTGCCAAAGGTGAGTATAGGAATTGTATGGAGTGTGAGTACTCTCAAAAGCATTGTTCTGTCTACCAGCAGACAGACACACACACTTGGCATGTCTGGGATTAGAACACCGACCTAACTACTTTATTACACTACAGCAGTACACAGTTACTGAACACACTATCGAGATTACTGGGTCACAGCAATCCCAGAGGTGTATTCCTAGGTGGGTGACATCATCAGCCTTGCCAAAGTTGAGTATAGGAAATGTACGGAGTGTGAGTACTCTAAAAAGCATTGTTCTGTCCACCAGCAGATGGACACACACACACACACACACACGCCAGTGATGGGATCAGAGCATCTGCGTATCTACAGATCACTATTACAGTACTACCGCAGTTGCGAGTTGCGCCATAGAGATTACACATTCCAAGGCAGTCATCATGACCTTCTAGGATTGTGGACATGAACAGGGATGTTGACAGTTAAGATGTACATAGCTGTGAACCTGTGTGGTTAACGTAGGAGTCCATCCCGAACAGGAGTATACCCTTCTGTGTAATGGATGACTACTATCACTATACAGGGTTACAATGGCCATGCTCATACACATAGAAGCACATAACTTACACAAGGTGTCAGTGGGCATGCTCACACACTAAGCAGCACAGGGCTGTTTGGAATGCACTATGAGTCCAAATATACAAGGTTATACTGGGCATGCTCATACACTTAGTAGCACAGGGCTGTTTGTGATGCACTCTGATTCTAAACATGGAAGGTCGCAGTGACCATGCTCATACAGCTAGACATACAGAACATGGTGTAATGGACTCTGGTGTTAGTAGTTGTCATTGCAAGCAGGAATGCTGCACTACATGTATCTGACACTGGTCATCTACACATCTGCTGCTGTCCGTCACCTTAGATGTATCAGTCTATACCAAGCACAATACTACCACTCTCAGTGATTTCATGCTAGGAATGGCAACTGCTTGACCAACACAATGAGCCAATGCCCTGCTGTAATTATGAGGTTGTCCAGTGTCTGTCAGTCTGGAATGACATGACTGACAGAAGACAAGCCTTTGTCCCAGATCACATGCATCCATAATTCAAGGGAGTGGTGATAATACCTTGTTCGCATTTGGCCATATAGTGCCATTCCAAGGCAAATGACCTAAACACAGGATAACACCCTGACACCTAAAAGACAATTGCATTGTATGCTTATGCTAACCAGTGCTAGATGTCTTGCTGCCATAATCACAGCTGCTCACTGTTGAACCTACAATGGGGAATACTGACATCTGTGCAGTGAGGAGCACCTGGCTGAAGGCTCTGTAATGCACAATAGCATTACCACCATATAACTCAGAACCAGACATGTGAGCCATAACACTGGTATGGACAACTCCAGTTGGTGGTGTCCCCACATTCATAATGGCTACTCACATGTACAGACCAGTACTCCAACATAAGTCATCACAGATGAGCCAGGTGCAGGTGACAGTGTCAAAAGCTGCATTCTAGGATGTAATCCTCAGACACCACCATGTCCTCAGACCACCAACACACATCCATACATGTGGTATGACATGTAATAGTACAACACCAAGTAACCTTTGACTGTTGGACTGTACTTAGCCCTACAACAACTGTGCAGAGTACCAATGTGCTGACACAGTTGCATTATGTGTTATGTAATGCGATGATACCACTGTTTGTAACCAGGTCAGCTGTACACATACCAGGGTCCCTCAGATATTGACAGCATTAACAGATAATGGCTGCTGTGCACCATTCAGTGTGTACACAGCCTGACATGAAGCTATGATTATATGAGATGTTTATGTGTGAAGCAGATTGTTTTGACACTTGTGTAGGATATAAACTGGAATGTGGACAGGTCCCATGCAGCCTGTATGTATGGCATTAAAGAGTGCAGTTTGTACCTGCATAGTTGTTATTACAGGGGCTCTGTAGTGTACATGGATATATGAATATTTACCTGTTGGGGGGGCAGTGTGTTTATGTTATCCAAAACCCTATCTGGCTAAACAGCTGCTATTTCCATAGGTGCAGTACTTCTCATGCCATAGTGCTGTGAAACACAGCAGGTCTTGTTGTTGCCACTATGTTTCATGACACAGCTATATAATCCTCTGTGTTTGGCCTCATAATATGTGGATGAGTAGTTTTGCAGTAGCTTTGTGTGGCATTATATGGTGTATCTGCATCTTACTGAGGCTGACCATGGATCAACTTCCACTCGTGTGTTGACTCTTGCAACAGTTACTACCTTCTGTGGTACAGTTTAAGGCAGGGTACCACTGGTTTGCCTTCATGTTTGTGTTTGTTTGAATCCTGCTTCTGTTTCAATGGCACGATCACTGCACATATGTGAGTGCCTAAAGCGCATTTGTATAGGACCCAGCATTTACACATGCACTGTACATCTGCATGGGTGCCATGACAGTCACCACTTCACTCTTAAGGAGCATAACATTGGCTTTGAAGACTGACCATGTGTGGCATACTGTTAGCCCTGTTGGTGTGACTATGGTGATCCAGGTCATTGGTGTTGATGATATCCAACATGCATTGAGCACATGTGTTGGTACATGATGAGTCTTCCCGGTTCATAATGGGATAGCTGAGTAGCCATGATTATGGTGTCCTCTCTCACAACTGGTATTCCCCATTACAGCACAATGATAGTTGGTATTTCTGAGGCATGGTGGATGATCTGTCACAAGGTGCAATTTGGATTACACTTTGGCACAAAGGTAGTTGCTCAGCATAATGCATCTTACATTGTGCAAGTGCAACTTGAGTGGGGGTGTACATATCCCTCAGGAAGTTGGACACACCTGTGGCCCATGTGTTCCAATGAAGGATGTTGGCCAAGAGGTGAGGTATGTGTTATAACATGGTCATGCAGGGGTGGTCTCCAAAGCGTTGAACCATATCTCAATCACTGCACAGATATGTTCTCCGTGTTTCAGATTGCTGTGAGTCCATATTGAGTACCTGATTTGAATCATTGAGTAGCAAGACCCACAGTTTATTTCTTGGCTGTCCCTGTTGCACCAGTGGACTTTCACTTGAACTTGGCATGATGAGGGAACTATAGGGGAAGCATGGGCCATTGCCAGTATCCAGATTCTCAGGGGTGACAGGTGCAGGCCCTGTCTGATAAAGCATCATGGTCTGTCAACCATGTTATCCCAGGCAGAGTATGCTGGATACTCTTTGAATTACACCAGCACATTTCACGATTGTGGAATACAATCCTTGTCCCTGTACTGCTGCATCATTCTGGCCACTGGCAGAATGCTACCCACGACTTGGGACATACCTGCATGGGCTACAAGACCTAACAGTTCCTACATGTGTTTCCATGCAGTTCTGGCTACTGCATCACAGGTCCTGCACAACAACATAGCATATGCCAGAGACATGTGTATAGTTCTAAAGGTGTTCAGAGTGTATGGATATGTGGCTAAGGGTATGTGGCTAATCATGGAAGACAGGCAGTTGACAGTATGTTTGCCCTCATATAGCTTGGTGTGTAACATAGTGCTAGGGTTTGCATTCACAAATGAGTACTGTTGGCCATGATTCCGGCCACATGTTCTGAGGTGTGACACAATTATGCAAACTATGTCGTACAGTCTTTGTATTCTGTTGTCTGTCTATTCCAACTTGGGAGGCCTCTTGCTTGGCAAGATACTTAGAGGCCTCTGTGGATGTGTGCGATATCTGGTGGAATGTGTGTGTGTCCTTATTGTGTTCTGGTAAGGGTATGTGCTGGTTGTGGTGATGAGATGCATGTGTTAACCTACACCTCTTGAATGTCTAGTCCAGTCATGGGTGTAGTATGGACTGCCTCCAAGATCACCCCTGTAGCTGCATCCCAGACAATGTGTGGGGTGTGGTGTTAGGTGGGTTTGGCAGTGTACATGGCATAGAGATTGCATTCCCCCCATAATGGCCACATACACAAAGCTGACATTAGTAAACACCAGTAGCTGACTACTGGACATGCCTGTATGAGCATTCAGTATTACAAGTACCATGTACTGTATTTAGTATACTTACCGCTTATGAAGATGTTTTAGACAGTGATGCTCACATGTAAATATTTGAGTTATGGACATGGCAACACTAACTATTACAGGAACATGGTAGCTACCTTTAGTAGCAATCCCCCTCTGAGGGCCACATCACATCCTGATAGTTGATTACAGATGATGCAAGTGTTAACAGGGCTGTATCCTTGTCTGGGTATATACTCACATACCCAGCAGAACCATGATCTCTGTTGGGCACAGACACCCACTCCCCACACAGATTCAAATATCAATAGACTCTGCTGCCACTATTGACATGATCAGGATATAATAAGATAGTGTACACCATCACCTATGAAGCAGCTATTACACATGGGCAGCAGTTTCCTACATCTTACACTCCTACTGCAGATGTCATACTGGAGTTAAAGATGATATGCACCCTGTTTCATCACCAGTACTGTCAACATATTTCCAAGCAGCTGTTAGTCTGGCAATGAGAGGTTAGGGTACACAAATCTAAATGTTCAACCAGTGTGTCTCTACTGTCAGTATCCACACTATGTAGGTGTACACATAGCCATTTGGCACAGCCCTGTAACAAGGGTCAGTACACATTTGCAGAACATGTAC
The DNA here is from genome assembly GCF_019279795.1 of Protopterus annectens. Lineage (NCBI taxonomy): Eukaryota > Metazoa > Chordata > Ceratodontiformes > Protopteridae > Protopterus > Protopterus annectens. Next base: position 1,886,433,614 of record NC_056739.1, read on the forward strand.
ACATGCGCAGCTGTCATTGCTTGCCAACTATAGTAGAGAGGTGGATATTAGGTGAGGTGGACTTTTAGGCAAGGCTCATAAGACAAACCCACCACCGTACATAGCTCAAGTAACCAGAAACTGAGGTTATTGCTACTCAATGCCAGAAGTCTAAAGCGCAAATTGCCCTTACTCGAGGCACTCCTCAGTATGGAGTACATCGACATCTGTGCAGTAACAGACACCTAGTTTAAGGCTCCAAAGAGCACCCCAGCACCACCAGGTTCTAACTCATACCACACCTTTCGACCACAGAACCCGGACCAGAACACAAAAGGTGGGGGTGTATCCATATTCATCAAGGATACTCTCACTTCCAGGTTAGAGGCGCAGCATGATGTATCAGAGATCATCCAAGTGCAACTGACAATGGGCAACACTGCGATCAAAATTGTAGTTTGCTACAGATCAACCACCATGACCCAGGACCCACATTCCGCATTTCTGGGGACACTGGGTAATATGCTGGTCCTACCAAACACCCTAATACTGGGTGATTTCAACTACCCAAACATTAACTGGGAGAACTACTCAAGTACTAACTCCCTTGCCCAGTGCTTCCTAGAATTTCTTGACTCAAACTCCCAGGAGCAAATGGTCTAAACCCCCACAGAGGGAACAACATATTGGACCTGGTCATCACCAGCATGGGTGACCAATATTCCACACCCGACGTCAACCCCTTGCTGGTTAGATCAGACCATAGACTAATCACTCTGGATATTCACATTCCCCCAAAACCCCAACAAGGAAATCACTGTGAAAATCTTTTCCAAAGCAGACTTCACATTGCTTATGCCCGAGGTGGAATGGTTCGCAGCCCTCATGCCAATGGACAATGCTGTCCAAGATGGTGAAACCTCTACAAAGGCACTCTATGATCATCTGCAGGAGTGCATGGATCATGCTATCCCAAGTCAAGCCTAGACTCACTCCTCCAAGAACAGGAAACTGGTCTGGTGGACTCCAGCCATACACAGGCTCTACAATATTTGGAGGTAACTAGTACAGAAAAGAGCAAAATCCCAAGAAGGACAAACATCCCTGATCAGTATCAGCAAGAAACTATGATCCCTTATGAAATCATCCAAGGCTAGCTTCAAAAGACAATTTCCCAAGGACCCTACAGACAACCACAAAGTGTTCTTTATCTATGTCAAGAACCTAAGTGGGAACTCTCAGATCTGCTCAGAGTTGGTGCAGACTGGCACAAAATACACTGAACCAACTGATATTGCCAACATTTTGACAGACAGGTTCAGTGCAAATTTCACACCCCTCTCAACCCCTAAATGGCCCTTAACCATACCAGAAGAATGTACGGCCCCGGCAATCACCGACACACAGGACAATCCAAAGCCACGAATACAGCCTCAATGGGACCGGACAGTGTCCCAGGCTGTGTCTTACATGAGCTCCAAATGAACTAACCCCTCACCTAAGCACACTGTTCAAACATAGACTCTCTACAGGCTACATACCCACAGAGTGGCGCACAGCAACATTTATCCCATTCCACAAAGGTGGTGCCACAACGGACCCCGGGAACTATTGCCCTATAAGCCTGACTAGCCTGGTCTGCAAGGCTATGGAGCACATCATCATGGAACTCATTAACAGAGACATATGGAAACCTCCAGACACTCAACCCAACCCAGATCTGCTTGACTGAGTGCAGATCATGCCTACTGAACCTGTTTGACATCTTACAGTCACCTAGACGTTAGGTGTGGGGAGTGGTAGTTCACACATACTACCTGGACCTTGTCAAGGATTATAACACCATTCCCCACTCAAGTATTGTTTATAAACTCACCAGCCAGTACATACACCCATACATCACAGGTTGGGTTGCCAACAGGCTTACACACAGAACCCACATGGTAAGCCTAGCAGCCTCCAGGTCCAACTCTTAACCAGTCACAACTGGGGTCCCATAGGACTCAGTCCTGGGACCCCTACTGTTTGCCATATACTTCTCAGAGGTACAGGCAAACACAGATGGACTACAGCATACCGTTTTGGCAATTACTGCAAACTGGGAGCCATAATTGACAGTCAAGCTGTCACAGACATTCTTCAAGAGGCCTCACATAGAAAACACAGGGTGTCACAGTCATGGCCTCCAGCTAAAGGCCATGAACTGCATGGTCATTCCATGTTGGGAAAACTAAACACCCACATATTAACACGAGTGGCAGCCACTTTAATACAGGTGAGGTAATGGGTATGTGGGGACAACATTAGATAGTGATCTTTCCTTTGACAAGCATATTTCCAAAGTAATTAGGCCATCCTTCTATATAGGCCATCTGATTACTTAAGGGTTCGCATCTAGACATACTGAGGTTATTGTGCCCCTTTATTCATCACTCATCAACCCCATCATCGAGTATGATAACCCATTTGGGATGTACCTCAGAAGACACATCCAACAGCTGGAGGGTCCACAAACATACCTCGCCAAGAGCATTACTGACCTCAGACATGTGTTCTATGCTGCCAGACTGCATGAACTCTTGCATTACTCAGTGGCATCTCGTTTATTCAAAGATGATCTTTGCTGCCCAACAAAGCCATGTCCAAGTCAGGCTTAATGGATATGCTTCACCTATGGGAATCCATGTCACAGTGAGCCACACACTGTAATGATCTCAACCTTGCCACAACCATAACCGGAAGATGCTGGAGTGACATATTCCTGTCACAGGTACTCCCCATGCTTTGGAACTACATCTCTGATTACATTATATAGAGCCCCTCACTAACACCCCAGGGAAACCTTGCAGAGTGGATGGGGAACAGTGGGTACACCCCAGGGATCCCGCAATTGACTCTGCTCCACAGAGGGACAGTTAGTTAATCAATGGGTGGCAACAGCTGACACATTTCAGCTAGGTGTATGAATGGCCTCGGGCAGTTAGCCAAGTACCTACCTATGTACCTATGAACCTATACATACCGTATCAGTACATACCGATAGCTTAATTTACTGTTCAGGTGTTGACTTACCTTGTGCCAATAGCGGTTGTGTGTGCAATAGTTGAGGGCTGCCTATGTAGAATGCACACAGTAGACCACCTATACATGACAATTTACAGGTGGTCTTGTGTGTGTGCCATCCATGTTTACTGTGTGTGCAGGTGGAGAAGAGTGTCAGTCCATAGGTGCCTACACTATCAGTGTGTGTGCTATACATTCCCTCTTTGCCAAGGCATGGGCATACTGGGCACACCTCCGTCTGCCTACTGGGGCTGGCTCAGGGTGTTCATGGTCTGAATACCTCTGTGCCTGTGGGGCCCTTGGCAACGGTGTTAGGCTGTGAGAGACTTCACCATTCTGTCCCTGCTGCAGCTGTTTCTGCAGGATTATATTGTGTAGCATGGCACATACTATGAAGATGTGGGCACACGTGCCTGGAGACTACTGCAAGGCTCCACCAGATATGTCCAAGCAATGAAACCATGATTTCAGCATCCCAAACACATGCTCTATGATGATTCTGGTTTGTGAGTGTGCCTCATTATGGCATTCTTGCATGGGTGTGTGTGCATTTCTGATGGGAGTCATCCTCCACGGTTCCAGTGCATAGCCAGCATCCCCCACCAGGTGGTCATATGTGATGTCCCCCCTGGCAAATACCTCATACAGCTGTGAGGCATGCCAGATGTGGGAGTTGTGATAGCTTCCAGGGCTGCCAGCACACACATCCATGATAATGCCCTGGGCATTGCACACAACCTGGCAGTTGATGCAGGTGTATCCCTTGCAGTTTATGTAGCACCTACCCTGCTCACTGGGTGGTTACTTGATGTGTATGTGCATGCAGTTTATTGCACCCAGTACCTCCAGGTATTCTGCAACATGGAAGAGACGCATATTGCTGGCCAACTCCTCCTGCATTTGGGGGAAGTATATGTACTCATTGGCATGTGGTAACATGGCATCCAGGAACTGGTGGAGTACCCTGGATGCTGATGCCTGTCAGACCCCCAGGATATCCCCAGTTGGCCTTTGAAAGGTACCTGTGGCTAGTATTCTCAAGCTTACACTTACCTTCATGTCCACTGGGATGGGTTCCCCTCTGCTTTTTTTCTGGCTCTGAGGCATGGTCGGCACAGCTCAACAAGTTGCTGTATGGTATCCCTGTCCACCCTGTAACACTCTACAATCTCCAGATCATTTAGCCCCTGGTAGGTTACCCTGGGTCTGATCACTCTTCTCCTCCTCCGGTGCCTGATGTGGTTGTCAGCATCATCCTCTACACCACCTTCCGTCTTCATACTGGTGAATCAAAGCTATGGCAGCCCCTAACATGTACATTTTAAAAGTTCCCCATCTGTTTACACTGATGGTGCAGAGTGTATGGGAATACACAAGTGTGTGTGAGGTGCTTTCACACTTTATAAGAAATTTAGAAAGTTTCAATAGACAGATTACTTATAGTTTTAGGAGAGGTCCCAACTTAAAAAACTTGTACGAAATAAATGAACAGGAGAAAGACAAAAATAATAAAACATTGTGGGAGATGCTCCCAATGTACATTTATTACAAATACAGAGGAACTAAAGTTACCCTCCATTCCTATGACATTTAAAAGTAAACAATACTTCACTTGTTATACTAGTGGGGTAGTATACTTAGCTTACTGTACCTTTTGTTGGGAATATTATGTAGGTAAAACAGAGAGACATCTGAGACAAAAAATTTATGAGCACATGTACGATATAAACAGAAAAAGGGAAACAAATGCTCTATATAGACATACACTCACTTGTACAAGAGCTAACTTTAAGTTTTGGATGTTAGAAGTGATACCTAAGAATAGTAGAGTTCAATACACCGCCAGGGATGAATGACCATGTGTCATTATTACCAGCCCTCAAACTAAGGGCCAATAAGGTAAAACATAAATAAAAACAAGTACAAACAAACAGTTTCATAACAATCTTATTACACCATCATATACACACTACATACCTATTTCTCAGAATTTTTTAACAAAAACAACAATAATAATTTTTTAACAATGATTAATAATAATAATTATATATTTTTAACAGTTTATTAATTTATTAATTTAGTAAACTCTTTCTTAAATTAAATTAAATTAAATTAATTCAGTTATTTAATTACATATACATAATAACAATACACTTATTATCATTGTTTTATGAAATGTTTTATATGAGACATACTATGAGAATTGCATATGTATTTATACGAAATTACACATGAAAATTCATAGGTGACTTTTATTTATGTATTTATTAATGGAATTTATTATGAGATTATATAAGAGTATTTAAAACGTAATTTTAACTAAATATGTTAACCAACTATGGGTATAACATATAGTTTTTTAAATTTATACATATACATATTTTATTAGGAATAGGTTTATTCTGTAAGGTTACTTGTATTTTATTAACTGTGTGATTACTATGGTTATGTTACATAGTATACATTAACAACAGTATACCAGCATACTTATGTGTTAATTTATAGCTTGTTTTTTAAACTTTTTTTAACAAACTTTTTTTAACATTCTGTTAATTTTATAACTTTCAATTTCAAGGCAAATACTACTTCGTCACTATTTGTTACTAACTGTGTCTACATGAATTTTAAAACCACTAATTCATTGTTTTTTTAAAAAATCACCAATTTTTCCTTATATCACCAATTACTGAACTGATCTATTAATTAATCAATTAGAAGATGTATAAAAGCTTTTGTGCAGTGGCAAGAATCATTCTGATGAAGTTTCAATTGTTTTTGTTTTGTGTTTTGTGAGAATAAAATTATCCTGTTTATTACGGACTGCAGAGTCTTATGAGAGGATTTTGTTACAACTGGAGACTTTCGCTTATATTGTGAGACTATTTATTACGGACTGCAGAGTCTTACGAGAAGAATTGTTATATCTGGAGACTATCGCTTACATTGTGAGATTGTCTACACTGTGAGACTGCCTTTATCGGTTTTTCCTGCTATCGGGGAACTTTATTTGTTTATTGCTTTCACACTTTATACTATTGTGCTATGGATGCTGCTGATGTCATTGGGTGTTTATGTGCAATTCCAGCTGCAAGGTATCTTAATTATGGGTTTTACAGCAAGTACTGCAATTGTGGGGCCTTTGGTGTTGAATTATGCTTGCCTGTCGTGATTTATCTGTTACCCTTTAATTCACTTTTCAACATGAACCCCCTCCCATTGACAGGCATGCATCCAGCTGCTGGCTTTCTTGTTTTGTACTTTCCCTACCCAGGAATGTGTTATGTAGCTGATCTACTGCAATATTGCTTTGTTCTGCTGTGACAGTTCTGTTTTTTTTTTTTTTTTTTTGCAGTACAACACCTCCCCTTTCCTGTTCTGCAGCTAGCTGCTAGCAGCCTTGTTAGCTGTTGTCAATGGCCCACTGTGGGTTCCTAGGTGTTAAGTACTCATTTGTACTCCTATTTCCATGCTGCAGCATTTCCTTATCTTTTCCCATATCCTTCCTGTTTCTACTCTGGTGCGTGTCACGCACAGCCATTCAGTGGGTTTACAGCACATTTTCATCCATGTTCACATGCACATTTGGTTGCATTGTGTGCTCTCAGCTAAGCAAAGCTATGGCTACTTCAACACATCCCTATCCTGCAGCTTTGCTTAGCAACAGGCAAACTGGGTTAGCAATGCTCCAATGTGCTTACAGCAATGGTGACACACCCCTCTTTTGATGTCATTTTTATCTCAAGGGCTCACCTCAGTGTTATAACGCTATGCTGTGAGGTGCATCCTTACATCAGCGGGGAATCTGTGATTCACTATTACTCCTCTCATTTGCATGGCATTGCCCACTAATTCCTAGCTGCTGTGCATAACACTGTCACTGCCCCTTAGCAACCCTTGCACCGTGAGTATGGTGTAGCATGCCTGCCATTGACTATTATGGGGAAATTGTGATATGTGTTTCACTGCAGTTTTATTCTATATTTTTATATATTCCTTGAGATCCCCTTTGTGCACCGATGCCCTGCACTTTAACTTTGCATTAGTGTGGGCATAATATTAAATGTTTTTTTTCATATTTTGTGCATGTTGTTTTATGCCAATGGCTATATATTTAGTCACTGGCATATATTAACAGTATAATACATGAGTTTGGTCTGCTGTCATAGCTCCGATTTTATGTTTGAAAAATGTAAACCGTTTTTTTCGGTTTACATTTGTGTTTTCTTACACTACGTGTGCACCACTTCCTGAATCGCTATATACCTTCATTTGCATGCTACACTGCTGTGCATGGGGTGATTATCATACAGGCGCCGAGAGCTGTGCGGGCATAGCATATGCAGGTAGTGCACGTGGAATCAGCTCGTACCTGAATCACTCGGCAGCCATATTTGGTGTTAGATCGCTGACACTACACCTGCACCTGGCGCAAGCTTCATGAATCCCAGGGATACAGTCTGTACGGCATTTTGTGTCATTGTTCTTAAAATGTGTGAGGATATTAAATTGCAATAATATACATTTATCAAGAAATGCAGGGGAGGTCTGATGTCACTGAACAGAAACTATGAAATGTGTGCTACATACTTACATTTCAAACTTTGATATAATTGCTTCTACACTTTGTAAGTTTAAATGAGGTAATTGTCAAAGCATTAAGGTGACATGGTGCCTTTCTGCTTAATAGAGGATGTGGGGATATGTCTGGAAAATGCAAATTGGGCAGCAGACAGTGGATGATGTAAATGCCATAGGTAGCCAGAGCAGGACATATGATCAGGTGCATCATAGGGTCACTGACATGATTTCATCAGCCCAGAGGAGAGCAGCTGCAGTGGCCTATGGACTGAGGGCTCCCAGGGAGGCTTGTGACAGATCCACCACTGACACCAAATGAACAGTTCCTGTCTACTGTCAGGGATCCAAAGAGCTCAGTGGAAAGTGCACAACAGCATGTTATTGATCCTCGAGCTGCTGTTTCAGGGAGGACAAGTATGTCCCAGGGTGAGCTTCCAGGTAGGCTTATCTGTCTCAATTGTTAAATATTTATTGTATAGTAAAATGCTGACAGCAATACTTAATATATGTTTAGCATAACTTTTTTTTTTGTGGGGGCTAGTTGTAGATTGATACAGTTAACAACACATTCTGGTTTATTACACATGGGCTTGGGGGTCGACATGTCATCCAAATTTTTGTTAAACGTACTGTTAATGGACATATAAAGGGAAAAATATTTTAACCCACTGTGTTACTATTAATTGTGTTGATGGTGTCCTTACCTTTTGCTTAACTTCTTCTAGAGCCATCCAACATAGGAACTCTGGAATCATCTGCACATGGTAAGACAAACATTTTTATATCAGTACTGATGAGCTCAAATAAATATTTATTTTGTCCAAATGTGTGATGTGGGTGTCAGGACTGTTGTGTGTATTGCTGTATTGTCTGTAATAGTGGCACCACTGTTAGTTTGTTAGCCTATATTAGACTGTAGTAGTATAGGCATTACTTTCTTTCATGTGTTTTTTGCTTATTATCACAGGTGATCCTGACAGTGAAAATGTAGGACTTATACTACCTGGTGTCAGAGTATTGGCAGACTCTGATAATGATGGTGGCCAAACACAGGCACAGTCAGGGGATGCAGAGGTTGAATATGACACTGAGGTTGATATTTAGGCATCCCTTGTAATTCCATCGGACACAGCCAGTAGGCATATGTCAATCCATACCAGTGAGCCTTCAGATATTGGACAGGTTGAAGGTGAGACACTTGATCAGGTTAATATGATTACTGTGGCTTCAGGGCCTGTTAACTCTGTCTGTAGCCAAAGTGTGTGCAAGGTGCCATGCAGGAGAGCTGTTAGGGGTGCATGGAGGAGACCTGCTGTCTATCTTTCAACTGATGCAGGTGTGTCTTCCTGTATCACTCAACTTATGTTTAGGGCCATCGTGGAGGTGCAGACACATTCCAATACATCCTCCAGAGAAATTCTTAGGGCTGTTGATGTGACAAAGGCTGAAATGCATGATTGTCTCCACTGTGTTGCCAATTCAATGGATCAGGTGAATGACAGATTGAAACTGGCGGTGTCTGTGATGGAACATCTGATGGGAAGGAGACAACAACCACATGGGGGTAGGTCAGCCACATAATGTAGTGTTAGCTGATGTGGCCATGTCTGATCATTCTTCTGATGTGGCACTACTTCCACTACTACTTCAGTGGTTGAGGTTTCCACACCCAGACATGGCAGGCCAAGGAGCCGTGGTCCTGGGTGTCATCCAGCAGACATCAGTCACATTCAGGAAGCAGCAGTACATTTAATCATAGGCATGGAAGTCCAAGTCCAACTCCTGGCAGAGCCAGTTCTCGTGGTCATGTATGGCAATGATGAACTGCCACCTCTACCATGGATGGCTCACACCTGTCCGACATACCAAGATGTATCACTAGCATTGAGCTGGGCTGTGTTTATGCAGACACTCATACACCAATTTCACCAGGATGGCCCATACACACACGCACACACACACACACACACACACACACACACACACACACACACACACACACACACACAGCAGTTTGGTATAGAGATGAGGGTTAAAGCTCATTCTGTCTCAATGGCCGTTTGCTATTTTAGCCAAATGTCTGCCTGTTTATCTTTCTTACTCACATACACTCACTTACCTTTATGCCAGCCTAGGTTTACTGCCCCTACTCCACAACACTATGTGCAAGTGATGATAGCTGTGCCATATCCTTGTTTTCTATCTTTTGGATTCAGGGATACATAAGCTTTGTGTCTGATGCCCTGGGTGTATAACTGACTTAATGCTTAGTATATCTGTGTTTGTGGTGTTGATTTGGTAATTGTACTGCTTTCTTACCAGTTTTTGTAATGTGTACATGCCTCCCCCACTCTTACAGCAAAACATCTAGACCAAGCAATAAATAAAAGTAACAGTGGCTGAACAACCAGGAGACTTTTTCATAGCTTGGTCTTACAAAGATAGACAGTTGATAGAAACATTTTTTGCATCAGTATTTTTAAGAATATTCTGAACTTTATGAAGTCTGAAACTGAAATGTGTCTCATTAATTTATAACCTCTCTTTAATGATTTCCCAGTACAAATGCATGAGGTCAAACTGAGCACATTCAGTGACCATCAATACTTTTGAGAGGTATGAATGGGTGAATCTTTAATGCCTGAAACCTATTACTGGATAGAGGACACGTGTTCGCATAAGTCTCTGCTGTTACATGTTGAAGCCATTGCTGAACAAATCACTCACCTTTTACTTACTTACATTATCAAGTAACAACATGCAAGGATATGCCATTCATTTGTATTATTACACAATTTTGTTTTAATACTCCAGGTTCGTCACTTACCTTGTAAATCTGGCAGTTGCTACAGCTTTAATTCAGGGCTAAGTCTGTCTCATGCTATGAGTACATAACCATTACATGGGTAGGTAAAGGCTGTGAGTGTTGCCTAGTATTAATGTTACTATATGTGCGTGCATAGGATGAAGGCTTTAGCCCCTTTAGTGGTGACTGAGTGTGCTATGCATTGTTTCTCAGCCAATGCAAGGGCATATTGAGCATGCCTACATCTGCCTACACCCATAGCAGTTGCTGTTTCCCCCTCTGACTCCTCACCTGTATGTGGCTGCGGTGACCTTGCCAATAGTGGTGGGGTGTGTGCCTCTTCCCCTTGCTGATCCTGATGAAGCTGTTTTCTCAGAATGATGTTGTGAGGCATGAAACAAATGGTGAAGATTTCAGTACATGTACATAGATTGTACTACAGGGCTCCCCAGATGTATCTATGTAGTGGAACCATGACTTCAGCAGCCCAAACACATGCTCTATAATATTTCTGGTTTGAGTGTGTGCCTCATTATGGCATCCTTCAGCGGGTGTGTGTGCATTTCTGATGGGCAACATCAGCCATAGTTCCAGCGCATAACCAGCATTCTACAGTAAATGACCCTGTGGCATATTATCCCCTAGTGAATATCTGATACAGTTGGGAGGTGTGCCAGATATGTGAGTCATGATAACTGCCTGGTTGCCAGCACACAAGTTCAAGATGATTCCCTTAGCATTATATACAACCTGCCAGTTAATAGAGTGGAAGTCCTTTCTATTTATGTAGACCTTTCCCTGTTTCCCAGGTGGTGCCTTTATTTCTATATGTGTACAATATATGGCACCCAGTACTTCAGGGTAATGTGCTACAGGGTAGAACGCTGCATATTTGCGGCCTTGTCTTCTGGAGTACAAGGAAAACATATGTGGTCAGCAGCATGTTGGATCATAACATTCAGGAATTGATGGTGGTTCCTGGCTGCTGATGCCTGTGGCACCCCTAGCATGTTGGTCTCTGAAATGTTTCTGTAGTTAAAATTCTAAGTGCTACACATACCTTTCTCTCTAATGGCATTGATACCCCTCAGTTTGCCCTGGGTCTGTGTTTAAGATGATAGAGGTTTCTATAGCGTGTCTCTATCAACCTTGTAGCACTCTACAATTTCCACCTCATGCATATCGTGATAAGTTAAACTGGGACTGAAAATTCTTTTCCTTCTTGGCCATGGTCTATTAGCAGCAGCAACAGCATAGACTTCAGCCTGTTGCACATATACATGAAATAAAACAGCAGTAGCCCTTAATATCCTTTCATAATAGACTCCTTTACGTGGCTGTATTCTACTATGTTTTGGAATTTGCAGAGAAAACCAGATCTGAGTCTACATGGTTGATAGCTTGTTGAATAGCTCCTCTATCTTGGATTGGTTGATTAGCATACAATTCGGGGGCTTATGCTGTAATTAACATGCCATGGTGTTTACTGTGTTTGATTGGCTCTACACACCATGTATAGCTGCTTACTGAATACAAAACACTGAGTGTCACAGCAGAAAATTCACACAGTCTTACCGGACCATGTAGGGTTTATTGAATCTGCCTTGCCATCTTTTTTGCTTTGTTCAGTTATTGACATCAGACATAATGACTGTGCAGACCCAAGATCTAGTAATAGGTCTTACCAGGCAACTGTGCTGTTGAATGTTGAGCAGTTGCTGACAAGCTATCTGCCTGCTGACTTCAATATATTACTGGCCATATGGAGGTCTGCCCATCCCAATTCAGATGAACAGGATAAAGTGCAGCACAGGACTCAGTTACAGAAGCTCCTAGTTTGAGTGTTTGGTTGCTGCTACAGCAGCATGCACCTGTCCATTTTTTATTCAAGTTTATGTTCATTGTATTTTGTATCTTTTCATGCACTGCTACTTATCATGTTTGTTACCCATTTCATGGCAGCAATGCTGTTACTTGAAGTGATAGCTTAAACTGAAGATATGCTTTTTAATTAAACATGTTTACTTTAGTTGCTAAAGTGTACTATGGTGCTTATTTTGTATTCATATGCATCTGTGTATCTGTATGGCAACAGTGTTTCATGCCTTGCTTCTAACATGTGCTTTCTTTCTGCATGTATTTGTGTATGTCAAGGCTTTTATTATAACTCAAAGTCAAGCAACATTGTTTAAACTTTTATTGCATCTTTCTGATTCAGTAGAGTTATTTTTACGTATGTATATATGTATGTATGCATGGACTTATTTATTTATTAAGCTAAGCTTCTATGTATATGTTGTTTTTTTGTAAAGACACAAAGGCAGTCTGCACATTATTACTTTGCCCCACTTTTGATGTGCATTGTGGAAACAGTCTCTAGAGATATAGTACGCTTCTTCCATGGCACATGGTGGACATTTTATACGGTGCTTCTAATGCATCAGTGTACTTTCCTTTGTGTCTGCTGTTTCACTGTATGCTGAATTCTAACATACATCTTTAGACATACTGTACAGAATTAGGCTGTCATCATTGAACTACCTCTTTATTTCCTTTCTGCAATGATGCACCGTTGTCTCCAAGTGCAGTTGTATGTACCTTGGACATTCAACAAGATGATGAAGAAAGGCAAAGATGGTCGGTGCTTTTGTAAACTCCAATTTCATTGATTTTTTTCAATAAAATAAATAAATGAAACAGCTCTAGTCTTGGGCTACAGCATAACAGCAGCCACCATAGGACAGCATCTAAAGCATTTTAGCATTTTCATTGCTTTAAAGGCTGTAGTAGAGTTTGCTGTTTTGCAAAAAAAATGTGGCAGATGAAGAATTTTATAACTAATAAACCTTTTTATTTGTTAGTGAAGCACTTAGTTTTGGGCGTCTGTCTGAGTGGCAACACTCTGTTTTACAACATTCAAAGCTGTGACACTTTTTTTTCCCTGTAACTAGTAGCTTGGACCTCCTGCCCCACCTTTGTAAAACCTGCTAGCCCTAACCTGCCACTGCCCTAACCCTGTACCTTCCCTTAAAAACCCTTTCTGTAACACTGCCACCAATTAAGACAGGCTTGGACACACAAACCCACACACTCACCAATCATAGATCATTACTCCTTTACCTAACCCTTACCCTATACTAGAAACACATGCACACTTGCACAGGGGTTCCATCTATGCCCTTCCTTAACCATTAATATAACTATAACCCACAAACATTCATATTCGTACCCACATACACGCATAAAGACACACACACACACACACACACACACACACACACACACACACACACACACACACACACACACACACACACACACACACAGACACACACACAAAAACTACTTATCTGTTACAGTACAGCACATATTTGACAAAATGAGTCTTGGTACATAGGGCATTCAGTTAAATAACTTATAGACAGATGGACAGACAGAAAGATCTATATACTCCTCTAGCTATGATATATATATATATATATATATATATATATATATATATACATATAGACACATAGCAAATCACCCTAGACATCCACATCCCACCCCCCATTAGGGAAACCACTGTAAAAAATTTCTCCATAGCCAACTTCACGCTTCTTAACACAGAAGTGGCAAACTTCATGATACCCGTGCTGACGGACAATAGAGGTACGACTGCTGAATCCTATACAATTGCACTTTATAAGCACTTACACAAGTGCATTGATCATGCAATCCCTAACAGATTCAAGATGCTATCCTCCAAAAAAGGAAACCAATCTGGTGGTCCCCTGCCATAAACGAACTCTGCAACAGAAGAAAAGAACTATTGCAAAAAAGAGTAAAATCCCATGATTGGAGGAACTCTGTGGTCAGCCTCAGTAAGAAGCTGAGATCCCTCATAAAATCCTCCAAAACTAGTTATGAAAACAAAATCACCACTGATTCTAAAGACAACCACAAAGCATTCTATAGCTATGTCAAAAATCTCAATGGCAACACTCAGATCTGATCTGAGTTACAGCCCAATGGCACTAAATATACAGAACCAACTGATATTGCCAACATCCTGGCAGATAAGTTCAGTGCTAACTTTACCCCTCTCTCTCATCCCCTAAAGGACCCATCTCTATAATGGAAGAATGCAAAGTTCCTGTAATCACAACTGAACAGGTAAAAAACACACTCTCCAAAGCCAAGAACACAGCATCCATGGGACCTGACAACATCCCAGGCTGCATTCTACATGAACTACAGAACAAACTGGCACCCCACCTAAGTACCATGTTCAATCATAGCCTCACCTAAAGCTTTGTGCCCACTGAATGGTGCACAGCAATGGTTATCCCACTCCACAAAGGGGGAGCCACCAGGGATCCCGGGAACTACTACCCCATTAGCCTGACGAGCCTGGTCTGCAAGGCTATGGAATGTATCATCATGGAACTTATAAACAATGCAAAATTACTTGTGGAGGAAATAAGGCAATCAAATTCTTCCTCAACTTCTTTAATAATCCACAAAGTCACAGCAACACGCCAACCAAGAGCACACAAATTCCACGGAAAAAACAAATGCACATGTGCATTTGTTTTTTCCATTGAATTTGTGCTCTTTATTATGTGTTGCTGTGACTTTGTGGATTATTAAAGAAGTTGAAGAAGAATGTGATTGCCTTATTTCCTCCACAAGTAATTTTACCTTGGTGAAGTACTGGTTTTTACTTGTCTCCGTTTACTTGTTTAACTTATAAACAATGGCACTGGTAATCTCCAAACTCTGGACCCTACCCACTTCGGGTTTGTAAAAGGCAGATCATGGCTCCTAAACCTGATAGACTTCTTTGAAGCAGTCACCAAAGCCGTAGATGAGGGTAAGGTGGTTCACACAGCCTATCTAGATCTTGGCAAGGCTTTTGACACCACCCCCCACTCTGGAATTATAGATAAACTCAGTAAACTAGGTATAAATCCCTATGTCACAAGATGGGTTGCGAACTGGCTCACTGACAGAACCCACACTGTGAAAGTAGCAGACTCTAAATCCAACTTCAGACCAGTGACAAGTGGAGTACCACAGGATTCAGTCCTAGGTCCTCTCCTGTTTGGTATCTACTTTTCTGAAGTACAGGCTGACACAGAAGGTCTTTGGCTAACAAAGTTCGCAGATGACTGCAAACTAGGAACCATAATCAAAACTCCTAACAATGTGGACACCCTACAAAAGGGCCTCACTGAGACAAATGCCTGGTGTCAAAGCCATGGCCTCAAGCTCAATGCCAAAAAGTGCATTGTCATCCCTTTTGGTAAAAACTCTGTACCCATGAACTACCATATATGCGGTAGTCTACTTAACATCGAAAGTGTGATAAGAGACCTTGGGGCACAGGTGGACAGTAGTCTCTCCTTTGATAATCACATCGCCACGGTAGTCAGGAAATCCTTCTATGTAGCACACCTCATCACAAAAGGTTTCTCATCCAGGAAAAAAGAGTTCATTGTTCCCTTCTACTCATCACTCATTAGACCTATTATAGAGTACAATGTCCCTTTTGGTATGTACCTCACAAGACATCTACAACAACTGGAAAGGCCACAGAAATACCTCACAAAGAGGATTACCGGCCTCAAACAGATGCCCTACGCAGACCGTCTCAGAAAACTCCAGCTTTAATCTGTCGCATATCGCCTACTCAGAGGCAATCTCTGCCTAACATACAAAGCTATGTCAAACCCAGAGCTGTTGGACATGCTCCACTTAAAGAAATTCCAATCCCTCCAAGCTACACGCTCTAGGGACCTAAACCTTGTCACCACAATAAACAGAACATGCTGGAGGGATAGATTCCTGTCCCAGAGACTTCCCATACTCTGGAACAAACTACCTATCTATATCAAATAAAGCTCCTCATTAGCACTCTTCAAGAAAAATCTTGATGATTGGATGGGTGATAGGAAATTCACCTTGGGGATCACTTCTGTGGCTCTGCTTGACAGGGGCACAGGAAAATAATTTTCTTGGGTGGCAAAAGCCAGGGTACCATTTGGCTAGGTTTATATAGGCCCCAGGGCCAATAGCCTAGTACCTACCTATGAACCTATGAACCTATCTATCTATATATATAAATATGTATATATATCTATGGGTCTACTTCAGACCATTGAAATACCACATCATCGAATCTTAAAACATCGAGATGAAATGAACGAAAGCAGATAACACTGAGGGCCTACATCATGGAAAGTTGAAATATCAAGCCAGGTACTGCATACGTCTGGCAGTACACAGAACTATGGAATGGAGATCATGCTGCAATTATAAGAGCAGCTTCTGCATTCAGTCACAGTATTCAACAAAAAACTATTGCTTTTCAACATTTTCAATGAAGATCACTTTACAGTGGCAATCGGAAAATTTACCCTTAGCCACTGTAGTGTAATCTCAGAGTTGGTATATATAATTTACAGGGGATGTGGGGGGCATACAGGGTAGCTTGTGCTATAGGACTGCAGGACTGCAGCCCCCCCAGCTGTGGAAAAAGATAAAAAACAAATTGGCGAGTCTCGGAACATTTCCAAACTTCCGCACATGCGCAGTCAGCAATCCTAGAACTCAGAGGGGATCTAGACTGCTGCAACAGCAGTCAGGAGTAGGAAGAAGGCATCTCAGTACTCTGATGCCCAGAATTCTATGCTGTAATGACTGCATAGAATGGAAGAGATCTGGATTGCAATATCCACAGGCTGGAGCCTGCTCTCTCGCGGGGAAGGACGTGCTTACGTGAGACAGATTTGGGATTGAAGCTACTGGGGGAAGGATGTGTTTACTGGACATGGGATTGAAGCTGCTGCTACTGGGGGAAGGACGTGTTTACCACACTTGGGATTGAAGCTGCTGCAGATAAACAGCATGGGAAACCAGGCACTCATGTGTGTGTGTGTGTGTGTGTGTGTGTGTGTGTGTGTGTGTGTGTGTGTGTGTGTGTGTGTCTGTGTGTGTGTCTGTGTGTGTGTGTGTGTGTGTGTGTGTGTGTGTGTGTGTGTGTGTGTGTGTGTGTGTGTGTGTGTGTGTGTGTGTGTGAGTATGTGTATTTTGGGGTTAGGATAAGGGTTAAGTTTGGTGACTGTTGTGCTGTGTGTGTGTGTGTGTGTGTGCGCATGCGTGCGTGTGTGTGTGTGTGTGTGTATATGTGTGTGAAATTTGGGGTTAGTATAGGAGTTAAGTTAGGTGATTGTTGTGCTTTTTGTGTGGGGTCTATATCACTTCGTCGAAACAGCAGATGTTCAAACACCATATGTTCGAACTTCTAACCTCGTAGTGCAAAACCATCGAAGGCTTAGAACAGCAAATTTTTTCCCAGGGAAAAAAATTGCTGTTCCAAGAAACACACACACAACACAAGAACACCAAAAAACCAGCAATTCACAGGCATACACTTAAAATCCTACATCTAACCCTACACCAAACTGTATACATACACTACTATCTATCCACTTACCTTAACCCAAACCTTGACCCTAAGGTCCGTCACTATCACACACTCACCTGCCCCGTGCCCTAACCATGACTCACCTATCCCACCCTAACCCTAAAGTCTGTCACTATCACACACCCACCTCACCCACACCCTATCCCTAATTCACCTAACCTGCACCCTAACCCTAATGTCCACACAATCGCACACTTACCTGAACCCGACCCATAACTTTCCACCACAGTGCTGAAATTCTCGAAGTCACAGAAATGGCCCACCAAATTCTTTCCTTGAGAAAGAATTTGGTGTTCCGCAGCTTCACCATGATCAGTTTTCGAACTTCACAGTTCGAACATATGGTGTTCAAACTGCTGATGTTTCGACAAACTGATAGGAACCCTTGTGTGTGTGTGTGTGTGTGTGTGTGTGTGTGTGTGTGTGTGTGTGTGTGTGTGTGTGTGTGTGTGTGTGTGTGTGTGTGTGTCTGTGTTTTGTATGTGTTCTATTTCTGAGATGAAATGTGTAGTGGTAGTATTACAGAAAGTTTTTTTAAGGTTAGATGCATGGTTAGGTTTAGAGCAGGAGGAATCCTAGGCTTAGTAGGTAGTAAGCTGATCCGGGGGTGGCAAATATTGGGTCTATATTAGAACATCAAAGTTTCACAACTTTGAATGTTCTAATATCGACCCCTATTCAGCGAACGCTGAAAATAGCAAAGCTGCAGAAAACCAAATTTCTTCACAGGGAAAGAATTTGGTTGTCCATTTCTGTCGCTTCGCTATTTTCAGTGCTGTGGTGGAATATTATGGGTCAGGTTTAGGTAAGTGTATGATTGTGTGGACGTGAGGGTTAGGGCGGGTTAGGTGAGGTAAGGTTAGAGCGTGGGTCAGGTAAGTGTGCGATTGTGTGGACGTGAGGGTTAGGGCAGGGTAGGTGAGTTATGGTTAGGGTGCGGGTGAGGTGAGTGTGCGATAGTGACGGACCTTAGGGTTAGGGTTTGGGTTAAGGTAAGTGGATAGTTAGTAGTGTATGTACAGTTTAGTGTAGGGTTAGATGTAAGATTTTAGGTGCATGTGTGTGGATTGTTGTTTGTTTGGTGTTTTTGTTGTGTGTATGTGTTTCGGAGCAGCAAATTTTTTTCCTAAGAAAAAATTCGCTGCTCTAAATGTTCGATGTTGTCAGCATTCGCTGAATAGGGGTCGATATTAGAACATTCGAAGTTCTGAATCTTCACTACACTAAGTGCAATCTTGGAGTTGATATATTTAAGTAGCAGGGGATGTGGGGGACGCAGCCCCCCACATGTGGGGGTGCAGGGGGGCTTGCACCACTGCTTACACTTGGTGGAAAGTGCTATGATTTATGTTGTTTAAACTCAGTATATGTATGATCAGTGTTTTAAGTTTCAGTGTTTTGAAGTTTCAGTGTTTTGGTCTTCTATATTATGAATTTTTCTCATTTTCAGTGTTTTGAGTTTTCCGTGTTATGAAGTGAATCCATATATACACATACACAAAGTGGGTGTGTGAAATGCCCCATTTGATATGTACTGGTGGCTAGAGAGGGTGGGTAGGGAATACCTTAGGTTTGAGCCCTGTACCTTGGGTGCAGGTAGCAAGAGCCTGAATTCCCTACCCACCACCATCTGAGAAAGCTTTGCAGATTTTTGCCTCATATTTATTTTCTGTTCTGTTCCTCATAAAATCTGTGGATTGTTAATTCAGTTCATAGTTGATGGTGCAGTGGTAGCATTGTTGCTTCCCAGTTAGAGGTTCTCTAGTTTGATTCTTGGCTGGGTTGTGTGGAGTCTGCATGTCCTCCCTGTGTTTGTGTGGGTTTCCTGTGGGTGCTCTGGTATCCTCCCATGTTACAAAGGCATGGGTCTAGAGTGTTTCTCCCTGGGCCTCTGCTGAAAATTAGCTTTTGTTCCAAGTCAGACTTTCCTGGCTAACAAATGTTAAATAAATAAAAGTGACAGGCATTTGAATTTCAGACTTCATATTCTTTAGAAAGTACATGATAACACAAGACCTTTTATTCTAACAATTTTCTAAGTTTATAAGATAAATATTTGAAATTTGTCTCTATTTTTGGGACTGTATTCCCCCATTATTGGCTTTGTACAAGTTTTTTTGTGCTAAGGTTGAGAGCTATGGTGAGAACTGAATTCACTGAATATGTTTGGGGGCTGTATTCCCCCATAATGGCTTTGTCCAGGTGTTTTGTGCTAAGAGGTTGACAGCTATGGTGAGAACTGAATTCACTGAATGTGTTTTGAGGGCTGTATTCTGCTATTATTGGTTTTGTCCAGGTGTTTTGTGCGAAGAGGTTGACAGCTATGGTGAGAACTGAATTCACTAAATGGTAGCCATTTAAGTTCAGTCTTCCTCTTTTTCTCATAGCAGCTGATTTGGCATACTGGTATGTTACTCTGACTGTTTTGTTCAGGTTTTTGGGTTTAAGTCTTGGAAATGAAATGTATGGTACTAACTCAGCATTTTATTCTAGCATCTTTCCAAGATTATACAAGTAATACTTAAAATATGTCCCTGTTTTTGGGCTGTTGTCCCACCCAAATAAATGTTGGCTTTTTCCAGATTTCTTGTGTTGTACAATATGTAGATGCATTTCTGATAGTGTGTTGTAAATGGGGTGGATGCTGCAGTTATTTTTGGTGAAGATGCCTAGTCACTATGAAGCTGTTATCAATTTGCCATCCATTCCCTATTGCAATACTACTAGCTTATCATTTTTAATGTAACATAGGCAATTTATTACTCTAGGGAAACAGGCACTTTATTCATAGATGAAACAATGAAATATAAAGTTGCTTGCTAACAGCAGCCTCTTCATTAGTTTCAGATCTCTTTAATGTGGAATTATTTAGATGGCATTTACTTCTTCAGAGATTGTGCATATTTACTGATACTGGTGGATTGTTGAAGTTTGAGTAGAATTTTATGATGGAAATGTTCTAAATTGGGCAGTTTTATCATTACTGGTGCATACATTTTGTTTCATTGTTTACTGGAAAAACATTCAAAATGATAAATGTAAAATGCCCTCTCACATCTGTACTGCATTATACAAGGAATAACAATCACGAAGGTGTATCAAAGAACACTTATGTTTCATGTGCAAGGGGCCTATGACTTACAGCCCAAAGTTAATCTTTATCTGCCACTGGCAAAATGGATTTTCTTTGAATGTGGGTTTCAATGCTGTTTCAATGAATGTGAGTTTCAAGGACAGAGCAGTTTTAATGCTAAGTCTATTTTCATTGTGAAACTGCATTGCTTTGCTTAGCAGGTCTATTAGTGTTTGTGCTGTAAAATGAACAAAATAAAACTTTCAAATTAAATCCAAATCATCACAGAAGTAAAGCAGTATGTAAATTACAGTGTTTATGGTAAATGGGGTGAAATAGCCAAGTCATGGGACACTGGAATGTCTGCAGGCTACATTCGACCATGATTTTATGAGGGGGGAAGGGGGCAAACTCAAAGCCCTGGCTGAACTATACCTCTCAATTGTCCAGATTTTTTGCAGAATGAATAGATTTTTGCTTCATATTTTTGGTTTGTTCCTCATAAAATTTGTTTTTTTTCTGGCAAATAATTTAGGAATGAAGTCACTAAATATTGACAGACATTGAGTTTCAGACTTCATAACCTTCAGAAAAATGCATGCTAAAGCAAGACTTGTTATTCTATCAACTAAGTTTACACAAGAGACATTTTTCGTACTGTTTGTATGTTCCCCCAATATATTTGGCCTTGTCCAAATTTTCTGCATTAAGAGGTTGAGAGGTACGTGCAAATAAATCTCTTTATAGAATTAGGAATATTCAAACCTCTCAACTGTCCCCAATTTTGGCTCAACATGTTGCTCTTCCCCTAATAATACCTCAGCAAAATAACAATTTTGGAAGAAAATGTGGAGGGTTTACAATTATAAATAACTGTAGTGATCCGAGTTATAGATTACTTTTATTTCAGAAATGCTTGTAGATTATCTTATTTTGTTGGCTGTTTAAGGTAACAGTACTAATATTTAAAAAAGTGTCCCTTTGACAGGTTCCCAGCTGTACTGTGTGGCAATTTTATATTTTTGCATCACAGTTTTGGTCCATTTTTCATAAAAGTGTGGTTTTCCAGCAAATTAGTGACAAATCATTAAAGACTGAAGTTAGAAAATAATGACAGACATTTGAGTTTCAGATTTCATATCCTTCATAAAATTTATACTAATGCAAGGCCTACTACTATTCTATTATCTTTCTAAGCTTATAAGAGCAATATTTAAAAATTGTCTTTATTTTTGGGCTTTTGCCCCACTTCTGTGTATGGCTTTGTCTAGATTTCTTGCTCTGAGGTTGAGAGGTATGACAAATATGTCAGTGTCATCACCGTCAGCCAGAGACATTTCAAATTGTGACATACTTGTTGCACCCCACTCCCCCATGAAGTGAATTTGGATGTGTCCAAGCAAGGCAAGGAACAGTTATGCAGTTTAAGTGTGCAGAGTATTCCCCCATCCAAGGTAGACACAAGTACGACAGTGGCTTTTCATCTGTTTTTGATTTTGCAATATGTTTTGGTTTTCTGTCATATTTTATACTGTTGATTTATGTTTCTTATTATTCAGAAAATGCATGCTGTCACAATGCCCTGTTGCTCTGTGTTTAAGCAGCAATGCTTTAATAACCATCATTTAAGCTTGTCTGAGTTTGTAAGATGCAAGTAAGCTTTAATAAGCATACTGTTAAAGAATTACCAACATTGAAAAGGTCTTTTTGTTGTTGCCATGCAGAGAATATTTACAAAACTAGATAATGTATAAGCCTTAGGTATTGAAAGGCATATGACAGCATTTGTAATAAAGGACAGGATTACAGTATTTTCAGAAGCTCATTACATTTGTTGGAGACTTGCAGTCTTTACCCATAAACTAAACAGAATGCCAATCTATCATGTGTGGTCCATAACCTGTGCAGTAATCCTTTAAGCAATTTATCTTGAGCTTGCTTCTTGTTGCTGTTCATTTTTTTTTACCTTGATCATGTTTTCCCCATGAAACAAGTAGATAGTTGTCAGGCAGCAGGTCTTATTTGAATAAAAAACATTTTTACAAGTGGGGGTATCACAGAGATTGCTACTTTCAGCATGTTACTTAGTACTTTTATAAAGCTGAATATAAATTATAATTAAAACTGCAATGCAAGGAGAAGTGGTTTAAGTGCTGCTTGATATTTTTATACTTGATTTTGACTGTGATTCTAGTAATGTACTTAAAAAGTAATTAATTTTTTTCATGCTTCACAACCTTTTTGTTTCCATCTAGATATTAAGTAAGCTGTCATGTAGTCAATGCATTAAAATATTTTTTTCTTCTACACTTCGTTTTGTCATTATTGGACTCTCGTAATGATGGTGTGGCACCCAGGGCAGCGTATGTAATTAAAGTTCCAGTTGTTGTCGTTTGAACATAGCTCTGCCCCTTTCTAGTTGATCACACCACTTCCCATTGGCCCTACCCATTCAGCTGTCTCCTGCAGCCCCCCCCCCCTTTGATTTGAAGTGACCAGCCACCACTGGGGGCATAATACCCCTCAAAGGGGGTAGAGTGGGTTTGCTGCCATGCAAAACTTATAAAACAGGTATATTTTTGTGACATGACAGTTTTAAATGGATAAGGTGCTCTGACTGCAGCACGATCACCCTTAAAGAGTTCAGTGTAGTTGGTTCGATGTCTTTAGTTTCAATGATGGAATTGAATGTTATCAGGCCGGATTCACGATGGCTTGCACGGAGTGTACGAGTAGAGTAAGACTCCATGCAACCATCATGTCCAATGAGCGATCCAGGAACAGCTTGTAGGGGTGTGTAAGAGAGCTCCTAAAATGTCTCCTACATGGACAGGGCTGGGATATGCAAATTACCTCACTTGCAGCCGAAAGGCATGCAAATGAGGTAAATTTGTGATCCAGGAAGCACAAACCTGTCCGAGTAGGAGCCGTGTTAGCTGCAGAAATGTACTCAGTTGACAACTGAGTACCATTCTGCAAATAGCACAATGGAGCCTTGTCAGCTCCAAATAAAGGTTGCATATGGTTGAGGAAGCATGCCAATGGCCAAATATATGGCCATTGGAAAAGTTCCCAGATGCAAAATTAAAATAAAAATACTTTTTTTTTTTCCGGCGATTTCCAATGTTTAAGCATAGCGCAGCGTTGCGCAAATGGGGTGTGAGAAAATAAAAGCCACAAACGTAGAATCTATGAAAACTGTTAAATTACAATGTAAGAGAATAGCAGGTTGAAGACAACATGGCCACCGAGTAGGGGTTGCTAAGGGGAAAGCCCAGTCTAAGACATGTAACCAAGCATTAGTAGGCAATCCTATGTAAATGAGTTTTAGGATCGTGAATTGCAATTTTACATAGCAAATGAGAACAGTCAGTGGAGTGTAGGAGTAGGATATGGGGAGTGACAGAGTAGGAGATAGGTGGGGGGTATGTATGAAAGTAGTGAAGCTCATAGGAGCAGAGTGGCATGTGCCAGCTGTCAGTTAGACATCATTGAAAGAGGTGTATCAACAGGTAGGCCAGGGAAAGCCAAGAAATGGAAGGTGTATACTGTGGATAACACCAAAGTTTCTTGCTGAGCGGGTAAGACAGAGTGCATGCGTAAATGCATGAGTGTGCACGTTTAAGCCGGAGTAAGCATGTATAAGGCTGTTTAAAGACCTGTAAGCATGTTTGTGCTGGTGTGCGCGCTTTTTAACCCAAATAAGCAAGTTGCAGTCCGTCTAAGCATGTGTGCGTGTGTGTGAGCTGCTGTGAGTGTGTCTGCGCTTGTCTGCACATCGCTCCCCCCTGAGGAAACAGAAAGGAAAAAGGAAGCACAACAAATAGTAGGAAGCTACCAGGGAATACTAGTATATCTAGCAGGTGAAAACAATCAGAATCAGGCAATTACACAGGAAGAACAGTAGCCCAGCCCAGCACTTAAAACTCTGCAAACAACAGTGCAGTTTGTTTCTCTCAAGAGACACTGCAACACTGGAGTCAGCTACTAGAAGTGAAAACTGAAAAAGCTACACTCAGACAAAAAGTGCTAGGGGCTGCCATTGCTGTTATAAGGCGACATATGCAACATGCTGAGGGTGGTGACAATGCAAATGCTGCCGGACAACCCACAGTGAGGAGACAGAGAACAGTGTACAGGCCCAGGGTCACCTACCAGGGGTTACATGAGCTGGAGATAGTGGAGCACTATAGAGTGCACAGAGACCTCCTGCAGCAAATTGTTGAGCTGTGCAGGCCACACCTCACACACAGAACCAACAGAGGGGAACCCATCCCAGTGGAAACCAAGGTATGTGTCGGCCTAAGAATACTAGCAACAGGTACCTTCCAGAGACCGACTGGTGATATGATGGGGATATCACAGGCATCAGCATCCAGGGTACTGCACCGGTTCCTGGATGCCATGTCAGCACATGTCGGTGATCATGTATATTTCCCCAATTCCCGTGAGGTATTGGCCAGCAATATGCATCTCTTCCAGCAAATAGCAGAATACCCTGAGGTAGTGGGTGCAATAGACTGCACGCATATACGCATCAAAGCACCAGCCGGCTTCCCCTCCATCAACTGCCAGGTTGTGTGTGATGCCCAGGGCATAATAATGAATGTGTGTGCTAGCTACCCTGGAAGCCACCATGATTCCCATATCTGGCATCTGACGCAGCTGTACCAGACATTTGCCAGTGGGGACATCCTACATGGTCACTTAGTGGGGGATGCTGGCTATGCACTGGAGCTGTGGCTGATGACACCCATCAGAAATGCACACACACCTGAACAGGAACGCCATAATGAGGCACATGCACAAATACGAAATATAATTGAGCATGTGTTTGGGTTGCTCAAGTCACGGTTCCGGTGCCTGGACACATCTGGGGGAGCCTTGCAATACTCACCAACTACATGTACCCAAATTGTCATGGTATGTGCTCTGCTACATAATATGATTCTGTGAAAACAGCTGCAGCAGGACCAGCATAGGCCATGGGACAAAAAGCCCCCCACCATTGCCAAGGCCATCACAGGCAGAGCGTGACTCGGAGGAGGAACAATCTGAGCCTGCCCCAGTAGGCAGAAGGAGGCATGCCCAGTATGCCGTGGCAAAGAGGCAACGCATAGCACATACACTGGCTCAGTAGGAACCCTGGAAATGATACCTCTCTCTGACTCCCACATATAGCGAAAGGGATGCCTAAGTTGACACAACCTGCTTTCAAACATGTGCAGGGAGTGTAGTATGTGCATCCGACATAGGCAGCCCTGCAGCACCACCTGAGGCATGATTGCCATGTGTTAAGCAATGTAAGGTAGTGCTAAACAGCATTTACCACTATGTAGTATATGCAAACTTGATGACCTTGAGTATCATCCTACCCTCACCAAACATGATGTCACAATATGAAGACAAGATGATCAATTACAACAATTGGAGTAAGTATAGGTGGCAATGAAAGGGGATCCAATGCCTGTCAGCCTGGGATGACATGCTCGACAAGACATGATGCTTCGCTAGGGATGGCTTTCACCTCTCACCTGTACCCCAATAGTGCCTTTTTTAGGTAAGGCTCAAAAGACAAACCCACCTCCTTAGGTATCACAAGGGATAAGAAACTAGAAGTAATGCTACTCAATGCCAGAAGTCTAAACTGCAAGATGCACACACTCCAAACTCTCCTCAGCATGGAGAATGTTGATATACGTGCAGTAACAGAAACCTGGTTCAATGCTCCCAAGAGCATCTTAGCACTAACAGGTTACACCTCATACCATGCTTTACAGCTGCAAAACATGGAACAAACTACAAAAGGAGGGTGATTATCAATATTTGTCAAAGATACCCACACCCCCAGGTAGGTGGCACAGCATGAAGCATCAGAGACTATCCATGTGCAACTAACAGTTTGTAAAACCGTCTTCAAGTTCATAGCCTGCTACAGACCACCCTCCTAAACCCAGGAAGCACACTTGGCTGACTGGAGAACACAGGAAAATATGAAGGTCTCCCCAAACACCATTATGTTGGGTGACTTCAACTACCCAAACATAGACTGGGAGCATTACCCTAGCTGCAACACCCTAGCCCAAAGGTTCCTAGAATTTATAAACTCAAATGCTATGGAACAACTTGCTACCACTCCCACAAGAGGGGAAAACATACTGGACCTGATCATCACCAACATAGGGACTTTGTGCCCAAGACCAGAAGTGTATCCCTCACTGATAATATCAGACCATAGAGTAACCTCACTGGATATTCACATCCCGACCTCAGCCCATGGCCAGAAAACCACAGTGAAAATTTTTCACTAAAGCAAATGTCACATTCCTCATAACCGAGGTGGAATCCTTCATAGCCCCTGTGCCTGTGGAAAATACGGCCCAGACCTCAGAACCCTTTATAAACGCATTCTATGAACACCTTCAGGAATGCATGGATCATGCAATCCCAAATAAAACCAAGATCCAATCCTCCAAAGGCAGGCATCCTGTCTGGTGGACCCCAGCCATAAAAAAACATACAATACAAGGAGGAAGCTACTATATGATAGAGCAAAATCCCAAAAAGGGAAGGCATCTCTGATCAGTATTATTGAAAAACTACGGCCACACATAAAATCGTCTAAGGCCATCTTTGAGATAAAAATTGTACAGGACACTAAGGATAATCACAAGGCTTTCTTTAATTATGGTAGGAACCAGGGTGGGAATTCCCAAATATGCTCAGAATTAGTCCAAAATTACAAACAATACACCAAATCCACAGACATTGCCAACATCCGAGCTGACAGGTTCAGTGCAAACTTCTCCCCCCCTCCCCACCAAAAGGGCAAATATCTATCCCAACAGAGTTCTGGCCCCCTGACATCTCAGATGCTCAGGTAACAGCCAGCCTCTCCAAAGTAAAACACACAGCATCAATGGGACCAGACGGTGTCCTGGGCTGTGTCCAACATGAACCCCAAGAAGAATTTAACACAAACATAAAACCACTGTTCAATCTCAGCCTTACCACAGGATAATTACCCAAAAAGCAGTGCACAGCAACAGTGGTCCCTCTCCACAAAGGTGGTGCCTCAATGGATACTGCAAACTATTGGCCCAGAAGCCTGACTAGCTTGGTCTGCAAAGCTATGGAAAGGATCATCATGGACCTCAGAAATAAAGATATTGGGGACCTACAGACACTGGATCCTACCCAGTTTGGCTTTGTTAAGGGCAGATCCTGCTTCTTAAACCTGGTTGAGTCATTTGAAACAGTCACCAAGGCCATTGACGAGGGGAAGGTGGTCCACACAGCCTACCTGGACCTCGCAAAAGCCTTCCATACAATACCCCACTAGGTCATTATAGATAAGCTCACCAGCTTCAATATAAACCCCTATGTCACTAGATGGGTTGCAAACTGGCTCAAGGACAGAACCCACATGGTCAGAAATGCTGGAGCCATGTCAGGTCCCAAACCAGCTACAAGTGGCATCCCACAAGGCTCAGTCCCGGGACCTCCCTTGTTTGGTATATATTTCTCGGAGGTACAGGCCAACACAGAAGGACTGTGGCTGAACAAGTTTGCAGATGACTGCAAACTGGGCGCCATAATCGACACTCCAGCTGACACAAGCATCCTACAAAAGGGCCTCATAGAAACAGACAACTGGTGCCAGAGCCATATTCTCAAGCTAAACGCAAAAAAGTGTATAGTCATCCCCTTTGGCAAAAACTAAGTGCCCACAAATTACCACATAGGTGGTAACCCATTAAGTATGTAAGAAGTGATAAGGGACCTGGGGACCCAAGTTGATAGCAATCTCTCATTTGACAACCACGTAGCCAAAGTGTTTAGAAACACATTTCGTATAGCCCACCTAATCATGAAGGTATTCACATCTAGATCAGGGGAGGTCATTGTGCCTCTTTACTCATCCCTCATCAGGCCCATAATTGAGTACAATGCCCCTTGTGGGATGTACCTTATCAGACTCCTGCAGCAGCTGGAAAGACCACAAAAGTACCTCACCAGGAGGATCAAAGGGCTCAAACACATGCCATTTGCTGCCCAGTTAAAGAAACTGCAGCTCCACTCAGTGGCATACTGCCTGCCCAGAGGTGATCTGTGTCTGATGTATAAAGCCATGTCCAACCTGGAATCAATGGACATGCTGCACCTTGGAAAATCAGAATCCCATCAAGCTACACGCTCAAGAGACCTGAACCTCAGGACTGAAATAAATAGGACATGCTGGAGTGACAGATTCATAACCCAGAGGCTCCCCCAACTCTTGAGTAACCCCCCACTCCAGGTTAGCCAGAGTCCCTCATTGACTCTCTTCAAGAGGAATCTGGATGAGTGGATGGGAGATTGTAGTTTTACCCTGGATATCACTTCTATGTTACTGTTAGACAGAGGCACAGTATACTAACCTTGAAAAATGTCATGGCAAACTCCACTTAAAATGTGTGTTGAAAGCCAAACACACTTTGGCTAGGATTACAAATGCCCTAGGGCAGATAGCCTAGTATGAACCTATGAAGAGAATCACACACACCAACTAGTACAACTGTGGTCAATGTGGAGTAATGTTTGGCAATGTCCACCCAAGTTGGTGAATACACAGCAATGTTGGACAAGTCTGGTTTAAGTATGCCATAGCTGAACAAAATGCAACATGCTCATAGTTGCCCAACTGGCCCTTAACCAGTCTGGTCTGCTCAGTATGAACATTTAAAGCAGCGATGGGACTCAAACCCATGATACTGTGCACCCTAATGAAAGTACTGAACCAGTACACCATGACAGTATTGCAGGGTTCAGCCAGTATGAAAGAATGTTGACAAGTCTTTGCAAACTATCCCATGGAAACCCTGCAGGCACAGCACAATCCCTGTTGAGTTATGACACAAAGGAGTCTGGCAGTAAGAACACAACATGACTTCCAACACACACAGCATAAATATCAATATTGGTCATGTTCACACACAGCCACAAATGTAGTGGACTTCAGATCACAACATATGGAAATGTCACACTGGGCATGCTCACACACTTGGATAAATAAGACATATGTCAGGCAACAAACCATGGAAAGCCTGAACTGGGCATGCTCATACACTTAGGCCATGTCTAAGTATAGCAGTCGGCCACACATATCTGGCAGTTGTATGTGTTAAGCCAGGAACCTCCCACGATCCAGCAATCTGCCCTGTGCACACAGTTAAATGACAACAGACACATATATTAATATACTGGAACCCTGTCATGATCAAACATGTTACGCAGATACACAAGTTGTTCATAGAAACTGGGAAAGCTACGGCAATAAAGACCTGTAAACAGTATCAGCAAACAATATTATGCATCCCCAACATAAACATAGGTGCAGAGGTCGATACTAGGCTGTCTGCCCTAGGGAATTTATAAGCCTAGGCAGAATGTATTTGGCGTCCGCCTCCCCAGTAGAGTAGCCTACTGTGCCTCTGTAAAGTAGGTCACAGAAGGCACCCTTTAAGGCTAGTTTGCTGTGCCTCTGTCAAGCAGAGACACAGTGGAGATCCCAGGGGAGAATTTGCAATCTCCCATCCATGCGGCTAGATTTTGCTGGAAGAGGGTTGGCGAGGGGCCATGTCTAACTTTAATTGGGATTCAATTCCAGAGTGAGGGGAGCCTCTGGGTAATGAATCTGTCCCTGCAGCATGTCCAATTTAGTTTTGTGCTGAGGTTTAAGTCCCTGGAGTGTGTAGCTTTAAGGGTCTTGGATGTTATGAGGTGGAGCATGTCCATTACTTCTGGGTTTGACATGGCTGTGTACGTCAGGCATAGATTACGTCTGAGTAGGTGTTAAGCAACTGAGTAGAGCTGGAGATCCTTTAGTTGAGCTGCATAGGAAATCTGTGTGTAGCCCATGATCCTCTTGGGGAGGTACTGTTGTTGACACTGTAGTTGCTGCAGGTGCTGGGTAAGGTACACCCCAAAGGGCCATTGTAGTCAAGCATGGGCCTGATGAGTGACTAGTAGAGGGCCGCAATGACCTCCCATGATCTACATGCAAACCCCCATGTGATAAGGAGGGCTATATAAAGGTCTTTGCAATGACTCTGTCAATGTAATTAGCAAAGGAGAGGTTACGATCTATGTTGGTCCCCAAATCTGTAAATACATCTTCTTTACTTAATGGATTACCACTTATGTGGTGATTTGTGTGCACCTTGTTTTCCCCAAAGGGGATGACTATGCATGTCTTAGCATTTAGCACGAGGCCATGGCTCTGACAACAAGCATCCATCTCTGTGAGACCCTTATGAAGGAAGCATGTGTCAGCTGCAGTGTTGCTTATGGCCCCGGTTAGCAGTCATCTGTGACGTTTGTTAGACATAATCCCCCCGTGTTAGTCTGAACCTCAGAGAAGTACATACCGAACAGGACAGGTCCCACAACTGAGCCCAGTGAGACACCAGTTGTAAATGGTCTGGAATTGGACATGGCACCTGCAATTCTGACCATGTGGGTTCCATCCCTGAGGCAGATAGCAACACATCTAGTGATATAGGGGTTGATATTTAAGCTGGTAAGCATATGTATGATGCCTGAGTGGGGTATTGTGTTGCAGGCTTCTGCAAGGTACAGGTAGACTGTGTGAACTACCTTACCCTCATCCATGGCTTCCGTAACCGTTTCAAAGATATGAACTATGTGTAAGAGGCGGGATCTGCCCTTAACAAAGCCAAATTGTGTATGATCCACTGTCTGGAGGCTCACAATGTTTTTGATTATGACTTCCATGATAATACGCTCCATAGCTTTTTCTACCACACTAGTCAGGCTTATGGGGTGATAGTTCCTGTGGTCCATTGTGGCACCACCTTTGTGGAGTGGGAGCACTGTATCTGTATGCCATTCTCAGGGTACATATGCTGTAGTAAGGTTAAGTTGGAACAGTGACTTAATGTGAGTGTTCAGTTCTACTCAGAGCTCATGTAGGACACAGCCTGGGACACCGTCCGGTCCCAAACATATGCTGTGTTATTTGCTGTGAAGAGGGCACCTTTCACCTGTGCATCTGTGATGTCAGGGAGGTTACATTCATTTGGGATGGGCATCTGTACCCTTGGGGGGTAAGGGGGGGTGTTTGTGCAGACTCTGTCTGCCAGGGTGTAGGCTATGTCCATAGGTTTGGCATATTTTGTGCTGTTATGCAACAATTCAGAGCATATCTGGGTTGTTTCCATACATATTCCTGACATAACTAAAGAAGGCCTTGTGATTATCTGTAGTGTCTGGTCAATTTCACTGTCAAAACGTGCAAGTGATGATTATATGAGGGATTGAAGTGTCTTGCCAATACTGTTCAGAGATGTCCTCCCTCTGTGGGATATAGTTCTGTTATGTAGTAGCTTCCTCCTTCTGTTGTACAGCTTATATATGGCTGGGGTCAACCAGACAGGTCTCCTGTTTTGGAGGAGTCATGGTTTTATTTGGGATAGCATGATCAATGCATACCTGCAGGTGCTCATACAATGCGTTTGTAAAGGATTCTGCAGATTGGGCTGTATTATCCTCCAGCACGGGGCCTTTGAAGTATTCCACCCCAGTCTTCACAAGTGCAAAGTCTGCTTTTGAGAAATGTGTTACAGTGATTTCCTTGGCTGGGGGTGGGGACAGGATATGGATGTCCAGGGAAAGTTGTTTATGGTCTGATCTTGACAATGAGGGTTCTACCTCTGGTGTGGAACATAGAGTCCCCATGTTGGTGATGATCAGGTCCAATATGTATTCCCCCTTGTGGGAGTGGTGACTGGTTGTGCCATAGCACATGGATCCACAAATTGTAGTGGCTGTAGGGTGATGTTGTTGAGGGCATGAGTAGTATCCCCAGTCAATATTTGTGTACCTGAAGTCAACCACTATAATGGTGTGTGTGAAGACCTTTTTATCCTACACTGTTCCCAGGAAAGCCGAGTGTGGTTCCTGGGTATGGGGGGGTCTGAACTACACACAAACCAAAAGGCAGTTTTGCACAATGGTAGTTGTATATGTATGGCCTGTCATGCTTAGTGCAGTGGTACCAACCCAGAGGTGTGTGTATCTGTGATGTATATGGATACACCCCCTACTTGTGTTGTGTGTTACAAGTCCTGTGGTCATGAAGCATGGTATAGAACATAACCTGGCAGTGCCAGTGTGCATATGTGACCCTGAACTAGGTGTCTGTTAATGCACAGATATTGTTATCCCCCATACTGAGGGATAGTAAAAGATGTACATTCCTCTTTGGAAAGACTGATGATGTCAGCACCCTATAAATACAGCAGGAGAAGGCAAATCATCCAGTAATGCAAATAGCGTGCTGCTTTAATGTGTCTCTCTCAAGTATCATAACATAGTTAGATAGGGGTTTGAATCCTGCAAGTGCTGTGTTTGTGTGTGGGGTGGCAAGGGGGTGTGCATGTATGCAATTCTCTGTGAAAGGAATGGCCTTTTTGAAGACTGGGATAACACACTAAAAGATGTACATTCCTCTTTGGAAAGACTGATTATGTCAGCACCCTATAAATACAGCAGGAGAAGGGAAATCATCCAATAATGCAAATAGCACGCTGCGCTAATGCATCTCTCTCAAGTATCATAACATAGTTAGTTAGGGGTTTAAATGCTGTGTGTGTGGGGTGGCAGGGGGTAGTGTATGTATGCAATTCTCTGTGAAAGAAATGCCCTTTTTGAAGACTGGAATAACACACCAAAGGATGTACATTCCTCTTTGGAAAGACTGATGATGTGAGCACCCTATAAATACAGCAGGAGAAGGGAAATCATCCAATAATGTGAATAGCGCACTGTGCTAATGCGTATTTCTCAAGTCTCATAGCATAGTTAGGTAGGGATTTGAATCCTGCAAGTGACATGTGTGTGTTTGTCGATGTGTTGTGTGTTTTGCTTTTATTATTGTATGACATATTATTATAACAGTAATTTCAATGCACACATCAGGTATGTGTATGCCACATACTGATATGTACCTGTGACCTTTAATAGTTCCTATGTGTGAAGCCTGCCTCATATGATTACAGTTATTACCTTTGCTAGCATGTGCCGCAGCTTACCAGACCTTAGGCCATACATGCATGTTGGTGACAATGCAAGCTACTGCAGTAATCTGTGTCCTAGGCCAGCTATGTGACACACACCCATGAAAGCTTTGATAGATTAATGTGGGTGAGGGTTCATGTCTGGAGTATATGTCAGACATGTTAAAACACAGCAAAGTCTGTGAGTGATGGACATCCAGTGTAGGTGTATGGCAACTTTTGCCGATATGCATACAGACACTGTCTTGCTTAGGTGATACACCAAGGGACTGCAGAATCCCTTTGGAAATGTGAATATCACAGGAAAGACAAGATAACACTTGTCCACATGTACACACCATTACCCGTTCTACTGTACTGTTGGAATACTATGTTAACTACATGCCGATGACAATGCTACAGTTGCGTTACAGCAATACAGCATGGCTTGGACAACAGGTATCTGTCTGTATGATACCCTTGTAGTGGTTAGGTGTGTCATGTGTAGAATGCATTGTAGGCCACTGTATGCATTTGCAGTCGTGGATGGACATATCCGTAGTGTGTTGACATGTACGTGAGACTGCTATATGCCAAAGAGTATTATTCCCAGGGATGTGTGGGGCTCAGTAAGAATGGCTAATGGTATAGTGTAGTACTGCAGGGATATCAATGACACCAGGTTCCTACATCTGTGTATCAGTTGAGGAGACACCATGTAATGACCATGGAATGTCAGGCTATGTAGGCTGTGTATAGTACCAGAATGCAGACCATTGACATATGGAAACCATATCACCCACAGCATACTGTCAAACCATGTCATGTTCCATGCTAACCATGTTCACAAATGTACACCTGCAACTCTGTGCTGCAAACATCACACATGTACTGTCCACACCCCAACACATGCAGGCACAGGTACACACAACAGCCATGTGGCACATGTGCAGACAGTACACTTTGGGAATCAACACTGGTGTACACAAAACTACAATGACAATCATAGTTAATGCATCATGCATGTTTGAATATACTCACAATGATATCATTACACTGTACTGTTAACAACATGATATTATTACTACAGTGCTATGTAGTCACCCTGTGCATCAGCACCATGCTATCCTGTTCCTGCATCAATGTTACAGATGGCAGGAGGTGGCACAGTTTCATCATATGCACAGGGTGTGTACTTGGTTTGCCAGAGTCTGCCATTGACACATCCAATCGACATGTATGTGTGTGTGTTAGTGAGGGACAACAGTACAACATGGGGCAATGTTGATGTGATGTGTGTGTGTGTGTGTGTGTGTGTGTGTGTGTGTGTGTGTGTATGTGTTAGCCCTAGGTGTTAGCATTATGTGTGTGTGTATGTTTGCACACAGTTCCACCACGTGGCTGCCATATACGGGTGTTTGTGGACAACCACAGACTGTACCTGCCAGGTCATACAGATCACTGTCTCTGGCCACGGGCACTGTACCTGTGCCTGGCAGGGGTGCTACAGACAGTATCAGGTACTAAGCCAGACTGGGTACTGTCATCAGAAGCAGTGGGTTGTTGACTGGACACATATCCCTGCTGGGACTGTCCAGAGCCACGTGCACATGGTCTTCTAGGACGGTGTAATGACAGCACAGACCCAGCATTGCTGGGGCTGGTACTGGCACTATGGGAGCGGCTGTGGGTTTGTTGTCGTCCATGACGACTGCCGCTGATGATGTTGCTGGCATACGTCCATGTCGATGCCTCAACCGTCCTGCACTGTCCTGGCTCCTGGACATGTAGTTGTGGAAGAGATCTAATGTGTCCCCCCAGCGTCTGTTAATGACCTCGCTGATATTACAGATGGCAGCTGCAACGTCATGCATAGTGTCATTCATAGCAGTGCGATGTGCTCTCAGCTCCCTCAGACCCTGTCTAGTGTACCGTTCCATACGTGCCTGTGCCTGCATTACAGCCCGGAACATAGCTGAGGATGAAAGACCTCTGTGGGCACATCTGACAGGGGCAGCACAACCACGGATGCTCCCACGAGAACCCCTGGACATCTGCCTGTTTGGTACCATGTCAGGAATCTGGCCATGGTTGCTGTGAGGGGATGCATGTGCCAATGATACCACACTACCCTGGTCAATGCCCACTGTATGCTGTCCCTCAGCTAAGGACATTGGTGACAATGGATGTATCGGCAGGATGACTGTGCACATTGATGGGGTTGACTGCTGTGTAGTGTCGAATAGCTGACCAACAACAGAACCTGTCACACCTCCCTGTGCCATTACACATGTATCATCATTATCACTATCCCCATCAGTGGCTTCAGGTTCCCTGCTGCACTCACCCAGAGCAACATCAGAACCTGTGAGAGGAAGATAGGAAACACAGTTTATAAATGTGTACATGATGTTAGCACACAGGCACACAGACACAAATGCACACATGCGCACAGGCACACATGCACACAGGCACACATGCGCACAGGCACATATACACACAGGCACACAAGCGCACATGCACACAGGCACACATGCACACATGCACACAGGCGCACAGGTGCACATGCACACATTCACACATGCACACATGCACATATGCACACAGGCACACAGGTGCACATGCACACAGGCACACAGGCACACTCCTCAGTACAGCAGATACAAACACAGACACACCTGCAATCCAACACATACACAACACTGTTTGAGGGTGGGTGACAGTATCACAAGGAAAAACATCACTGCACATGTGTCAGCATGCAGATTATGTGTTGCACAGGAACATGCAGCGCAAATGTAGACAGCCTTTGTTAATAACAGTATACGTGTACTTGATGGCTGTGTGCAGTTGTTCAGTGATTGTCTCCACCCTGAGACACAATGTGTACAAGGACATAACAATGTTGTGCAAGTGTTACAAGCTGTGGGTGCATATATTTGCACACACACACACACACACACACACACACACACACACACACACATGACGGTGCTACGCAATGTGTACTTTTGTGGTCAGTGGAACTGGATGTCGTGTAGTAACGTGAGCCATGATCAACATGCTTCTTGTGGTCACTTGTTACATTGGTGTGTAAGGTGGCCAATAGTGAGCATTGCCTAACATGGATGTATTATTTGTTCAAGACTGTTGCACAAAGACATGGTAGGCCTCTACCCTTCAGGTATATTATGTGTGTGCTGCATAGAGGATAAGTGGGATACTAAAGGGTGGCCGTCCATCAGGTGTCATAATTGGAGATGTGTAGCAGGCTAAGGTGTAGTGTCTATGCCAAACGTGTGTGTTGTGTACATGTGTATCAGGTATGCCTATACAATGTCCAGTACTGTGTTGCCACACATGTGTGTCATGCTCTGTTTATTGCATGTGAGTGAGGCAGCTACTGAGAACAATGGGATATGCATAGTCTCACAGCAAACATGCACAGCATGCATTATGCTTATGTGTCACATGTGCACACACTACACCTCCATATGACATGCTCATGTCATTAGCAATAGTATTGTTATTACACACTCACCAGCATGGATTGGCTGCCTTGCTGTCACTCCAGAGGGACCTGCAAAAATATGACAGTGATTGCCAGTGGCCACAACTGTGCCATTGATACTGTGAGTATGATAAAGTACAGTAGTACAACATGTGGCTTTCACAGGTGTACAGATTATGCTCAGAATATCAGTCTTGCAGACGAATAGGCAGGTTAACAGCTACACATACAGTGCATATCTCACACACGCATAAACTACCAGTACAGAGAACAGTCAACTACAGATATGGCATGTTACCGGCACA
The DNA here is from genome assembly GCF_019279795.1 of Protopterus annectens. NCBI lineage: Eukaryota > Metazoa > Chordata > Ceratodontiformes > Protopteridae > Protopterus > Protopterus annectens. The sequence goes on from NC_056739.1 coordinate 1,886,471,458, forward strand.
CTCCATTTCAACATGCTGGGTGGCTCCAGCCTCCATGATGACACATGTTTGTGGATGTTGTTGTTGTTGGCCTGGAGCCACAACACATAGGAGGTGCTCCTCCACACTGGTGAGGGGGGGGTGGATAGGTACCCCACCACCTGTGGCAAGCTGTTGTCTGTGGATATCAGATGCACGCTGCCGGACATGTCTAATTAAATCACTGCAGTGATGGCGTACCTGCTCATATGTCCAGTTATGCATGCCTATGTCATTTACCCAATGGACAAGATCTTGCCATAGTGCAGCCCTTTCATGCTGGTTCTGACTGGTCCTGGAAAACAGCACAGAGAAATTCTGCACCAGGCTCTGGTGGATTTCCTGATCCTCTGCTGCTGTATAAGGTGGGTTACACTGATGCACCATCACCCTGGAAGGAAAAGAAAAATATGTGAGCAAGTCATGTGGCACACTTAATATTCTAATGTACTGATATCACTTAACTGCCATATATAGCATCTGTCTGTCTATCCGGGGATACACATGTTTGATACCACATATCAGTGCTCAGCCCACAACTGTCTGACAGTGCCTGCCACACTCCATACAGCAAACTAGTATACACCAGCACTCTGTTTGGGATATAATGCACAACATCACACTGGGGGTATGTATCAAGCTAATGGATGAAGAATATTGTCATCCCATGCAATGAATGCAATGCACATTTAAAAGTTTAAACGGTAATCCACCCTAGTATTTGATGCCATACCCCTACCTGACATATGTGCACAGTTGTTAATATAGCCAGCATACTGCTGTCACAGAGTATACATGCTGACAGGTACACGCACAGACCCTGTAACACACATGTGATTGTGGTCATGGTACAGGCATCATTACACACACATTACACATACATACAACACACAAATGTACTGTGTGCCCCTACTTACAGATACCCATGCATGAGGTATGTAATCTGTGCAGACTACAGGAAACACACCAGACAGTGTTACCAGGGAATGTGAACATACACCATACTGTAGTGTTTAGGCCTACAACTTCAGGTAGTGCAACAGTTCATATGTGAGCTGGATTCAACAGCAGTACCACTTACTGAGCATACATGTATTGCTTCTGCCTACGATGGGACACCGCAATCGTACACAGGGAACTATAGCACAACATATGCCAATCTACTATGTTTGTATCCCGATAACTGACACATCTTTCTCTGGCCTCACACCTACGACACAAACTACCATGACAGACACAAACTCATGCTAAGCTATCACACCTTTACAGACCTTGCACAAAGTCAGTGTCACACTCATTCAACCTCACATAGCTGGTATTGCATTGAGTACATGTGTGTGTGCATTGTGTCATAGGTAGATACTATGCTATTGGCCCTGGGCCTAGGGCAGCCTAGCCATATGTTATCCTGCCCTTTGGGACACATGTAATGTGATTTTACTTGCTCCTGTGAAATGGTTACACAGAGGTGACCTACAGGGCATATTACCTATCTCCATAACATTCATCAGGGGTATGTATGACATCTACTAATAAGGAGCCTTGTTTGTTAATGCTGGGTGGTTTAGTCCAGGGTATGGCATATTTGTGTATAGAAACCTGTACCTCCAGCATGTGCTGTTTAGTGCGGTGACAAGGATTAGGGCCCTAGGTCATGTAGGCTGGACGGATTCTGAGGTGTTGTCATGGTGGTTGGCCGACTGGTATGGGTGTGACATAACTCTGTATGTCCAGCAGTGGTAACCTCTGTTTAGGAAGTATGCAAGGCACTCTAGCTGTGGTTTTGTGAGTCAGTCTGCATAGGGAATGTGTTTGAGGGCATTATTAGTCTTTGTTAGGTATGTCTGTGGCATTTCCACTTGCTGAAGTTCCCATGGGAGGTACATACTGCATAGGACATTGTGAGGTGTAGACGGGCACACTGACTTACATTTCCCTAGCTGACACACCTTTTGCGATGACACATACCATGTACAGGGATTACAAGACTAGTGTGCCACTGTGGATATCAAAGCGGAGGCTATTTTACACCTGTGTCCCATGTTCCCTTCTGACACCTCCAGTGGTAGGCAGGCAACCACCTATGTGGTAGTTAGTGGGTAACATGTTTTGGAATGGGGTATGGTACTGCAGTATCAACACTGGTGTTCAGTCCATGCCTTGCTCACGAGGCACCTGTTGCAGTACATCTGTCCCCATGTCCCCCTTTCTCACTCTCTCTTTATATATATATAGATATAGATATTT
>NC_056739.1:1886581818-1886626818 GCF_019279795.1 Protopterus annectens
GTATGCAACTGTCCAGGTACATATCCTGTAGTACGGCCAAGATACATTATCAGTGTTATATGCGGTTTTATGTCCTCTCGGAGTGCAGATAGCACACATCCAGGGATACCATGAGGTCACAGTGATGCTGTGTGTTCTGCTCTGCTGAGGGCGGCCCTCACCTGGACATGTGAGATGATAGGGAGGTTACATACAGCTGTGATAAATATTTCAACTGGTGGGGAGAAGGAGGGGGGATACGTGCACCGAACATGTCTGCAAGACTGTTGCCAATATCCGTGTGTTTGGTGAATGTTAAGTAGGTGTGTATTACCACAGAGCATATCTGAGGCATGTGGTCCATATGTGTAACATAACTGAAGAAGGCCTTGCGGTCATCCATAGTGTTTGTGGCCATTTCCCTCCCAGAGTAGGCCGTGGCCGTTGTTATGACGGACCGTAGCATAGTACCAGTGCTGACCACAGATGCCTTCCCTTAATGTGAATGTGCTCTGTCCTGCAGTAGCCTCCTACTATTGTTATACAATCTGCCTCTGTCTGGGGTGCACTGGACAGGATGCCTAACCTTTGTGCATAGGGTCTGGGTTAGAAATGTGTGTGCAAGTTCCATGCAATCTGTGGCATGTCCATGGTAAGCATTTGCAACGGGGTCATCAGTGTGGCTTGTGGCTTCCACTGGCCCAGTGTGCTGCATGGATACCATCTCAGTCCCAGCAAGTGAATAACTGTCTAATCACATACATATCAAAGTAGTCTACTGTGCTGGTGGTGGTGGTGGAGGGATATGTATATCCAGGCAAGTAACTTCTGTCCACATCACAGTAGTGGACGCAGTCCCACCTACAGTACCTTGGGATGAACCCCAGAGTGAGGTTGTGCATTGCACCTGTCAGTGTGTGCTGACCGATGGGGCATGCTACTATGTTGTGTGGAATGTGGCAGGTATTGTTGCACAGGTGTTGGCTGAGCACTGATATCTGGCCATGTACCTGTGCATCCACCACAACACACACACATGCAACATATGGGAGTAGTAGTATATCACTACACATGAGTATCATGTATAGTATGTGTGCCATATATTGCTGACATGGTCTGCTGATATCCTGTTTGTATTCTCTTCCAGGGAGATGGCGCATCAGCGTAATCCCACCTACTCTGTAGTGGAAGACGAGGAGATCCACCAGAGCCTGGTGCGGGAGTATGACATCCTGTTTTCCCGCACCAGTCAGAATCAGCAGGAGAGGGCTGCACTGTGGCAAGACCTTGTCCGTAGTGTAAATGATATTGGCACGCATAACAGGACATATGAGCAGGTACGACATCACTGCAGTGATTTAATCCAAAGTGTCTGTCAGCGTGCATCAGATATCCACAGGCAACAGGTTGCCTCAGGAGGTGGGGTGGCCACACATCCCCCCCTCACCAGACTGGAGGGGCTACTCCTAAGTGTTGTGGCTCCAGTCCCAGAACAGCAACAGCAGTACACCTGCATTATGATGGAGGCTGGTTCCACACAGCAGCACGACATGGAGCGTGCAGGTAATATGCCATATGTACACTTGACTGTTCTGTACACTGTATCATATGCAATATCAATGGCACAGTTGTGCCCACTGACATTAATCTCATCATTTCTGCAGGTCCCTCCGGGTTACAGCAAGGCAGGCCATCCATGCTGGTGAGTGTGTTTAACATAACCTATAATACTCCTGATAATGCTAGTAACAGTAGTGTAACTCAGTAGTGCTCTGTGTGTATACTGCGGGCATGTGTGCATGTGTGCAGGTCTGCCTGTGCCCAGGTGTGCATGTGTGCATGTGTGCAGGTGTGCCTGTGTCCACGTGTGCATGTGTGCATGTATGCCTGTGTCCACGTGTGCATGTGTCCACGTGTGCATATGTGCATGTACGTGTGCGTGTGCATGTGCATATGTGCATGTACGTGTGCATGTGCATATGTGCATGTACGTGTGCATATGTGCATGTGTGCATGTGGCCATGTGTGCATGTGTGCATGTGTGCCTGTGTGCATGTGTGCATGTGTGTCTGTGTGCATGTGTCCACGTGTGCATGTCTGCATGTGTGCCTGTGTCCATGTGCCTGTGTGCATGTGTCCATGTGTGCATGTGTGCATGTGTGTAGAATTGCATCACTGGTAACAATGTCTGGAGACTGTAAACTGTGTTTCCTGTCTTCCTCCCACAGGTTCTGGTGCTGCTCTGGTGACCTGCAGCAGGTAACCTGAATCTTGTGCCATGGGTACTGGTAATGATGATATTTGTGTAATGGTACAGGAAGGTGTGTCAGGGTCCGCCATTGGTCAGCCAATTGACAGTACACAGCTGTCAACCCCATCATTGCGCACAGTCATCCTGTCAGTACATCCTTTGTCACCATTGTCCCTAGGTGATGGACAGGATATAGTGGGCATAGACCAGGGTAATGTGGTACCTGTGGCACATGTGTCCCCACACAGCAGCCATGGGCAGGGTCCTCCGATGGTACCACACAGACAGTTGCCCATGGGTTCTCGTGGGAGCATCCGTGGGTGTACTGCCTCTGGCCGACGTGCCCAAAGAGGTCTGTCAATCTCAGCTATGTTTCGGACTGTCATGCAGGCACAGTCATGTATGCAAAGGTACACCAGACAGGGTCTGAGGGAGCTGAGAGCATGTCGCACAGCCATAACAGACAGTATGCGTGACATTGCGGATGCTATCCATAACTTCACCAATGTCATAGACAGACATTGTGGGGACATATTACAGCAGTTCCACAACCAGATGTCCATGAGCCAGGGCAATGGTGGGCGTTTGCGGCATCGATGTGGCCGTATGCCGGCAACAGCAGCAGCTGGCAGTCAGCGCGGACGACAACAGGCTCGCACACACCCCCATAGTGCCAGCAGCAGCCCCAGCAATGCTGGGTCTGTGCTGTCATTGGAATGCCCCAGAAGACCACGTGCACGTGGCTCTGGACAGTCCCAACAGGGTCCTGTGTCCAGTCAACACACTCCCGCTTCTGATGACAGTACCCAGTCTGGCTTAGTACTGGATAAGGTCCGTAGCACCCCTGCCAGGCACAAGTACCGTGTCCGTGCACACAGACACTGATCTGTATGACCTGCCAGGTGCAGTCTGTGGCTGTCCACAAACCCTTGTATATGGCAGCCATGAGGTGGAACTGTGTGCGTGCATACACACATGCGAAATGTTAACACCTAGGGTGACTACATACACGCACACATTGCACCAAAACTGCCCCACCCTGTACTGCTGCCCCTGACCAACACACATACACAGACATGTCAATTGGCGGTATCAGTGGCTGACTCAGGCATACCTAATCCACACCCTGTGCATATGATGACACTGTGCCACCTCCTGCAATCTCCAACATCATTGCGGGAACAGGTAAACATGTTGCTGATGCACAGGGTGACTACATAGAAGTGTATTAGTAGTATCATGTTGGTAACAGTACAGTGTGCTGCTATGACTGTGTGTTTATCCCAGCATGCCTGCTGCAGTAACTGTATGAATGTCCAGAATTGTTATCTGCACCCATAGTACATACCAAAGTGTAACAGCTGCACATAATTGCATGCCGGTGGTAAGGTTGTCAACAGATAGCTGCATACATGGGTAGCACAGGGGGAAGGCTAACGCAAGTAGTGATATACAATGGTGGACATGTTCAGTAATGGTGTCAAGTTGCCCACAACGACTATGCAATGTGGATGTTTGCGCATGTAGATATGTGTGCAGTACCAATGTAGTCCAAATCACAAATAACTATGACATAATATCAGTTCTACCATGGGCATCTGCGCTGTGTATTCCTGGGTACATGTTGATAGTGCCTACATATTTGCATTGTTACTTACTGTTATTGTTAGCCCTTCTTTGTTGTACAATGCACTACTTCCAGCCCTGTTTACTGTAGCTTTGTTTGCATGCGTGTTCACTTGGGGTTCCCTGGAACACTGCTTACACCTGCAATGCAGAGTTACAGTGCTTCTGTAGACTCCTAGTGACATCTGCATAGCGTTTGATACGTATGTCAACTTTACACATGACAGAACGTCACTGTCTGTCCTGTACACATGTACGTTGCCTGTGACACATTGCACATGTCTTACCTGGCATTTACCCACATGTGCAGTCATATATGCCAGTGCTATGAAACAGTAGCGGTACACCCACACATACACACCTTCAGTATGTTGTTCCCCATTGGCCCTATGTGTTGGTACTCACCATGGCAATCACACTACTAGGGTAGCATGTGCAAATGTAACCTGTGAATCACCTCTATGGTCCAGTTGTGGTTTATGTGAGTCATGTGTCAATGACACAGCTGCCACATGTATGCAGTCAGCCATCACCCTTGGCCAGGAACGTACAACACATGTGTGGGATGCCACCACACAGCCAATCTGGGACTGGGCTCTCTGAACCCAGTAATGCCATACCCTGTCAGGTGGCATGTCATATATACTACGTCCTGGACAAACTTCAACCCCAATCCCTGCTGCTACTATTGATAAAACCCTTGAAGATGTTTCTGATAGTTTTGACCAATTCTTTACTGAGACATTTCAGGCCCTAGCTAGCCATCCTAGCTCCCCTGGTCCTGAAAGTAGCACCCCTAGAAACCTACTTGCGTTCAGCTCCCAACCAGTCGCCACTTCACTTCTCCGTACCTTGATTGAAACAGTGAAACCCACTACACTTTCTGCTGATCAACTCCCTGCCGAGTACCTATCAAAATCAGATGATGCTATTGCTTACCCCGTCTCAAAGGTAATCAAACGAACCATGGTAGAATCTAAATTTCCCACCATCTGGAAAATATCATATGTAATCCCACTTCACAAAGGAGGCAGCTCTACTGAATTCTCCAATTATAGGCCAATAGCTATACTCTCTCCACTTGCAAAGATTATGGAAACTTTATTCATAGACAATTCATGCACCACCTAATCCAAAATCGCCTTATGGCAGACACTCAGCATGGCTTCCGTCCTCATCACAGCACTACTTCAGGCCTCCTAGCCTTTACTAACACCATAAACCATACTTGCAACACTAATTATATATCATCAGCCCTCTTTTTGGATCTTTCCAAGGCATACGATATGGTTGATCACCAACTTGTAATACACACCCTGCAAACATTCTGTCTAGATACTGGAGCCTTCCAATGGTTTCAATCCTACCTGCATGGTCGACAGCAGGCTGGCCTCTGGCAGAACAAACTCTCTAACCTCCTACCTAACACCCTCAGAGTAACACAAGGCTCTATACTAGGGCCCTTGCTGTTCTCCATCTTCATTAACGACCTTTATACTGTCATCCCAATAGTCAGCTGTATCCAATATGCTGAAGACTCTACTCTGATCTGCTCAGCCACATCTCCAGTAGAGTTATGGTCAGCTACCCAGACCACCTTTAATACAATAGAAAACTGGCTTTCTGAACATCGTCTGATCCTAAATCCCAAATAAACTAAACTGCTGTTATTTCACCAACACATAGGTCTACCGCTTTCACCTTTACCATAACATCAACTGATGGCACAATAATCTCCCCTGACCCATCTACTAAACTATTAGGTGTCATCATAGACAATAATCTCAAATTTGACCTACATGTTAACCAAATTATCAAAGCCATCAATAAAAAACTAGGGTCACTTTACAGAATAAAAGCCCTCCAGCTAAAGGTGCCATAGCTCGCTCACACCTTCTTTCAACCCTTCTGTATGCATCCCCTCTACTCTCGAATATGAACAAGACTGTCCTTAACAAACACTCAATTTGCTACAACCACATTGCCAGGTTTGCCACTGGGCTGTCTTTTAGGACACATCATTGCATCAATCTAAATCAGCTTGGTTGGCTTGCAATACCCAGCCTAATACAGTATAACCAACTGATTATGGCCTATAAAATCCTCTGTAATCAGGACAATACTCCTGCACTTCAAATATTATCACCCCCTATAACAATCCTAGACCGCTTTGATCCTCTAACAAACTACTAATTCAGACTAGCAAATTTAATAACACAGCCAGTGATTCTCCCTTTGCAAACTCTGTAAGTAGATCCTGGAACCCACTTCCAGCTGATATTACCCTACTTTCCACCTTAGGTCAATTTAACACTAGACTCAAACAACATTTGTCACCTAACTGGCTATGTCAATGTATCAAGCCTAACTTGAGTGTGTAAAATCTGTGAACCAGTTTACTGTGTAATTTAATTTAATCCTGACTTGTGCTCAGGACTAACATTAACTTACGGAACATGTTTAACTTGCTTACTTATGTAATCTCTGTAAATAATCTGTTTGTAATATGTAATGCTCGTATTATGTAATTCTGTATCTGCTTACCCTTGTAGCTTTTCTCCCCGGGCCTCCCCTGGAAATGGACATGCATCCAGTCGGACTATCCCAGTCAACAAATGTAGGATAAATAAGTAAATAAATAAAATATATTACAGTGACTACAATACAAGTCAGACATTGACACGCACTGACAGCATGCTGAACACACTGGGGCATACGTGGGGACTCAGAATAGCATCCTGCCTGAGCATCACACACCTCCGCAGCTGGCACACAGGCATATGTTCCATCGGAACAGAGCACATGCCACACATGGCACACACATCCCCTGTGCCACACACTCACAGACTGTAGGGCTACACAACACACCTGCTACAGACGTGTCAGGTACCTGTCTTGGGTGCTGCACTGGGGTCCCACTCAACAGGCTGTATCTGGTGAAGGTCACAGTGATATGCCTCAGGGGCACTATGGTTCACCACAGAACACATGCATACAGGTCAGTCAGAGGCATGGACACATATAACTCATTCATTGACCATGCCAGTATGGCTGACCTGAGACATACCTCCCTGGCCTACATGATAGGGAACATAGAATGGATCTCTCAGCATGTGGCACAGGCCAGTATGAGCCTGATCTTGGTTGCCAACATACCCTCACCAGGTATGCTACCACTATATGTGGGAAGGGTGTTGTATGTCTACATTATGCTCAGTCTCCACTGTCATTCATAGGGTATCCGCTGGCTGTCAACGTGTGCTTACATGCTAGGGAAGCCAAAATGATGAGCAAGGGTCATCTTGCACGTGACACCCATGGCCCGATGTATAATGGCAAAGCTCCTTGGTACACACATACTGCCTTATGCTGCAGGACATGGTTTACATAGCCACCTCCATGGGTATCACACAGGTTAGGACACTAACAGTGCTGCTACACAACAACAGCAGTGTACACCGGAAGATGCATGCACCAGACACTGTCCTCACCACGGTGAACTGCAATGTCTGTGCAGTACCAGATTCCTGATTCATGGCTCACAGGTGTTACCCATCACTGACAGGTTATGCCCCATACCATGCCTGTCATCCCCTACACATGTAACACACATGGACAGGGGGGTGGTATCCCAAGGTACCACAGAAACGCACACCTCCAGGTTGTTGGCACAGTACAAAGCATCAGGGCCTAATCATGTGCAGCTAACAGTGTGTTGGACTGCCATCTGGTTCATAGCCTGGCACACACAACCCTCCCATACACAGGAAGACCACCTATCCTCCTTAACAACACTGGCAATATGACAGTCTCAAGAACTGTGTTTATATGGCTGGACTGCATCCAGCCAAACATTGTGCATGAGCATTACTGTAGCTACAACACACTAGTTGAAGGGTTCACAGCATGTGGTCACTGAATTGCAGTGGAATGACATGTTACCACTACCACAACAGGTGGGAACATGCAGCACCTGTACATCGACTACATGTACACTATATGGCCCAGACCAGATGTGTATCCCCTGCTGTAGGTATTTTACCATATACACCCACACTGTATAGAGACATACCACGTGTGGACCCTGCACAGTAAGACGCAGTCATATTGGCATACATTGCAAATACCATTTATCCACTCGAGGCATGTGTCAGACATGGTAACTACTGCAGGTCACAGGTATTTATGTGTATGTGTCACACACATACATCATGTGTGCAATGCCATTGCTGGTTTAGGCAATGGCATGTATTGTTATGTACAAAGACCCACACAAGGTCATACTGTGTGACACAACCACACATGGCAGTTGTGGGTTACCAAAACATACCTATCTGTACTCTGACAATGGTAATAGACACAGTAGCAGAGCGCACTATTGGCATTACTAGCCAACTATCCCTATTTGGCTGTGCTGATAGTGTGGTGACATCCCCTGTGTTTACTGGGGGAATATGCAGCATCTGGTGTATTGTAGTATTTGCCAAAAGGATCTGTTTTCTCACACTTGCATTTACACACACCCTACTAACCCCACACACATGCACACTTGCCATTTGCAAGATTAATTCTCCTACCTTGCAAAGTCATGACACGTGAGAGAGACGCATTAGCAAAGCGCACTATTCAGATTATTAGATAGTTCCTCTTCTCTGACTGTACTTATAAGGGTGCTGACAACATCAGTATTTTGAAAGGGTAATGTGCATCAGGTAGTGTGATCTCCTGATTGCCAAAACTAGCATGTTTTTCATATGGAAATGCACACACACACAAACTCCCCACATCCAAACACACTCACATGCCATCTACAGGTTTCAAACTCCTACCTAACTACATTACGACACTCGGGAGAGACACATTAGCAGAGTGGGCTATTCGCATTACTGGCAGGCTTCCCTTCTCCTGCTGTACTTATAGGGTGCTGACATCATCTGTGTTTAGAAAGGGGAATGTGCAAGTGTTTTCTCACAGTTGCCAAAAGGGACATTTCCCGCACACAAAATTGCACACACACTAACACCCCTCATCCAAACACACACACTTGCCATTTGCAGGATTCAAACAGATGGACGCATTAGCGGAGTGTGCTATTCGCATTACTGGGAGGCTTCCCTTCTCCTGCTGTACTTATAGGGTGCTGACATCATCTGTGTTTAGAAAGGGGAGTGTGCATCCTGTAGTGTGTTCTCCCAGTTGCCAAAAGGGACATTTCCCTCACACAAAATTGCAACCACACTAACCCCCCTCATCCAAACACACTTGCAGGATTCAAACCACTCCTTAACTATGTTATGACACTCGAGACGGACGCATTAGCGAAGCGCGCTATTCGCATTACTGGGAGGCTTCCCTTCTCCTGTTGTACTTATAGGGTGCTGACATCATCTGTGTTTAGACAGGGGAGTGTGCATCCTGTAGTGTGTTCTCCCAGTTGCCAAAAGGGACATTTCCCTCACAGAGAATTGCACACACACTAAACCCCCTCATCCAAACACACACACTTGTCATTTGCAGGATTCAAACCGCTACCTAACTATGTTATGACACTCGAGATGGACGCATTAGTGGAGCATGCTATTCGCATTACTGGGAGGCTTCACTTCTCCTGCTGTACTTATAGGGTGCTGACATCACCTGTGTTTAGAAAGGGGAGTGTGCATCCTGTAGTGTGTTCTCCCAGTTGCCAAAAGAGAAATTTCCCTCACACAGACTTGCACACACACTAACCTCCTTCATCGAAACACACACACTTGCCATTTGCAGGATTCAAACCACTATCTAACTATGTTATGACACTTGAGATGGACACATTAGCAGAGTGCACTATTCGCATTACTTGGACGCTTTCTTTCTTCTGCTGTACGTATAGGGTGCTGACATCATCTGTGTTTAGAAAGGGGAGTGTGCATCCTGTAGTGTGTTCTCCCAGTTGCCAAAAGGGGCATTTTCTTCACACAAAACTGAACACACGCTAACCCCCCTCATCCAAACACACACACTTGCAAGATTCAAACCACTACCTAACTATGCTATGTCACTTGAGACGAACACATTAGCGGAATGCGCTATTCGCATTAGTGGAAGGCTTCCCTTCTCCTGCTGTACTTATAGGGTGCTGACATCATCTGTGTTTAGAAAGAGGAATGTGCATCCTGTAGTCTATCCTCCGAGTTGGCAAAAGGGATACTTCTTTCAAACAGTCTTGAACACACGCTAACCCCCTCCACACAGGCTGAGCATGTACAGGATTCAAACCTCTTCCTAACTATGTTATGATACTCAAGACAGACGCATTAGTGGAGCGCGCTATTTGCATTACTGGGAGGTTTCCCTTCTCCTGCTGTACTTATATGGTGCTGACATCATCAGTGTTTAGAAAGGGGAATGTGCATCCTGTAGTGTGTTTTCCCAGTTGCCAAAAGGGACATTTCCCTCTCACAGCCTTTCACACACACAACCCCACTCACTCACACACACAGCATTTGCAGGATTCAACCCCCTACCTAACTATATTATGACAATTGAGGTAGACGCATTAGCAGAGCGCACTATCCGAATTACTGGGCATCTGTTCCGCACCTGTAGTATTTATAGGGTGCTGACATCTTTATTTCTACAGAGGTATGTACATGTAGTACTACCTGTCAGGTGGGGGATAGCATATATATGCATTTGCAGCCACCTACGTCAGGGTCAGATATGCACATCGCACTGGCAGGTTATGTTCTATACCATGCTTTGGGACCACATGACCTGTAACGCACAACACAACCAGTCCAGAACACCACACCCACATCCAGGACACACACTTAGCTTCCCTGGGAACAGTGCTGGGATATGCAGGTGTTCACATACACCATTCCAGTTGTTAACATCAGGTACAGGCATATTGTGTGTGAGAACTACTCAGGCCTCTACCACTTTACCCTACAGCCACTACAATTTGTGGGTCCATGTGCTATGGCAGAACCACACATCACAGCCACACGGGGGAATACATAATGCACCTGTCCATCTGCAAAGTGGGTACTCACTGTTCCACACCAGAGGTAGACCACCATTGTTGATACCTGACCATACCCACCTTTCCCTGGACATCCATATCCCATCTCCACCCCCAGGCAAGGTTGTCACTGCACACAAACTGTATTTAGCACAAGCAGACTCTACACTTGTGTAGACTGGGGTGGACGACTTTAGAGGACCCATGCTGGAGGACTATACTGGCCACTCAGCATAATCCTTGACAACTGCATTCTATGAGCATGTGTATGGTTTGCATTGGTCATGCTATCCCACATATACCCACGACTGCTCCACAACAAGACACCTGTCAGCTGTACACCAGCCATGTATGCTCCGTACAACAGACAGAGTGACCTAATACATTGCAGAGCTGTAGCCCACAGAGGGAGGACATCTGTGAACAGTTCCGGCATGGCACTTCATTCACACATACTCATTACAACACAGAGTTGACAGTGGAATCATCCAGAGAATGCAGATAGGGCTCCCCTCAGTCTGTTATTGATGGACACCTACTGTCAGAGATCCTCAGCAACCCTCTCACAGCATACACCGACAACATGGCTGTGGCTTAGCACATTCAATCCCTGGGACCTCCACGGTGCCTCTGCTTGACAGAGGCACAGCTCACTAGCCTCACATGTTGCCTTCCGTGACCTACTTTACAGTGGCACAGTAGCCTACTATCCTGGGGATGCAGATGCCAAGCACACTCTGGCTGAGCTGTCATTCCCTAGAGCAACAAGCCTAGTATTGACCTCTACACCCATATGTTCAATTGTCAGATGCACACTATTTGTTGTGCTGTTCTACTGTTTGCAGGTCTTTATTGCCATAGCATTCCCTGTTCCTATGACCAACTTGTGTATCTGTAGAAGATGTTTGTATATGACGGTGATCCACTATATCACTTATGTCTCTGTAGTCATTTACTGTGTGCACTGGGCTGATTGCTGTGTTGTGGTTGGTTCCTGGACTGACACGTACAAATACCAGATATGTGTGGCCAACTGCTAAATGGAGATATGGCCTAAGTGTGTGAGCATGCCCAGTTCAGCCTTTCCATGGCATGTTGTCTGACATATGCCTCATTCATCAAAGTGTGTGAGCATGCCCAGTGTGAGCTTTCCATATGTTGCACTCTGAAGTCCACCACATATTTGGGTGTGTGTGAACTTCAACAATATCTCACGTTTATGGTTGTGTGTTGGGTGTCATGTTGTGTACTAACTGGCCAACTGCTTCATGTCTGCCACCACAGGGATTATACTGTGCCTGCAGGGATTGCATGGGATACTTTGCAGACAGTTCTCAACATACTTTCATAATGACCTAACACTGTAGTACTGTATAGTGTACTGGTTCAGTACTTTCACTGTGGTGGACAGTATCCTGGGCTTTAGTCCTATGACTGCTTGACATCTTCATAGTGAGCACAACAGACTGTGTAGGGGCCAGTTGTGCACATATGACCATATTGCAATATGTTCAGATATGGACTACCTACACCAGGCTCGTCCAACATTGCTAGTGTATTCCACAACATGGGTGGACATTGGCAAACACTAGCGATGTTCCCTAGGCCATTTCTGATGCTAGTCACAGGGTGTGTTTGTCCTTCGACACACATTGTAACTGGAGTTTGCCATGACATATGTCATGGTTAGTATACTGTGCCTCCGTCTACCTCTGACATAACAGTGATACCCAGGGTTAGCCTACCATCTCCCATACACTCATCAGGATTCCTCTTGAGGGGTGTCGATATGTGTCTCTCTGGCTGACCTGTACCATGAGTTTACTGAAGAGTGGGGGTGCCTGCTGTGTTATGGATCATTCTGTACAGCTTGTCCTATGTATGTCAGTGCTGGGGTTCAGGTCTCTCATGTGCATAGCTCACTGCCATTCAGATTGTACAAGGTGCAACATGTTCATTCATTCCAGGTTGGACATGGCTTCATACATCAGGCACAGCTTTCCTGTAGCTGGGAAGGATGGCGGTGTGTGGGGCTGCAGTTTGTTTACTCAGGCAACACATGGCATCTGTTGATGCTCTTTGCTACCCCTGGTGGGGTACTGTTGTGGACTTTACAGTTGATGGAGGTGTCTGCTGCGGTATATCCCACAGGGGCTATTGTAGTCAGTTGTGATGCTGATGGAGGATGGCTGCAGAGCCACAGTGAGTTCCCCTAATCTACATCTGCCAACCTTCATGTTTGGGTGGGTATATGGTACATGTTTCTGTGAACACTACAGCCACATGTTTGTCCAGTGCAGGATATTTATCACCTTTTGTACCCAGGTCTCACATTACATGTTAGGTACCTCATGGGTTAACACCTGTGTGGTAATTTGTGGGCACTTACTGTATATCCACGGTGGTTGTCTATACACAGTTCTGCAATTAGCTTGCTGACATGGCTATGGCTACAGTTGTCTGTTTGTAGGTGGCCCTTTTGTGGGTTGCTTGTGTCAGCTGGGGGTCAGATATGGTGGGCTGTTTGTACTCCTTTGCATACATGTTCAGTCACAGTCCTTCCATGTTGGCCTATACCTATGGGACATAAAATACAGAACGGAGGTGGGGGGGCCAAGACCAGGCCTTGTGGGATGCCACTCATATCCGCTTTGTAGTCTGACATGGATGCGGCATGTCTGACCATGTCAGTTCTGTCCTTGGTCTGGTTTGCAACCCCTCTACTGACATAGGGGTATATATTTAAGCTGCTGAACATATCCATACTGAACTAGTACGGTATTGTCTAGAAGCATGTGCATGGTCCAGCTACGCTGTGTGGACCACATTGCCCTCATCAATGACCTTAATGACTACTTCAAATGGGTCAGACATGTTTAGGGGCAGGTTCTGCAGTTACAACAGCCACACAGTGTAGGGTCCAGTATCAGTAGGTCCACAATAGCCTTCTGTCTGCGGTACATACTGATCCTTTCCATAGCTGTGCAGAACAACCTTGTCAGGATCCTGGGGTGGTAGTTTGGAGTATCCATTCAGGCAACACCTTTGTTGTGATGGACCACTGTTGTTGTACACTGCTCTTTGGGTACATATCCTGTGGTAAGGCTGACATTGGGCAGTAGTGTGATTTGGCATTCCATTATTCTTGGAGTCCATGTTGGCCTCAGCACAGGACACCAACACATACCTTTGCTGCTGTGTGTTCTGCTTTGCAGATGATGGCTGTTACCTCAGCATCTGCAATGTCAGGGGACCATCAGTCTGCGGGGATAGGTATTTTGCACTCGGGGGGGGGTGTTTGCACTACGCCTAACAGGTTGTATGTTAGCAATATGTGTGTGTGTTTGGTATGTTGTTTGTAATATCTGTGTGATTCAGAGCATATCTGTGGATGCCCAACATGGTTCCTACCATCAGTTGGGTAAGCCTTGTGATTATCCTTAGTGTCCTGTACGTTTTGTATCTTCATAGGTTCATGGGTTCATACTAGGCTATACACCCTAGGCCATTAGTAAGCCTAGCCAGAGAGTATGTGTCTTTCGCCACCCCTTGCTATGTTCAATTATGGCCATTTATGAAGTTCTTCACTGTGCCTCTGTCTGGCCGTGACACAGTGAGGACCCCCAGTATACATGTACGGTCATCCATCCACTTGGTAATATTCCTGTTGAGGGGTGTCAGTGAGGGGCTCTGCCTACCATGGATTGGGATCCTGTTTCTGTGTGTGGGGAGCCTCTGGGTTATGTATCTGTCCCTCCAGCACATCTTATTTCATTATGTGTTGAGGCTGACATCTGTGACTCTCACAGCTCCGATGGCTTTGATTTCCTGTGGTGTAGCATGTCCATTACTCCTGTGTTGGACATGGCCTTGTACAACAGACATACAATGCCTCTGTGTAGGCAGTGTGTGACTGCAGTCAGCTGGGGTGTCTACAGCCAGGCAGCATATGACATATATTTCACACCCTTTATCCTGTTGGTGAGGTAACTATGAGGTCTTTTGAACCACTGCAGGTGTCACGTACGGTACATCCCATATTAGTCATTGTACTAGATTATGGGTCTGATAAGGGAACAGTACAGCGGCACAGTGACCTCTGTTGATGTTGATGTGAATCCTTTCATGATACGGTGTCCAGTATCGACAATCTTCATAGCCACTTTGGCATTATGGGTGTCACATGACAGATTAATGTCGACCTGTGTCCCTAGGTCCCTGCTTACTCCTTGCATACATAATGGTTTGACACCTATGTAGTAATTTGTGTGTACCTTGTCTGGTATTTGGTGCGACATGCATACTGTCCAGTGTCTTCGGATGTCTGGGTGGAGTTCTTGTGTGTGAGAGTGTGGTCTGTCGCATGCTACAGACTGTACAGCAGTTTTGACTACAGTTATGTGCACATGGGTGGTCTCCGCTGCTTTGTGGATTGTCAGTTACCTGGCAATATGGGTGTCTGTGCTGCATATGGATACTCCCCCTCCTTTGATGTTTTGGTGCAGGTGTTGGGGCCATAACACATGATATGTGGTATAACCTAGTTTTGCTGGTGTGTTATCACAAGGCTTGCAGCAGGCTTCTGTCACTGCACAGACATCAATGTTCTCCATAATGGGAAGTGCCTCAGGGGCATGCATATTGCAGTTTACACATCTGGCATTGGTCAGCATTACCCTTATGTTTCCTACCACTTATGTTTTCTAGGGTGGTGGGTATTCTTTTTGGCCTTGCTTACATACGGCTCTATGGAGGCGGCAAAGGCCTTATCCAGTATCCAGATGCACATGGGTAACAGCTGCAAGCCATCCCTGGAACAGCAGCATGGCTTGTCATGCTTGACATCTCAAGCAGACAGACATTAGACCCTCTTGGACTGACAGCTGTAACTGTGCCAGCTGTTAAACATGAGCATTCTGTGTTTGTACTGTGGCATCATTCTTGGTGAGGGTTGGATGCTGGTAATTCACACCAGCATAGACATTGAGTGCATCATATTTCTGCTTGCTTTGGGGTGACCTGCGTACTTGTGTTATGTGGCATTTTGTGGCAGCCTACAGGCAGCTTACTCTACCCTTTCCCTTGTTCAGTCTGGTGAGTGGGACAGCAGTGTGTCTGTCTATACAGACACCTATTACGACTGTAATCAGGCATGTTGTTTCTCCTTCTGGCCTGTGACTGTTTGGCACACCAGCTTTGCATACTATTCATTGCATGTGCTATGTTTGAAGGTCATGGTTGCTTGTGATCTGCTTTGGAGGCTTCTGTTGGTGTGGTGTGTTTGTAATTAAGGCCTCCGGGAATATTTGTCTGCGTTTATGTGTTTGGTTTACAGTTGTGGTAGGTCTATGTGGGACTGGGTTTGTGGTGTATGTGGTTACCTTCTCCTTCTGACTAGTTTTGACAGTACTGGGTTGGTGGAGCTCAACCTCTGGTTTGGATACATGGATGCATCTATCACATATATTTGTATTTATTGGGGGGTGTTGTGGTTGTCTGTGTACTTGGGACTGGTGTCACATTGCCTCTGGATTCACAGATTCTACTTGTTGTGGCTGGACTTAGTGGATTGTATGTGTGAACATATGTTATTGCCATACTACTGGTCAGTGATTACTTCCCTTTTTATGTTTGCTCTATCATGTGGTAGCTTCCTCATTCTCTTGCATGGTTTGGTAATGACTGGAGTCCAGCATGCCAGATGCCTGCGTGTATGGCATTGTGTCTTGTTGTTATTTGTGATTGCATACTCCAAGCATTCCTGGCTGTGTTCATGGAATGCCTGTATAACATGTTCTGTGGTGTGTCCCATATTCTGCACTTGCACAGGGCCTTTTGTGGATTCAACATCAGTTTTGAGGGCTGCAACCTATGCTTTACACATGTTTTTCACTGTTGTATTCTGGCCAGGGACTGGGGTCAGGATGTGTATATCCAGTGTGATTAGTCTATGGTCTGGTCTTACCAGTGAGGGGTACACTTCTCATCTTGCCATCCAGTACACATGTTGCTGATTATCACATCCAGTATGCTTACCCCTCTTGTGGGAGTGGTACATTGTTCCTAGGCATTTTGGTTTATGGAATCTGGGTAATTTTCTCCTACTGTGTTGGTGCTAGTATAATGCTCCCAGTGTATGTCTGGGTATTTTCAGTCAAGCAATATAATGTGGTTTGGGGGGCTTGATATATTCATGTATTCCGACATAGGCCAGGTTCAGTTCCTGGAATTAGGACAGTAGACTGCAGCAGGCTATATACTGGGAGGCGGTTTTAGCCATTGGTATTTCACCATGGCTAATGCATGCTGCTTCTTGTTGTGGTACCAACATGGGGGTGTGGTTATCCTTGCCATTTCTTGCTAGTCACCCTCCTTTTGTAGCTTGTTCCATGTTTTGCGGCTGTACAGCACAGTATGAGGTGTGACCTGGAAGTGTTAGGGTGCTGATGTGAGCCTTGACCCAGTTCTCTATTACAGGACTGGTATCTACATTCTCCATACTGTGTGCATTTACACTGCACACATCTTGCTGTTTATACATCTGTCATTGGGTAGCATTACATCTAGGTTCCTATCCCTTGTAGAAACTATGAAGGTGGGTTTGTGTTTTGAGACTTATCTATTCAGGGCATGCTGTGGGTACTGACAGCCTTTGCCAGTATCCATGGGGCATGGCATGATAGGTGCACACCACCCCTAGCAGGTGGTGCATCATGTCAATCTCCGCATGTCTTCCCAGCCTGAAACACATTGGCTTCCCTTTGACTAACTGCATTACTTCAGCCAGTTATTGCAATTGATCATCCCATCGTCATTTTGTGGCTTCATGCTTGGTGAGGGTGAATGTTAGTCAGGGTGCTCAGGTGTGCATATAGTACATGGTGTTACATTACTTAACACATGGCATTCATGCCTCAGGTGGTGCTGCAGGGCTGCTTCTGTCAGATGCGCATATTACACTTCCCTGTACATGTTTGTGAGCAGGTCATGTCATTTTAGGCATCAATGTTATTATTTGAGTGAGTCAGAGGGGGTATCATTCCCAGGGTTCCTACTGAGCCAGTGTATGTGCTATGCGTTGCCTCTTTGCCAAGGCCAGAGCATACTGGGCATGCCTCCTTCTGCCTACTGGGGCAGGCTCAGGTTGTTCCTCCTCTGAGTCATGCTCTGCCTGTGATGGCCTTGGCAATGGTGGGGGGCTGTTTGGCCCGGCCCTATTCTGGTCCTGCTGCAGCTGTTTTCACAAGATCATATTATGTAGCATAGCACATACCATGACAATTTGGGTACATGTAGTTGGTGTGTACTGCAAGGCTCCACCAGATGTGTCCAGACACCGGAACCATGACTTGAGCAGCCCAAACACATGCTCTATTACATTACGTGTTTGTGCGTGTGCCTCATTATGGCGTTCCCGTTCAGGTGTGTGTGCGTTTCTGATGGGTGTCATCAGCCACGGCTCCAGTGCATAACCTGCATCCCCCACTAGGTGTCTGTGTGGGATGTTCCCATTGGCAAATGTCTGGTACAGCTGCGTCAAATGCCAGATGTGGGAATCGTGGTAACTCCCAGGGCAGCCAGCACACACATTCATTATTATGCCCTGGGCATCACACACAACCTGGCAGTTGATGGAGGGGAAGCCCTTGAGGTTAATGTAGGCCCTACCCCGCTCACCGTCTGGTGCTTTGATGCATATGTGCGTGCAGTCTATTGCACCCAGTACCTCAGGGTATTCCGCTATTTGCTGGAAGAGACGCATATTGCTGGCCAATACCTCACGGGCATTGGGGAAATATACATGATCACCAACATGTGCTGACATGGCATCCAGGAACTGGTGCAGTACCCTGGAGGCTGATGCCTGTGATATCCCCATCATATCGCCAGTTGGTCCCTAGAAGGTACCTGTTGCTAGTATTCTTAGGCCAACACATACCTTGGTTTCCTCTGGGATGGGTTCCTCTCTGTTGGTTCTGTGTGTGAGGCGTGGCCTGCATAGCTCAACAATTTGCTGCAGGAGCTCTCTGTCCACTCTATAGCGCTCTACTATCTCCAGCTCATGTAACCCATGGTAGGAGACCCTCGGCCTGTAGACTCTTCTCCGTCTCCTCACTGTGGGTTGTCTGGCACCATCTGCATTGTCACCACCCTCAGCAATTCGCCTATGTCTCATTATGACAGCTATGGCAGCCCCTAACATTTCTGCTCTGAGTTCAGCTTTTTCAGTTTTCACTTCTATTAGCTTACTGCTGTCTTGCAGTGTCTCTTAAGGGAAACATCCTGCACTACTGTTTGTAGAGTTTTAAGTGCTGGGCTGGGCTGCTATTCTGCCTGTGTAATTGCCTGCTTCTAATTGTTTTCTCCTGCTAGCTTCAGCAGTTATCCCTGCTAGCTTCCTATTAATTCTGTTGCTTCCATTTTCCTCTCTGTTTCCTCAGGGGGGAGCAATGTGCATACCATCAGAAACATGCTCACAGTGGCTTACACGCGCGCACACATGCTTACACGGTTCAGAATCTACTTATTCAGGTTAAAACACACATACACCCGCGCAAACACTGTTACACGTCTGCCAACAGCCTCCAACATACTCAGCCTGCCCTACACGCGTGCACACCCGCGCAAACAGTGTTAAACATCTCCCAACCCGCTCCCACATGCTCAGTCTGCCTTACACGCGCACACACTGCCCTACTCGCCCTTCATGGTGTGCACACGTGCGCATGCACGCCCAGCAAGAAACTTTGGTGTAGGTAACAGTGTACACCTTCGATTTCTTGACTTTCCATGACTTATCTAGTGGCACACCTCTTTCCATGATCTGTGCCTGTCATCTGTCATGTTACACTGGCCTCCAATGAACTGCATTTCTTTCTACCATTCCCCCATGTGATGTCACCTATCTCCTACTCTATTCCTCCCCCTTATGTATCTCTTACACTACTCAGACTGTACTCATTTGCTATGTGACTGTGAGATTCAGTATCCTAACCCTCATTTACATGAGATTGCCTACTAATGCTTAGTTACATGTCTTAGACTCAGCTTCCCCCCTTAGCAACCACTACATGGTGGCCATGTTGTTTTTGGTCTGCTGGTCCCTGCATTGTCATTCCATGTATTGCATGAAACCTACATTTGTGGGTTTATAACCTTCATTTTCATGTTTTATACAGCGCAGCCCGTTTGCACGGGGCTAAAAAAAATTTATATTTTTATTATTTTTTCATCGGGTTATATTGCCAATGGCCACATATTTGGCCATTGGCATACTGCCTGAGTCATATGCACACTTTTTTGGGAGCTGACATGGCTCCGTTGTGGATTTTGCAGAAACGTACTCAGTTGTCAACTGAGTACATTTCTGCAGCTAAAACGTCTCTTACACGGACTGGTTTCTGCTTCGTGAATCGATAATATACCTCATTTGCATACCTTTCAGATGCAAGTGAGGTATTTAGCATGTCCACGCCCAGTCCGTGTAAGAGACGTTTTAGCTGGTGTCTTACACGGAGTTTAGGGCTGTTCCTGGATCACGAGGCTTGCATGGAGTGTTGCACGTCTCTTACAATCCGTGCAAGCCTTCGTGAATCCTGCCCGTAGATTTTACTACCATCAGATTAAATACATTTTGATGCTACAGCTGCTGGTCTCTTTTTTCCTTTTGTATTAGGTTCTGTTTTGAGTCCTTGCAGCTGCCGTACTTGTAGAGGCTTCAGTTGTTTCTGTATCTGCACTGCCAAAAGCCTGTATATTGTGCAATTTAAAATCTTTTTTACTTTACCATTTAGCAAGTATGTGATAGGAAAAGATTTTTAATAATTTGATGGCAATTATGATAATAACACTATGACAATAGATGAAACTGCATTACAATACTATTAGCAATCAGCAGATAATAGATATCTACTGAGCTTAATACTAGCTCTTAATATTCAAATAACATAATTTTATATGAATACACAATGCGTAAAAAGTTGAATTTACACATTTGCATGAAAACTGGCATGGATGAAACACATAAAGTACAATTTAAGGATATTAGAATGCAGGTACAATTAATATATGTTATTACATCAGTACTGCTGAGATGGAGAGTAAGGAAAGATAAAGATTAAGAATTTAATATTGGGATTACAAAATCATACATATAGCAGTATAAAAACAATTACCAACCTTCCCAGGTATCTGAATCCAAATAAAATCCAATCACAGAAAATAACATAAGCACAAAGGAACTCAGAAAAGGTGAAGGATTCCAGTATATAAAGATCTTTTTATGTAAACACACAACCACTTTCACAGGAGAACCCTGCTTCATCAGATGCTAATCTGATGAAGCAGAGTTCTCCTGCCCAAAAGTGCTTGTGTGTTTACATTAAAAGATCCTTTTATGCTAGAATCCTTTGCCTTTTCTGAGTTCCTTTGTGCTTGTGTTAAAACCATGCATATATTCTAGATATACTGGCCTAAAGAAAATAGCAGGAAGAAGCATAAATGGTGAAGCAAGAGGTGAGTGGATATTTTGAAGGCAGTTATGCTTATGTGCCATAAAAGTAAAGTCAGAACTGAAATACTGCATGAGCATGGCTAATGAGTTATGCTGATGCTGTTTTAACTGTCACTGTAATTCAAGGGTAGGCACATTACCTGCATATTGCATCTCTGAAGATCTGGCTGGGTAGAGTAGTGGACGATGGCAGAAGTAAGACATAATGGCAGTGTAGTATGACAACGTCTTATAGGAATTAAAATATCTTTCTGTGTAACATGCAAGGTGCGTGGGCTATAATCAAGTATTCCATAATTTAGAAAAAAAGAGAGATTGTGAAGCAGAATATACAAGTGCTGGGATAAAGATGACTTAAAGAATATTTGTGATGTAATGGAAGGGAAGCTAAGTAAGGATGGGCTTTCATCTTTACATTGACTGTGGGGAATATGTTGGGCATATTTGATTTAATGCAGCTGTTTAGATATGATGATTTTACTTGCAACAAAGAAATTAGTGACAATGTATTTTTATGAATTTGTGGAAGACATTAATAAGATTAAGGAATTTTAGAAAAAATAGATGACATAGAACAAACTATGAAAAAAAAATATTTCTAAGGTACATCTGTTTATTCTGGTAGGCATGGGGAACGTAACTTATAGAAGCAAGCATATCAGGTAAATTATTATTATATAACCAAGTGCAAAAAGTATTTGTGTGTGTGTGTGTGTGTGTGTGTGTACACACACACACACACACACACACACACACACACGCACACACACACACACACACACACACACACACACACACACACACACACACACACGCACACACAAAACACACATATAACAACAAAACTGGGTAAATGGCAGTCAACTCCTTGCAAACTGTAAAACTTAAAACCATACTGCCACTGACATCCAGAAACACCAAAATAATTAAATAAACCTTTATTACGAGATAGATTAGGGCTTTTGTCCTTTTTACATTTCATGGAATATAAGTATAATTAGGAGTGTGCTATATTTATTATTGTTTTTTATAATTTATTTGGAAAGTGTGTTGCGAATATTTGTTTATTTAATGCCATAGGAGGTAGAAGTCTATATACGCATTTGTAGTTATTATTATTTTAAAATTAAATAGTATTTGTGTAACTGTTATTTTTGTGTGAAGTCATAGGCTGTGTGCCTTTAAGTTAATTGTAAGACATTGCCATATAAATGTGGTGAGGAACTTATTTTCTATTGGTTCTGATGAAGTCCATGTAAAAGTGTAAGGAGGAAAGCACTAAACCATCTTGGAATAAAATTCTTCTGGTGTTTCTGGACATCAGTGGCAGTATGATTTTAAGTATGTGTGTATATATATATATATATATATATATATATATATATATATATATATATATATATATATATATATATATATATATATATATATATATATATATATATATATATCACCTAACACACTTTAGCGAAAGCGCTTTCACTAAAGTGTGTTAAACAAAACAAAAAAAAAACAGTAAATTAATGTTTTTGCAGGGGAGCAAGACCCCCATGCACCCCCCCATTTTAATATTCCCACTCCGGGATTGCACAACAGTGGGGAAAAAGGAATTTTCCCTTATCCACACCATAGTACGACCTCCGCAACAGGCATACTTACGCAAACGTGCTTCCTCGGTGAAAAGCACTTCCGCATAAGTATGCCCGGCCATTAGTGATTTGGTGATATTGTCATTCGGGGATTGGTACAGATCCCACACACACACACACACACACACACACACACACACACATGTATATATATATATATATATATATATATATATATATATATATATATATATATATACACACACACACACACACACACACACACACACACACACACACACACACACACACACACACACACACAGATATTATATGGGTCTACCTGATAACACCGACACGCCAAAGAACCAACAACAAAATAACTGACATGACAAAACCGAAATTTCAAAAACATGAAACCTCACATGCCCGACAAACCACAATCCCGAAAATCAACAAAACAAATAACTTTTCCAAAAAAACACACACACAACACAAGCACACCAAAAACCTTACAAACCTACAATAAACCTTACATACACAACTATATATGCACTAACCTTAACCCAAACCCTAACCCTAAGGTCCGTCACTATCGCACACTTACCTTACCCGCACACTAACCCTAACTCACTTAATCCCCCCCTAACCCTTAATTCTGTCACTATTGCACACTTACCTTACCCGCACCCTAACCCTAACTCACTTAATCTGCCCCTAACCCTTAAGTCTGTCACTATCGCACACTTACCTTACCCGCACCCTAACCCTAACTCACTTAACCCGCTCCTAAACCTAAAGTCCGCCACTATCGCACACTTACCTTACCCGCACCCTACTCTAACGTCCGTCACTATCAAACACTTACCTTACCCACACCCTGACCCTAACATACGTTCCTATCGCACACTTACCTTAACATGTCGGTGTTCTCAGCGTCGGGATTCTCAACCGTCAGTCTTCTCTGTTGTCGATCTTCCGGTCTCGGTTATCTCGCTGTCGGTCATTTGCAGTTTCGGTTAATTCAGGTAGACCCATATATATATATATATATAGATATATATATATATATATATATATATATATATATATATATATATAGATATATATATATATATATATATATATATATATATATATATATATATATATAAACACTATAAGCACACAAAGTCAAAATCATATATAATAATATATGACTGAAAATGCAAACCACACAAAATGCAAAATCCTGAAAGTCATAAACCTGAAAACACAAAATGGACATACTGACGTCATTGTGGCTTTGCTATTGTTAGCCCTGTGTTACAAAACAAAACACATGCCATTCCACAAACCACACACACAACACAAGTTAGCACCAAAATCCTTACAAGCCCACTAAACCTGTATGCAATAAGGTGACAAATATTGGGGTTACCTAGGCTCCTAACCTAACTCACTTAAGTGTGCTAACCCTAACTCACGGACCTTTATAGGTTAACCTAACTCACTTAACCCACCCCTATTGGTAGATATTAGTGTCTTTATAGTGACATATTTGCATTATTTGTGTTTTCAGGATTTTGACTTTCAGGATTTTGCATTTTCGAGATTTTGCATTTTCAGTCATTAGTTTTCAGGATTTTGACTTTCAGGCTTATAGTGTTTCGGGATTCTAATAGGGAACCATATATATATATATATATATATATTTTATATATATATATATATATATATATATATACATACACACACACACACACACACACACACACACACACACACACACACACACACACACACACACAACCACATATATAATATATATATATATATATATATATATATATATATTTATATATATGGATCTATGTTGATCCATCGAAAGTACTTTTCATCAAAACATACAAGATCGAACTCACTTTCGTGAGAGTGCATTTTATCGAAAATGTATTTTTGTAAAAAAAAGAAAAAAAAAACACACCAAAAAACTAAAATAATAAAACAGTACTCAGGTTTATGCAGGGGGGCAAACTTTCCTGCACCTCCACCACCACTACTTAGATATTTTCACTCCGAGATCACACTACAGTGAGAAGGGAATATTCCTTTATCCCTGCTGTACAGCGATCTTAGCAACAGTTTGCTTAGTTTTGGAATCAACAGTACAGTTGATGTACAACTAAATCTACATGCAAACAACTGCTTGCTTAGTCACCTTTCAGTGAAAGTGCATTTCCGACAAAATGCACTTTCGTGAAAGTGACTTCAAAAATATACATTTCGATAAAATGTACTTTCGATCATAAGACCGGGACCCATATATATATATATATATATATATATATATATATATATATATATATATATATATATATATATATATATATATATATATATGCTTTACTATCATTTGTGTGACAGACATTCTGTCAGCAGTAATTCTGTCAAAAATCAGTATGTCGTTCACAAAATGACAACTGTATTGTATAGTTGAACACACTTATGTGAATGCAGTAGTGCATTCGCATAAGTGTGTTTGACTATATGTCCGGGATCATGGTACAGTGAGGATTTGAAATTCATCCATATCTCCACTGTAGTGGGATCTCTGAGTTGGAATATATTAGTAGCAGGGGGGGGGGTGCAGCCACCCACGGGGGTTGCAGGGGGGCTTGGACCCTGTAAAAACATGATATATCATATAGGAGTTTGGTTTACATCTGCTCCTATATGGCTATCACGTCACATTTTTGGCGACAAGGTCAGCTCACATGTGCCGATCATTTTGGGTGACATTGTGTACACTCGAAATGTTTGGTTTCGGTTTAAGTCTTCATTATTTTGAATGGCAAATATTTTGCCATTTGAAATAGCAATAGTAAACACATATATTTTATAATGTAATAGTATAATGTCTGCTGTTTTGAAAGCCAATGCTATTTTGAAGAAAATGTATACAGTTTTTCAAGGTTATTATGATATACTTTCAATAAATTAAAAAATAAAAATGACAGGTTCCTAGGGGGTATCTTTATGATTGCATCTTTTGTGTCTTAATACTCATGATAAAAATGGTATCAAGAAGCATTAGTGTGATAATCTATCCCACTTATGGTGCCTGTCTTCTTAAAGAAACAACTCATTGATATAGAAAATATGCAGAAAGTCATTTGTTTTAAGATTAATAATTCAAGTTGAGCAAAATGTTCTTCACTACTCTGTAACCTGTAATCATTTGTCACGAAATATGTAATAGCTTTTCTTAAACATACATGTATTTCTTTTTTCAATGACAGAAACTTAAAACAAAACAAATTATCCTATTTTTTTTTTTTGGTAGTTTAGTCCTGTTTGATAAATATTATTTCTCTTGTTTTTATTTCAGAATGCCTTTTAGCCCATTTACTGACAACCAGTTTCAGGAAGGCTGTGCTTTTATAAATGACTGTTGTGGGCTCTTCTATTATCTGTATAGTAAGGATTGTATCTCCAGGATGGCCTGACATATTCTCATGAATTTTTCAAAGAATTACATAGAGATAGCTGCTTATAAAATATTTTTCGAATGTGTTCCTAACACTAAAGGCAAAGCAGCAGTTGCATACTGCATTTTAATGAAAACATCATATGTTAATATGTATTTATGTTTTTATGCATTCTTTTTGTATCAGGCTAATTGAATGAGTCAGCAGACTTCATTAGCCACGCCCTGACAAAGGCAATGTAAATGTACATCATATATGAAATATTCAAAAAACAAAATGAAAATATAGAAAGGCATAACTCACCAAAAGGGAAACATATACTTTTTAGTATATAATTTTCTTTAAAAATAAATAATCAACAATTAAAGTAAATGAAATAAGTTTGATCAGATTATTACATAGGTAAAAGAATCAAAACAGCATCTACATTTAGTGTCATACAATTGTACAGTGTAGAACAACTCATTTGTTAATAATATATAATACTTTCTATGCTCTAACGTCTTTAACTCAGTGAATGGAACACTTAATATGAAGAATAAAACATAAGAGTCAATTAATGAATTAAGTAGGGCACTACTCCTATGTATTTTATCTTTAACAAACAGAATGTTAACAGAGTACGCAATGTTTCTTAGATAAAGTAAAAAAGTGAAGAAATAAGGAAAAAAAATACAGTGAATACATATAAATTAAATATCTGGTACATGAGTTAATTTCATCATAAGATGGAGCTGGCATGCTTAGCACAACAATTACTGTGGTTTAATACATTCTTACCAGCCAGCCTATTCCTTTTCAAACACCTACAACCCCTGATACACAGGTGGGGTAAACAGCTCCTGCCATGGCCTATCTTCGCACTGTATCTCTTAATTTGAACACAGATGCATTGTCTCAAGCTGATGAACAGCCCAGAGGTATGCTTTTACCTTTGTGCCTTTATTCTTTGGAG
This sequence comes from Protopterus annectens, assembly GCF_019279795.1. Classification (NCBI taxonomy): domain Eukaryota; kingdom Metazoa; phylum Chordata; order Ceratodontiformes; family Protopteridae; genus Protopterus; species Protopterus annectens. Next base: position 1,886,609,208 of record NC_056739.1, read on the forward strand.
AGGTTGATTTTATCATTTTTTTTTCTCCACATAGTTGACCATCGGGTGTCATCAGCTCCTCTACTCTTCCAACAGATCTACTGGACCCTCCTTAGCCTCCCTGGGCTGAACCTGACCCATGCCCAGGACCATTGAAGAGATCAGTGACTCTGCTGCAGAATCAAAAAGCTGCCAGGTAGTGTTTCTTAACTCCCACTCCTTTGTGGTGACTTTTCTGTCTCCATGATTGCTGTCCTCAGCAGTAGCACATAAACTTCAGACTATGAGCACCGTCTCAAATAAGCAGCTTACCAATTATGCAGCATTGAACTCATTAGGCTTGTTCTCTGCTTATTGCAGAGAACCTAGGCAGACTCCCTTCCCCCAGGTTGTGTGAACCAACATCATCCACTCACTCCAATCCTGCTTCTGTGGCCCCATGAATGACCATGTCACTTAATGAACATAGGACAACTTCGGAGCAGTAAGGGTTTTACCCCATTTTAGGTTGAAATTACCCTGGGTCTATTGTGAGAGTTGTGCCTTTTACATTTGCCAAGATACAAAGTTTGCTTCACACATTCAGAATTTTGATTGCTGCAACCAAATCCAGATTAAAGCTGTTAACACCTTCTTTGGAATCTTTTCAAACATCGTCTCTGTATAGTGAAGAGTATCAGAAGATCTGTTGTTGTGCTTCGTGATTAGTCTGCCTTTGCCCTGCACTGACCTACCTATGTAATTTACTGATATTTTCCTAACATTATCAATAAAGTTCCATTCCCTGCTTCTTTTTTCCAAGTATCTTTTTATTCTGTTGATTGTTAAGCTCTGGCTATCTGTTTTGTCCATACATTACCCATATCACTGATATTTATATTAAAACTGTCATTATCATTCTAAATAGTTGGACAAAAGTTAAGCTAGATCATTATCCAGGAATCCAGGAAACCATGAAGAGTGTTTTCCCCTTAATTTACATGTATCCTACACAGCTACTCTGCCATCTTCCTCCGCCAAAATGAGAGTCACAGTGCCATTTCATTATGTATTCATTTTTCCACCTATGCATCACTCATCTACAAAGAAATCGCTGCTTGGCAATGTATATTCAGCATGAGTCATTACATCTACTTGTGTATTTTTTTTTTGCCCTTGCTAAGATCATCAGCATGGTATGTTCAATACCCTCCTTTCCTTAAAAATGAGTAAGATGTTACTGGCTGCTCAGTCCCCCTCCCCCCGTCAAGATCCTGCAGGACCTGGATAACTAATTGATCATGGCCGTCTGTGATACAGTGAAGAATATACTGTCTGCTCGCAGAAGCTAGTCTGGACTGCTTGTCATATTTATCTTCCCTTCTAGGTAACATCCTTGACCATGCCATCATACAGTTTACTCAGTGACTCTAAATTGCATTCATATATTTTAGAATATACAGCTTTAATTCTAAACTACACTAGTTATTGTTGCATTTAAATTAACTGCAGTCATATCTGATACCAGTATATTACAATGAAAAATAAGGTGCTTAGGAAGGATGAGTTTTTTAGACCATTCACATACATTTCTTGCATCTGAAAACTTATTATGTTTAAAACATTGTTCCCTTTGCATTTCTGATAGCCAGGTGAGATAGGGATAGCTGCTTGTCCAAAAGAAATTGCAGTGCTGTTCTGAATAGTATTATGTCTAACAGCAAGCCATTAAAGAGTGAAGTACCACACAGTTCACTCCTTGGATCATTTCTTTTCTCTTTGGTTCTGTGTGATATATGTGTAGTAGCTAGCTCTGTTGAGATATGGTTTGTTTTGCTTTAAATAGCCATGCATGCTTAAATTGATCTGTGTTACTGTTATTATATTAACCTATTAAGGTTATCAGTGATTGATTGTGTATCTGTTGATGATGAAACCATCCAAAACAGTGTTATGCTTTTGTAGGTAATTAGCAAATATAACAGGAAGATAATCACAGAACTGTTGTTAGTCACAAGATAAATTGTAAGTATCTTGGTTTGCTGAGTGAGAAAAAAATAATTCTGAGAAGTGTAACAACATAAATTGTAACAGACATTGTAGTCTAAGAACATACAAATTGTTTAAATTTTAGATAGACTGCAACTTACCTGAGAGGTATAGTGAATCTCAAAACATTTCTTCAGAATTAATTAGGGTGCTGCACAGTATAATGATATTTATTTCAGATTAAAGTCATTCATAGTACTTGTAACTGTGCACTTTATCAAACCACTAAGCAATTTTAGCTGGGAAGCAGAACACATTTATGCTTACAGAAGTATGTTAAAAATTGCACAAAAATTGTTACCTTAAGTCTGTTATCTTTTGTTTGAATTAGTTTGTTTTTTTTAATGGCATTTTCTCAAGGATTCAATAAATTATGTGTAGGCTTAGTGCAAAGCCGACATGAATTTATGTGTTTGTGCAATGAGCAGCAGTGCTAATTGCATATGCATGCTACGTATTACACACAGTATGGATACAAGACAGGTTTCATAGCCAGCAACAGTGTTGCTAGCCAGGGAACCATATAATCACATTTAGACATGCAGACAAGTTTATCTCTGGGCAAACGTGTTCTGTGAGATTGTGTGGACAGCTAAAATTAAGGCATGGCTGCAGTACTAACACATTATAGAAAAGTATACTCTGTGTAATGTACACTACAACATGTTTTTGGCATACTGAAATAAATGCTTTGTGGTGATCATAAAGGGTACATAGACTGCATTATAAATACACTAGTTTGGGGAGGTGTTTGCATTGAAAAAGGCCACAGACATGAATGGCAGGAATGAAGAAAGGGGAACAGGACAAGTGAAACGTGATAATGTACAGCAGATAAGTGCATGTCAGTGTACATAGATTCCAAAGACAAGACATTTGCAGCATGAACAATAATTATATATATATATATATATATATATATATATATATATATATATATAATACAGTACATACCACTGTTTACACCACCCTGTGTGGGTATATTCATATTATTACACAGTTATTGCATACTATGTGACTGTCACTCAAGGTCACATTACAATGGAAATGACTGGTTGTGATATAAACACTCTGACATGATCACTGGAGAGAGCATTTAGCAAGGAAGACATAAACAATAGAGGGTATGTGCATATAGTGAAGGTGTGAAAAATTAGTTCTTGAATGTGAATGTAATGTCAGCATAGGTCTCAACAAATTGGGATACATAGCAACTGACACATGGACAAAAGTGGACAGAAGCATGCACAATCATGGACAACAGAATAATACCAACCATTAATCAGTGACATTGACATAAAATATGTGATTATGAGTTATTACACATGTTCTGCATGAACACACTTGTACAACTGTAATGATTTGTCAATAATCTTTTAAGGGAATCAAGCACACCTTCTTCAAATATGACTACTTTTGGGAGGTGTTAAGAAGAACACAGTTACTCCTGTAGTTTAAATTCTGAGCAATCCTGGCTAGTTGCGAAGTTTACATGACACATATATGTTGCAATCCACCCTTGCAAGAATGTAACCCATGCCATCAATGTTATCTAAGAGCTGTGTATTTACTAGGGGTATCACAGTAATCTGTATCTCACACGCATCTTGTAGAACACTTTGCTGGAATGTCTGCACTGTCAGCTCCTAATGGTTATGCATCACAAAGAATATGTATGAATGACCAAAAAGGTGTGTGGAAGCTGACTGTAGCAAAAGTGTTACACTTGAGTAAATCATCCCTGGAAGATGTGTGGTGAGATACATGCAAAAGTGTGCATTGTACATAATTTGTGTGATGAGGGCTGAGAACAATGGGGTTATAATGTCCTTTGATGTGGATGACCTGCCCATACCTAGTAGTTGTGCTACATACAAGAGATTTGTCACCACTATGGTCACATGCTTGTGTAAGTTCCTCTGGCTAGCTACCTAAGTACTCAGGTAATGTACCACTTGGCCTGTTCATAGGGGTGTTCTCTCAATATTGTAATTAGCCTGTGTATTTGCTTTCAGAAATGGACTAACCATGCTTTTTGCTCATCTAGTGGGTCTCCATGGCTCTGACATCAAGCATTTGTATGTTTTAACACTTTCTGCAGTATATCAATAGCATTCTGGGATTAAATAATTGTCCACAATTTGCAGTTGTTCACAAAGATGGTTTGACAAAGGATATCTAAGTTTGACTTGACTTTTGAGGCTTAAATACTGAACAGGAAAGTGTCATGTACAGAACCCTGAGGTACGGACCTAGTCAATGGATTCTTGCTAGAGGTGACTTCATGCACTTTGACATTACTGTGTCCTATCTCTGATCCATCCGTCTACCCAGTTGGTGATGTAGGTGTTTATACCACCTGAGACAGTGTCTATGTAATATCAGAGTATGGATTTGTGTCAAATGCCATGACCAGGTCAAGTTATGTGAGATGACAGTTTTTTCCCATGCATGCCCTTGGTGACCTTCTTGAAAATGTCAGCCAGATGTAATAGACATGATGTAGCTTTAAAGAATAAAAAATGGGTTGGGTATACAGTCGGGAGATTACCTGTGTCCTTTTTGATAAGGTCCATGATAAGTCTCTGTTCTGTCTCACAAATGAGGAGAGTCAGGATTATAGGTCTGTAATTCCCTGCATCAGGTTATGGCCCCTCCTTGTTCAGGTGGGTGACTGTTGCTGTATATACTTCTGCCAGAACATAGTCTGTCTGCAGGCTATATTTAAGTAGGATCCAAGTGCATCTGCTGTGTCAGGTTTTAAGTTATCATATAGGCAACCTGGGATGGTATCAGGGCCTACTGATTCTGTGTTTTTAGCATTAGAGAACACACAGGTGAGATGCTCTCTGTGATGGCTGAATAAGAGCTGAGAAGAATGATGAAATGCTCCAATACAAAAACACATGCGTTACTAAGACAACAATATACATTGTATTGTCCCATGTTAACAGTTTTCAGGAGGGCATATTATTATAGCTGTTAGGAAAGGAACATGTAATCAAATGTTAGCAGTGGCCATCAATGCATTACCTCACATCAAAGATTGTAATAACCTCTTGTAGAGCTACCATACATACACACCTCAACATAGCACATGTGGATGACAGCAACATTGACAAGTGACATGTTCATAGGGTCAGAGGACATTACTAGGCTAATGGCCAACATCACATAAAGTCATAGAAATTATTATACCATTTAAACAAAATCACTATGTCTATATGATGGAAGATAGTAAGACTATGTGCATATGTCTGTATTTGTTTGATTGCATTACATACTGCCTCTGTCCATATGTGACATATGCACCACACTATGACAGAATTAGCAATCGCACATCCAATGATCCTGCGATGGCTTGCAGAAGCTTATGGAAAGACACTGCTTCATGATGTGCATATGCATCTTTGAGATGAGGACATCCTCCAGTCCTTTGCAGGAAGGATGTCATATGGCCAGAGGGAAAAGGGGAATGTTGGATTCATGGGGCTATGTTAAAGGTTCTTCTAAGTGGTAGTGAAATGAAAAGATATTCAAAAGATCATCCAATGACTATAATGTACCACCAACCATGCACACAGCAGTAGCATGGGTCTGATTTGAACATTACACCTGTGTAGGTAATAGAAGCTAGAGTCCTTACAGTGTAACACTAGCACCTAAACATATGACTGACTATAATAGTGTCATGTTGCACTTGAGTATGATAGCATCATTGTATGCTGAGAAAAATATGTTGGGAGGAGTTTCTGACATGGATGTGTAGTCACATCTCAGTGTATAATTGTCTCAAAAATATTATTTGAATGAATGCACACTCAAGTTGCATGCTGTCAGATTAAAAACCCTAACTATCCAGTTCTGGAAGCTGGAGAACACAGTACTTAAAGTTAGTGCCATGGCACAAGCTTGACTTAAATAGTGTCAGAGTGCACTTTATAGTGGATGACATCATCAGTGTTTGTTAACAAGGAGATGCTTTGAGGAGTGTTGACATAGCTACGGAGTCACAGGCATTTCTAAAATTGTCACCAGACTGATTGCTGAAAGAACACACACACACACACACACACACACACACACACACACACACACACACACACACACACACACACACACACACACACACACACAAAATCACCATTTGAATGTAGGGAGATTAGAGCTCCTAAGTGATTATCTACAGAACACAATACTTAATGCAAGTGCCACAGCATAAGTCTGGCTTTCATAGTCCCAGACGATACTTTATAATTGATGACATTATCAGTGTCTGGTGAGAAGAAGGTGGTAAGAGTGCCTCACATGCTGTTCTAAAATGGTGTTTAGAATGTGAACTAACTGAATATAAACACACACACACACACACACACACACACACACACACACACACACACACACACACACGTTGGCTATAGTGAGTTTAGAACCCCTATTCGATTGCTTACAGTAAGTTACAGACTCATGCTGTTCATGCTCATGCTGACTTACACACACACGCAAGTTACCTACAGTGAGATCAGAACCCCTACCTAGGTAATTACACAAGCTGGAGAACATAGTACTTAAGGCAAGGGCTATGGCACAAGTCTAACTTTTGCAATGTTTCTGGTCAATTTATAGCAGATGCCATCACCATTGTTTGTTTGGCAGAAGATGTTGGAAGGCCTTTAAGATATGGATGTGTAGGCATGTACAGCTGTCAAAATATTTGTTCTCCATGGGATTGCATTGCTGATAGTAGGATAAAGACACATGCTATTCTGACAATGCACACACACACACACACACACACACACACACACACTTGTACATACAGTACATATAGACACAGACACATAATGTGGATGTTGTGGTAATTTAATCCAACAACTAAATATTTTACTATCTGCAGAACACAGTAGATAATAAATGCACCATCCTTGAAGTACGTTTTGCCTTGTCATACTAGTATTTATAGATGATAACATCATCATTACATGATATAAATAACATATCCTGTTATGAGACTGGTGGGCAAAGTGTGGAATTTTGATTTTTTGCTGTGATTCCAATGTACAGGAATACTAAAAAAGACAGCTTCTCAAACTATATGCAAGTAGCTTTCAGAAATGCATAATGCAGAAGTGAGACATATGCACCTGTTTATCAACATGTTATGTACATTCCATGCTTATAGTCACAAACACACACACACACACACACACACACACACACACACACACACACACACACACACACACACACACGCACACACATACACACACACACACACACACACACACACACAAACACACATGTTTTGTGAGCAGCATGGATGCAACTGAGAATGTATGTGTGTTCATATCTGTGATGAAGCTGTGTCCAAAATAAGATGTGTATTAGATGATCTGAAAATGTATTGTCAGTATAAAGATTTAGATGATGTTAAGATGCTGTTGTATTGTTTATTTTTATAGTGTAGTTGCCATTAGGAAACTACTATTGACATGCCCATGTTCAAGTGCATAGAAGCTGAGCACAGGAGTTTGTGTAAATATGTGTTCAGTCAGTAACAAGTGCCTTCCCTTTGGTTGGTTTTTACATCAATTATACTGTGATAAAGACTAACTGTGCATTAAACATAGTGGTACATGCCAGTCAGCTTTTTCAATAGCCCACCCTGAAGCAATTGGTTTGCGCAATCCATAGCAAAGTGTTTATGCATGTGAGATTCACATTTACTAAATACAACTTGAATTGGGGAATTACTTATGCATATATGCTAGGGTAGGACTAACTGACTGATACTATCACATTTATAGTGTAGTTTATAATAGAAATACTGCATCATAACTTTTAGAAAATTAAGGACCATTGCTTTTCACTTCCCCGCTTGCACGAAATTAACTGAAGAGCAAACATCTCTCTGCTTAAATTGGAAAATACTAATACATCTATAGGTTCACCTTCCTCCTTGCAAACACACTAAGTGGCAAGGTGTGGCAGTTAGTACATTGGACAGTACTGAGTGTAGGCATAACACCTGCTGCCTAGTTTTCCCTGTGGCAGCAGGTGTAAGAGCAGAAAGTTCATTTAAGGACAAATGTGACAGGGTTTGAATCCAGTTCAATCTAATTTTTTACACATGTTTTCAGGATGGCATTACATAAGTAAATGTGATAATTTTTGCAAATGTGAAATGCAATGACTACAGTGAAGTTCTGTATAAAGATGAACATCAGTCAATTGATTTATGTCAACAGTACACATATGGATTTGAATTTTTATACATTCAGCAGTCTAAATAAATGTTAGAGCAAAATTTTTATAGCAGTGCCTTTATTCTGCATTAACTGTGTGTTTCTTTCACACAGTGAGTTTAAGCAACATTGCACAGATGTAAGTACACTGTGCCACAGGACATGAAGATCCATTCACCATCACTTTGCAATGGTGTGAGATGCCTAACTCTGTATAATTGTATAATGGCAGAGGACAAAAAGTGAAGGCCTTTCATCATCCTCTTTAGGCTGTTCCCATTAGGTGTCACCACAGTGGATCTTCTGTTTCCATTTCTTCCTGTCCTCTGCATCATGCTCTTTCACACCAACCTCTCTCACCACATCCATAAACTTTATCTTAGGCCTTCCTCTTTTTCTCTTACCTGGCAGCTCCATCCTTAGCATCCTTTTCCCAATAAACCCAGCATCCCTCCTCAGCACATGTCCAAACCAACGCAATCTCGCCTCCCTTGCTTTGTCTATAAACTGTCCAACCTGAGCTGACCCTCTAATATACTGATTCCTAATCCTGTCCATCCTAGTCACACCCAGTGCAAATCTTAACATCTTTAACTCTGCCACATCCAGCTCTGACTCCTGCCTTTTCGTCAATGCCACCGTCTGCAACCCATATAACATAGCTGGTCTCACTACCCTCTTGTAGACCTTCCCTTTCACTCTAACTGGTACCTGTCTGTCACAAATCACTCATGACACTCTTCTCCACCCATTCCACCCTGCCTGTACTTTCTTCTTCACCTCTCTTTCACACTCACCATTACTCTGAACTGCTGATCCCAAGTACTTAAACTCATCCACCTTTACCAACTCTACTACCTGCATCCTCACCATTCCTCTACCCTCCCTCACATTTACACACATATATTCTGTTTTAGCCCTGCTGACCTTCATTCCTCTCCTCTCTAAAGCATATCTCCACCTCTCCAGGGTCTCCTCAACCTGGTCCCTACTCTCACTACATATCACAATGTCATCTGCAAACATCATAGTCCACGGGGCCTCCTGTCTGATCTCATCTGTCAACCTGTCTATCACTACTGCAAATAAGAAAGTGCTCAGAGCTGATCCTTGATGTAATCCCACCTCCACCTTAAACATATCTGTCACTCCCAACGCAGTCCTCACCAATGTCACACTACCCTCGTACATATCCTGTACCACTCTTACATACTTCTCCACCACTCCCGACTTCCTCATACAATACCACAACTCCTCTCTAGGCACCCTGTCATATGCTTTCTCTAAGTCCACAAAGACACAATGCAACTCCTTCTGACCTTCTCTGTATTTCTCCAACAACACTCTCAGAGCAAATATTGCATCAGTAGTGCTCTTTCCTGGCATGAAACCATACTTCTGATCACTAATCATCACCTCCCTTCTTAACCTAGCTTTCACTACTCTTTCCCATAACGTCAAGCTGTGACTGATCAATTGTATCCCTCTGTAGTTACTGCAGCTCTGCACATCACCCTTATTCTTAAAGATAGGTAACAAAACAGTTTTTCTCCACTCCTCAGGCATCTTCTGACTTTCCAAAATGTCATTAAACAATCTGGTTAAAAATTCCACTGCCATTTCACCTAAGCACCTCCATGCTTCCACTGGTATGTCATCTGGGCCAACAACCTTTCCATTCTTCATCCTCTTCATAGCTGACCTTACTTCCTCCTTGCTAATCTGTTTCACTTCCTGATTAACTATCCCCACATCATCCAACCTTCTTTCTCTCTGATTCTCTTCATTCATCAGCCCTTCAAAATACTCTTTCCATCTACTCAACACACTCTCCTCACTTGTGAGTATGTTTCCCTCACTATCCTTTATCACCCTTACCTGCTGCACATCTTTCCAAGCTCTGTCCAAATGTCTAGCAAATTGGTACAGGTCCTTTAATCCCTCTTTAGTGTCCAGTCTCTCATTCAAATCTCCATATGCCTTATCCTTAGCCTTTGCCACCTCTCTCTTTGCCATGCGTCTCATCTCCTTATACTCATGTCTACTTTCTTCATCTCTTTGGCCTTTACTAGGGCTTTAATATTTATGTGTGGTGGGTGAGTGATTCTATTTTTTGACCAGATTAAAGGTGTGGAAATTGGGTAGATGGAAAAGTGGTAAAATAGAGGGCAAGGAGGGGGAAGAACAAAGTGAAAGCAATATAAGAATGTGTGGGAGTGAATTAAGAAAGAACCATAGCTATCCACTTCCTCAACAGTGTAATATGAACATATATATATATATATATATATATATATATATATATATATATATATATATATAAAATTGGATGAATTTGGACTTTCACCACATCACAGATGGTGACAAGAATGCAAGCCTGTTGTATAGCTTGGACTGAATCAAGTGTGTCAAGAAGACACATGTGTGAAGTGAAAAACTACACATGGGATGAATTTTTGTTTTGTGGGAAAGGTGACCAGTTTTTATTTTATTTAAGTAAGAGAGGAATGTTGGATAATAGACATAGGTATGTCAGGGTCAGGTAAGAAGGGTAGGTGAGGAAGCATGTGCTGACAAACAGGACAAGTAAGACAGAGACAGAATGGTAAGGAGCACAAAAGGTTGGGGACAAAATGATTACGGATAGGGAGGAGACATAGGAGGTCCATGACCATCAAGCATGAGGACAGTAAGAATTTAGTCCTCACCTTCAGAAATATCATCACAGTCCCCTTCCTCAGCTTCCTGTTGGAGTGCTTGATGTTTTTTGTTTTCTCAGCATTCCAGTCAGCATCATCTCCATAGGACTAACATGTGCACCAATGGTACCTTCTATGACCTCACTCACCATGCCTGACAGCTCCTGGCAGGTGACAAAATCCCCACCTCCACAAATTCTCCCAGAGAGTACCACTGGACCAGTTGCTGGGGTAATGCTACCTGATGTTGAGGGCCCAGGTAGTACAGGGGCTGCAGAGGCAGTACTGCCTTGTTGCATTACAGAAGTGCTGCATATCAGTGCAGCAGCCTTTAGAAGGCTGGCAGGCTGAACCAAACTTGTTGCCCTACCTCCCTGAGATGGAAATCATTTTGTCAGTTGTCAGAAAATTATGACATCAGAATTTTCCACATATAAAAATAAAAATGAGAGCAAAAGTGTAAGTTAATAATAAAAAAGAAAAAGATAATTAGAACCATTCTATGTCAAATACAATTAATTAATACTGTACAAATGTACTTTTTACTTTTATGTTAACTATATTTTTTTAAAAATACAAAACAGAACTGAGAATTGTTTCAAATAATCTTTGCAATATTCATATATTGCACATTTGCTTTTAAAAATAATACAGATTAACTTAACAACATGGCATTTATGCCAGTTTTGTTGAAATTAATATTTAATTTTTTTTATAATTTCCCTATGTATGTGTTACTTCTGAGATTTGAACCCAGAACATCTGAATACACTATTACAATTGATTCCTACAATTACCTTAAACAACAGAATGAAGAATGCATGCTTGATTTTTACAATAAAGACATGCAAGCTTAATTTGCTACTAATGTATAGAAGAGCAATACTTTTAATAAAATAATAATAAATTAGTGCTGCATACATATCTCTTGTTTCTCTCAGTCTTTCTAAGCATTCAGCATGGGCCTCCTTGTTTGCTGAAATCTCATGGGTAGCTGTAAAATAAAGATGAGTGAAAACAAGAAAAGCATAATGTATACCATTCTTGTCTATCTCCAGCTGTCTATATAATTTAAAGTGTGTTTATTTGTATACTTACACAACTGTGGGATGTCAGCAGTCCTAAACTAATCCAGCCACTGCTTGACTTCTTCCTGCTTGCACCTTTTCAGGTCATAGTAATGGTGCGTGGATTGCTCTCCAGTGTGTGGAATGCCAGTCGCACTGGAGACAGTCTTGGCCAGATAATTCCAACTCTCTGATTTATAATGAGACCAGGTATAATCCTCCTGGAAAAGCCTACAGCTGTGGCACTTTACAAGGAGGCCAGTGAATATTCTGGACTCCTCTACACCCCATCTTTGAGCTCTAAATTTGGTACCTTCCTACCTAGCTCCTGTCATGTCCACACAGATCATACAGCAACAGTTAAAGTATTTTCATGCCAATTTGTGATATTATATTTTTCAGATAGTTCACAAACCCACACAACCATGTGAACTGCATTTGTACAATGTTAACCAGAGAGCAACAATGGAAATAGAAATGGTAATGCTGTGTACCACTTAGATTACTTAACTTTTCAGCCGTACTGGAGTAATAAATTTTATAACTTCACACATGTTTTGTGTAGCTTTACACACTGATAAAATAATTTGCACAATGTGGGATTCAAATCTATGTAAAACGAAAAATACATATTCTTCTATATAGGTGTTTTTGTCCTTGCCACAGAAGAAGCATTTGTCACATATGCTGATTCATTTTATAGACACATTAAAGAGTGAGTTATTAACCATGAATGTGTGTGACCTGACAAGGTCTTGGTTTATGCATTCATGTGCCTATGATGTCCATCCTGGGGAAGAAAACACACTTTTGATAACAGAAACGTAATTGACATTTTACCTCAGTCACACATATACTTCATATGATATCCACTGCTATATATAGTTACTGTTATGTTTAATTATCTTTATCTTTTTTTATTCTTAAAAATTGAGTTTAACAGAATTAATAAACTTTGGAGTGTGCTAGATTAGAACCCTGACTCGTCTTTATTGTGGTTATAAACTTACACCAGTTGCCACAGAGAGAACTGGACAACATGTTCATTTTACAGTCAAGACTGCTCATTGCCACTGAGGACTTGTTTGTCAGACATGCTCATTAGTTATATATACACATTAAAGAGTTGAGTGGTTAACCATGCACTGTGTGTGTGACATGAACGTTCATAAAAAATAATTTTTAATTGTGTAACCATAATTGTACTGATGCCCAGTTACACATATATATGATATAATGTGCATGTTCAATCCACCTGCTATACAGTCATTTTATGTATAATTATTTATATATTGTTAATTTTTATCTAAATTACAGAGGACCAGGATTAATACAATTTAGACATTACTCAGTTAGAACCCTGGTTTACTTGCTTTGTGGCCATTAATTTACATCTGTTGCCACAGGCAGAGCTAAGCAGTAGATGTACATTTTACCCTCATTACTGTATGAGTGCTGACAGCTACGCAATGCGGCTTAGCGTGTTTGCAAGATGGAAGACCACACAAATCAGAACTTGCTCATCAGGATTCAATCTTGAGATTTGTCACCACATATGGCAGGAACCAACCTATTGTCAGGGATATACTTAATTGCAACTGGAAAATTCTTTTGGCTAATGACACTTTAAGGTCAATACTGGGCTCTCAATGTCAAATGTCATACAGAAGAGGCAAGAATTTGGGAGGGCTTTTTCACATTACAAAAACAGAGAAGGGGGAGGTGCGATAAATCATCAGACCACTATCAGTGGTGATAAACTAATTGGTACTTTTCCATGTGGTCACTGCTGCTCCTGTTTACAAGTTAGTACACTAAAAGAATTCACCAGTGCCAACACCAATCGGTTATTTAAAACCAGGGTGTTTGGTAATTGCAGCAGTACATGGATTATTTACTTAGCTACCTGCCAATGTAAAGCTTTTTATGTTGGTCAAACCTCTAGGTCTCTTAGAATAAGGATGACAGAACATCGTAGTGACATGAGGAACAAAAAAGAAACAAATGCTTTATATAGACACACGGTACAACATCCCAATGCCCAGTTTATGTTCATGATCATTGACAAAATTCAGGGAGATAGGAACAACCAACAGGGTTGGCACACCATTTTAAACCACAAGGAACAATATTGGATAACCAACCTTGGATGTTTATTCCCCCCAGGTCTGAATGACCATCTGTGAGTTTCACTGAACACTGGAGGATTTCATAATCATGGTTACAACAACAAACATTCATATAGATTAAGAATTAGTACGAACCATTCAATGGTGGTTAGGCCTACCAACGCTCATATTATACTCTATAAAGCATGATAAAAAATTGTTCAGGATACGAATATGTATATGTATGGTTTGGTATTCGTATCTGGTATGTTGGTGTTAAACATTGAGTATTATACAATTACAATGTTGAACTTGTATTATCTACAAACATATTATTTCAATTTATTATAATCTATAATATAGCTGAGAATGAGGCCACTATACTCTTTTTGCCTTATTTTGTAATATATTATATGATCAGTACTTGGTTCATTATTATTCAGTTATTTTGAACTTGTGGTTATCACCCTTCAATATATATATATATATACTAGTGGTATATATTTTCTGCTTTTTTACACTATGATATGCATTCACAAATAGTGACTATGGTATTGGTCTATTACCTTGTAATATGTATGTCATATAATGGCTTACTTCCAGAGCTTTGATTTTTATCTTTAAAAATATGACTTAATATCTACACCTCTGGCATTTTTATGTCACTGGTCATATGCTTTAATCAAGAATGGAACATGCACTTTGTTACTCCAGCCACTGGGTGGTGCTGTAATATTGCTTCCAGGTAATCAGAGACTAGTATAAATGCAGGCTGCTTCATTTCATTCAAAAAAACATTATTGTATTCATTGATAAAGGCTGAATAGCCGAAACCGGTCTGGATTTGAAGGAATTATAAATAAATAATCATTATTTCTTCATTACTGCGTGTACACTATCATTTTTTGCTGGTCGTTGGTGGTTTACTTGCTTTGTGGCCATCAATTTACATCTGTTGCCACAGGCAGAGCTAAGCAGTAGATGTACATTTTACCCTCATTACTGTATAAGAGTGCTGACAGCTACGCAATGCGGCTTAGCGTGTTTGCAAGATGGAAGACCACACATATTGCAATGTAATGTTTTAGAAATTAACAATCCCTGGGATTCAATAAACTAAATTTTCTGTGCAGAAACAGTGTAGCCGCTCCTGCATGGAATATGGCCACCAAGTAAGCCAGTAAACTAGTGTTTTGACATGTACGAGCCTGCCTACACTGTTCCTGCACAGAAACCAGTGCAGAATGCTAATTATCTCATTTGCTGGTGAAAACCATGCAAATTAGGTGAATTAGCGATTCAGCAAGCAGGCAGGTATCCATGCAAGAACAGTGTTAGTGGCAGAAATGTATTTGGCTACTAGCTGAATACATTTCTGCAAATAACAAAACAGAGGCATGGCAGCTCCAAAAAAAGCATGTATTATACACTTTGGGCATGCCAATGGCCAAATATATGGCCATTGGCATGGAAAAATGCTTCATTTTTATAAAAATAAAAGTTTTTTTTGCCCGATCTCAGCCATTTAAGCATAGGGCAGTGACGTGCAAATGGGATCGTGCCAAAAAAAAGATGTGAAAACTTTTAGGGAAATCTGCATTTTGCCATTATAGTCTATGGCATGCAGAATCAAAACAATACCAGGGAACAGTGGGTGTCAAGGGGAAAGGCTCTGAGGTAGTTCAGTAATTATGGAATAAGGCAGTGGGGTATGCAAATGAGGGGAAATTTATTGAATCACAAAAACTTTTTAAGTCCCAAACTGCACTTAACCATCTAGGTGTAGCTGATTGTGTAAGCAGGAGGATCAGCAGACATGAAAAGGGTGTGTGTCATGTTTGGTGAAAGCACATTGGAGCTCCACAGCTCCCAGATAAGCTTAGCTAAGCACAGCTAAGCAAGGGGGTGTGTCTGAGGCTGTATTGACTTATTCCATGAAATGAAGGGCATGTTCACATCCAGGGAGGGCCATTTCATTGTGTTTACATTACCTAAACATGTATGTGCAGTGCGCACCAGGTCTAAAACAAAATAAACCCCCCAGAAATAGCAGGACTCTTTACATATGGGCACCAGAACTGTGTGCCACACCTCTGGGCTTAAAAGGGGAGGAAATGGGGAGGGAAAAAAGGAAAAAAAAAGGAAAATAACAGAATAAAAGCAATCAAGAGCAAATTACATAGCTAGCAGGTAGAATGCATCATACTCAGCCAATCATACAGGCAGAGCATCTGCAGCACAACACTATAAACCATGGAAACACCTTACAGTCTGTTTTTTCCCACAAACTCTGCACCATTGGTGTACACATGCAGGGGAATTTTAAATGGAAAAATGTTAGGGGCTGCCATTGCTTTGATCCATCAGTACATGTTAGAGGCTGAGGGTGGAGAGGAGGATAATGCTGACAACCACCACAGACCAAGGAGGAAAAGAAGAGTGTTCAGAACCAGGGTAACTTACCAGGGGCTACATGATCTGGAGATTGTAGACAGGTACAAGGTGGACAGAGACATACTTCAGCAAATCATCGAGCTGTGCCAGCCTCAAATCAGACCTACAGCCAACAGAGGGGAACCCATCAGAGGAGATACCAAGGTATGTGTAGCCTTAAGAATTCTAGCTACAGGTAGTTTACAAAGACATACTGGGGACATCATGGTGGTCTCACAGGCATCTAGATCCATGGTACACCACCAGTTCCTAGATGGCATGTTACCACATGCCAGTGAGCACATTTACTTCCCCAACACTCATGAGGAATGGACCAGCAATATGCATCTCTTTCACCATGTAAAAGAATACCCTGAGGTACTGGGTGCAATAGACTACACGCACATCCACATCAAAGTACCACCCAGTGAACAGGGTAGAGTCTTCATAAACCACAAAGGATTCCCCTCTATCAACTGCCAGGTCATGTGCAATGCCCAGGGCATTATCGTGAATGTGTGTCCTGGAAGCTATCATGACTCCCATATCTGGCATTTGTCACAGCTGTACCAGGCATTTGCCAGTGCTGGCATCCCATATGGCCATCTGGTGGGGGATGCTGCCTATGCACTGGAGCCATGGATGATGATACCCATCAGAAATGCACACACACCCACACAAGATTGCTATAATGAGGCATGCACACAAACCAGGATCATTCTAGAGCTTATGTTTGGGATGCTCAAGTCATGGTTCCACTGGCTTGCATATCTGGTGGAGCCTTGCAGTACTCTCCAGCCACATGTGCATACACGTGCATAGTATGTGCCATGCTACACAATATGATTCTGCAGAAACAGCTGCAGCAGGAACAGCATGGGGAAGGGCCACACAGCCCACCACCATTGCTAAGGTCCCCACAGGCACAGAGGGACTCAGAAGAAGAGGCCCCTGAGCCTGCTCCTGTAGGCAGATGGAGGAGTGCCCAGTATGCTCAGGCCTTGGCAAAGAGGCAATGCATAGCACACACACTGACACTGTGGGGACCCCAG
>NC_056739.1:1886631818-1886701818 GCF_019279795.1 Protopterus annectens
TACACAGCACTGATGTGACATGTCTGAAGGCTACCTATCTGTGACAAGGGGTATGTATGCCAGGTCACACTGACAACAGTGTCCATCACACAGTGTTGCATGCATACACACCTGGTAAACGTGCATATAAAGCTATACCTTGGCTATGAAACAGTCGGTGATTTTCCACTCTGCCATATGCTACATTGGTAATATCTGTAGGGCCACAGTCTGCAGACACACATATACCTGGAAGACAAACAGAATACAACATATCAGACTACATTCAGTCAGTGGTACTAACAGCAATAATGCATCATGGCTAATAAGGTACATACACCTTTATGTGTACCCATAACAAATGCAAGCAGACAGCACATTAAACAGTGTTAAATAGCTACACTGTACTATATTCACGATGTGCATCAGACCCATATCAGCCTGTCCCTGCATCGATGGTATGGATGACAGAGATGTGGCACAGGTATCATTATATACACAGGATGTGGTGTGGGTTTGCCAGAGACCAAGGCTGGGCCATATGGTTAACATCCATGTGTGTGTGTTTGGAGGGGTATCCTATAGATGGGCTGTTCAGAGGTGCAGTGTGAGTCTGGAGTTGACTTGCCTATGATACAGATGTGTGTGTGTGTGTGTGTGTGTGTGTGTGTGTGTGTGTGTGTGTGTGTGTGTGTGTGTGTGTGTGTGTGTGTGTGTGTGTGTGTGTGTGTGTGTGTGTATGCACACAGCCACACCATGTGTCTGCCCTACACAAGGGTATGTTGGACAGCTATGGACCATACATGGCAGGGTGTCCAGTTCACTGTCTCTGACCACGGACTCATGAACTAGTCCTGCCAGGGGTTTCACTGGCACCAGCAGGCCCAAGGCCAGATGCACTACTGCTTCCTGATGGTGACTGATGTCTGCTGGATCCATGTCCCTGATGGGACTGGCCAGGACCATGAGCCCATGGTCTG
The DNA here is from genome assembly GCF_019279795.1 of Protopterus annectens. Taxonomy (NCBI): domain Eukaryota; kingdom Metazoa; phylum Chordata; order Ceratodontiformes; family Protopteridae; genus Protopterus; species Protopterus annectens. The sequence continues at coordinate 1,886,632,778 of NC_056739.1, forward strand.
CTCCATTGTGATGTGGACAGCAACCCTTCTTCAGTAGTGCTGGTGTCAGTGCCACTATGGGACTGTGAAGGTGCACAGCCCCGTAGACTCTCAGCTGATGTTGGTGCTGACCTACATCCATGTGGCTGATGCCCATCTTCCATCACATGCTCTAGCACAGGCATGCCATGGTCGAGGACTGTCCATGTCTCACCCCACCGTCTATTCATAACCTCAGTCACCACATAAATCAGGAAGAGTTGCATCCACCACCCTGAGTATTTGTCTGATGCTGCATTCACTATGTGCCTATACATTCATTACAGCATAAAACATGCATCTGGTGACACCTACTGTGTATCTCACACACACACACACACACACACACACACACACACACACACACACACACACACGCACACGCGCATGCGTGTGTGCACACACACACACATGCATACATGCAAATGCACGCACACAAACGCACACACACATGCAGTTGAGGTGGCAGACAGGCATTACACAGACCTCACAATAGCCAAATGGTGACATTCACTACACAGTAGTCAGACCACTACATACACACCCTGGACAGGCCCTCATCATCATGCAGTGCAGCTCCTGCCACTTCTTGTTACAACTCTGTGATATGTGAGTAGTGTTAGTAGGTGATGGAGCTTCAAGTAGCATACACACTGCACCCATGTACACATGATTGCTGTTCACCTGTATAGCACATTGGCAACTCCTACAGAACATACCTCTCAACTGTGCTGAGTGTTGTTTAATGTCTACATGTGTGGCTTATATTTCTGGTCTGTTCATCATAAATCCTGTATTTGTCTGACACATTACTGGGATGATATGAGGACTGGTGTTACTATTTAATTACATATTTTGAGTCTCACACTTCAAAACCTGCAATACATGTATGTTACAACAGAACCTTACATTTACAACCTTCTAACGTTACAGTGGATATTATAAGTGTAGACACCCCTGTTAACATGCCAGGTTTGTCTGATATATAACATGAGACCACAGAAATAATGTGATAACATTTCCCACCTTTAATGTGACATATAACCTGTGCAATCCAATTGAATAACAAACACCGGTTAAGGGTAACATGTAGAAGTTGAAATACATACAATAGGCTGATTGCATGACTATGCACACCCTTAAACTAATATTATGTTAAAGCACTTTTTGATTTCATAACAGCAGTCAGTCCTCTTTGGAAGGTGTATATCAGCATGGCACATCTCAACTTAACACGATTTGTGCACTCTCCCTTGCAGAAGTGCTCCAAATATGTCAGATACCGAAGGTGTCACTTCTGCACAGGCTTCTTCAGGGCAACCCACAGATTCTCGATTGGATGTATGAGTGGACTGTGGCTGGGCCCTTCCAAAATGTTGATTGTTTTCTGGTGAAGACATTCTTTGTGGATTTTGATGTATGGTATGGATCAGTGCTGTGTGGAAAGGTGTAAGTCCTCTACTTCCACAGATTTCTAGCAGACACATGATGATTTGGGTCCAAAAGGGACAGGTATTTTGAACTCTTCCTAATCCCCTACACCTTAGCTATAGGGTCACTTCCAGCTTATGAGCAGCAACCCCAAAGCAGGACTCTGCCATCACTATGCTTCACCATAGGGATGGTGTTCTTTTGGTGATGCACAGTGTTGTTCTTGTGCCAAACAAACCTTTTGGTATTGTGGCCAAAAAATGCAACCTCAGTCTCATACCACCATAACACATTTTTCCACATGCTATTGGGGAACCTGATGTATTGCTATTGGGGAATCTGATGTATTTTTCTTGAGAAATCCACCAGACCTGGATGTTGTTCTGTGTGTGAGAAGGCTTCCATTTTCCAAACCTACTGAATAGGCCAGACATGTGGAGAATACAGGAGATTGCTGTCACATGCAGTACACAACCAGTACTTGCCAGTGATTCCTGCAACTCCTATCATGTTGCTTTAGGTCTCCTGGCAGCCTTCCTGGCCAGTTTGGGTCTTATCTTTTACATACATTTGGAGGGATTTCCATTTCTTTGCAATGTCACTGTTGCTTCATATTTCCACCACCATGTGATGACTGTCTTCACTGTGTTCCATGGTATATGCAATGCTGTGGAAATGTGTATGTACCCTTCTCTGGGCTGATACCTTTCACAAATGAGATCCCTTTGCTGCTTCGTAAGCTGTATGCGAACTATGGCTATTGATGTAGCAGGAAACTGAGTAAATTTAGGATGATCCTGGTAGGACAGCTGACCATTATTTACTGTATATCAAAGAGTCTCTGTAATTGATAACAGATGTGTACCCAAAAAGACGTAATGCTGTAATAATATCGAAAGTTGCTTCAACACAGTATTAGCTTTAGCCTGTAAACAAGTATGCATCTAGCTTCTTGTAAGCTTTTTATGTGTGTCATAATTGTTCCTCTAACAGATTTTTTGTTTATTTTAAATTGGATTGTACAGGTTATAGGTCACATGGAAGGATGGAAGTGTTCAGAAATGTCTTATTTTGCTCTCATTTTTGTATTTCACAAATACCTGGCATTCTAACAGGTGTGTGTACACCATTTATATGCACTGTATAACACTAGTTTACAAAATATGTCCCTAGTTTTGGGCCTTCACCCCCCATTTTGTTAGTCATTGTCCAGATTTCCTGCAAAGACAGGTTGTGAGGTATGCTACAGATATGTGACATCTCCTGCAAATAGGCCCCTATGATGACCACTGTAAAGCAATGCAGTTAACCCCATCACAAGTGAACATGCAGATACTGCAAAATAGCTGAGAGTAACAATTGTGTGCATGGTCACATGCATGAACTTAACATTCCCGGGGTGTTGGTGAGTCACAACAGGAAAATCCCATACTCACCAGCTTCAGGCTGCTGTCCCACATGCAGACCAGAGGTACCAATGTAGTTGTGGGGGAGAGGTATTGTCAGCAGACTCACATTTGGCATTGGTATAAGATGAATGCTACGTGTCTGCAAAGGTACAGTACAAGCTATGATAGTACACAATTTTCTGTCCCTCGCCATAGATGTGCACTTGTGTGGATTACTAAACCTCCCTACAAATGCAGTTTGAACTGACATATGCAGCTAGATACTCTATTGAAGACAATATGACTGCTACATGTTTAAAATTAATGTGTACTGTGGCCTTACCTGAATGCTCCTTGCCTGTTGCCTGGGTACCACCCACCTCCATGACTGGTGTTTCATGTGTTGAATGTTGTATGGATGCTGCCCCAAGGTTGACAATTGGTGTAAGTGGGGCCTGCATAGCAGGACCCCCACATGTGATGGAATGGTCCCTGGCCATGGCAGCAGCCCTTTGCCGGGCACGATGTATCAGATCAGTTGCCCAATGTCTGACCTGGCCATATGTGCGGACATGGTGGCCCAAGGAGTTCACTCTGTGGAGAAGGTCATCCCACAGTGCAGTCTGCTCCCATAGAGTTTGTTAGCTCCAGCCAAACAGCACTGCATGGTGCTATATTATTGCTTCTGTAATGGCTGCATTTTCCTCTGCAGTGTACGCTGGCTGATGCCGCATTGTACCTGGAAGACATAAACAGGGAAACACATCACAGGACCTCAAACATGACCCAGAATTATTTACAGAGCCAGCACATCAATATTGCATATCATAGCCACCACTTACAACCACATCATACCCCTGTCATGTCTCAGCACATTACGAACCTCCATTGCACTCCTGGTCCTGATGTGTCATGTTCCTCCCAATGAGTGAAAGTACATTGCATAAACCATCATTCATCATTTACGTTTGTGTAGAGGGATGACAGTGGCCATCCTCCTTACAGATGGGATATCAATTGTGCTCAGGCTTTGCTTGCATGCAGTGGGTAATGGAGCTGGAAGCATATGCCGGAGTTCATGTAGGATGCAGATAGGAATGATCTCAGGTCCCATGGAGACTTGCTTTTATTGACTTTGATTAGGCAGTATGCACCTGCTCCCTGATGATGAGGGGATGGGTGCGGGTGCTGTGCATATCCACCTACACTGATGGCGAGCCAGGGGGGTGATGTTTGCCCTAAACCTGTCTGCAGCAGGTTGGCCATAGCTATGGTTTGTGTGTATATGGTGTGATTGACCACCATTACAGGCTGGGTAGGGTTGTTGCCTCTGAGATTGCAGACATATGTGAAGATGGCCTTGTGATTGCCCTTGGTGGATGTGCCCAATTTGTACTCATAGTTAGCCTTACAGTAATCCACCTGTGACCTTATACATTCATTCAGACAAAGGCTGACTAGCTGCCAGGTTGGTGCCTGCTCCTACTCTAACCTGTTCAGCCGATATAGAGACCAATTATGTGGTTTGTTTATTGCTGCTGTCCAGCAAAGGGGATTACTCTACTTTGGTGGAGACAGGTTTTACAGGAAAGGTATTTCTGAGTCCATACAGCTATGTCGGTGGTCATATGGCTGTTTGCAGTAGGCATGGACACCAGGTCAAAACACAGTTGGACACCTCTGAACTTTTAACCTCATAATCATGCTTATTCTAGTACCCATGTCTGTGTCTGGGCAATATGACAACCAGTAGCTGTAGAAATCTAACTCTGCTGGATGCACAGAAACAGAGATTACAAATGTGTACAACATTTACAGCTTATCTACCTGACATTTTACATCCCACGTATGTTGTTTTGAGGCAGCCAGGTAAACCTACTCATACATAGATGTGCACAGGTAATACCTGCTATACATTTCTGTTCTATGTCAGTATGGTACACTGTAGTTTCACTCTTGCTTTTCAGTCAGTCCTGTCAACCTGTTAGAGCAGGACATCTGGAGGACACCACACATACATGAGGGGCAATGGGCCAAAATTTATGACACTTTCGTCATATTGCTGTACCACACCTAAGTCATTTGATAGCACAGTAGCCTTTGCATTCTCAGACATACCTTGGAGGATGTCTAACGCTCATATGGCAGGAAGAGAGGAGAAAGATTAGGAGTGTGTTAGTGATGGTAGGAGCTTCTAATCTTGGCAGTATGACTGGTATGGGTACAGAGCTAGCTGATATGATGGACAGAAGGAAAGCTGATATATTGTGTGTGTAAGAGACCAGATGGAAGGGGTGTAAGGTTAGGTGTATCGGAGTTGGGTCCAAATAGTTTTACCATGGTGTGGATGGGAGATGAAAGGGTGTAGGGGTTATCCTGAAGAAACATTATGGCAAGGGTGTTTTTGGAGATGAAAAGAGTGGCAGATAGAGTGATGTTAATGCAGCTGGACATTAATGGTGTAATGATGACTGTTGTTAGTGCATGTGCTGTGTTAGTTACGTGTGCGATGGATGAGACAGAAAAATCTTGGTGTGAGTTGGATGAGGTGATGATGACTGTACCCAAGGGTGAGAGAGTGGTGATTTGAGCAGATTTCAATGGGCATGTTCTTGAAGGGAGCAGAGGGGATGCGGAAGTGATGGGTAGGTATGGTGTTAAGCAATGGAATGCAGAAGGTGATTTGGTGGTGGAGTTTGCAAAAAGGATGGACATGGCTGTGGTGAATACATATTTTAACAAGACAGAGGAGCATAGGGTGACATACATAGTGGAGGAAGATGCACACAGGTGGATTATCTCCCATGCAGGAGGGCCTGTTTGAAGGAGATTGGAGACCGTAAATTGGTGACAGGGAAAGTGTAGTTAGGCAGCATGGAATGTTGGTCTGTGGGATTATGTTGGTGATCAAGAAGAGGAGGAGGAGTGTGAGGGCAGCATCCATGATCAAATGGTGGAAAGTGAAAAAGGGTGATAGTGAGGTTGAGTTAAGGGAAAAGTTAAGACAGGTAGTGGGTGGCAGTGAAGAGTTACTCAATATCTGGGTAATTACAGCACAGCTAGTAAGGGAGATAACTAGAATGTGCTTGGTGTGATATCTGGACAGAGGAAGGAGGACAAGAGGACCTGGTGGTGGAATAAGGAAGTTGAGGAGAGTATACAGAGAAAGAGGTTGGCGAAGAAGAAGTGGAACTGTCAGAGAGGTGAACAAAGTAGGCAGGAGTATAGGAAGATGATGTGCATGGTAAAGAGAGAGGTGGCAAAGGCTAAGGATGAGGTGTATGAAGGGTTGTATAAAAGGTTAGACACTAAGGATTGAGAATAGGACCTGTATCAATTGGTTAGACAGAGGGACTGAGCTAGGAAGGGTGTGCAGCAGATAAGGGTGATAAAGTATAATGAGGGAAATGTACTCACAAGTGAGGAGGTTGTGTTGAGCAGATGGAAAGAGTACTTTGAGGGGCTGTAGAATAAAGAGAATGAGAGAGACCAAGAGTAGGTTGGATGATGTGAGTATGGTGAATCAGGAAGTGCAACAGATTAGCAAGGAGGAAGTAAGGATAGCTATGAAGAGGATTAAGAATGGAAAGACTGTTGGTCCAGGAGACATACATGTGGAAGCATGGAGGTGTTTAGGAGAAATGGCAGTGGTCTTTTTAACCAGATTGTTTAATGTAATCTTGCAAAGTGAGAGAATGCATGAAGGGTGGAGCGAAAGTGTTTGGTCACCGATTATAAGAATAAGGGTGATGTGCAGAGCTGTACTTACTACAGAGGGATAACACTGATCAGTCACAGCATGAAGTTATGGGAAAGAATAGTGGAAGCTAGGTTAAGAAGGGAGGGAGGGAGGTGAGGATTAGTTGTCAGCAGTATGGTTTCAGGCCAGGAAAGAGCAGGACAGATGAGATGTTTGCTCTGAGAGTGTTGATGGAGAAGTAGGGAGAAGGTCGGAAGGAGTTGCGTTGCATCTTTGTGGACTTAAAGAAAGCATATGACAGGGTGCTTACAGAGGAGTTGCGGTATTGTATGAGGAAGTCAGGAGTGGTGGAGCAATCTGTAAGAGTGCTACAGGATATGTACAAGGGTAGTGTGACAGCATTAAGTTCTGCTGTGGGAGTGACAGGTACATTTATGGTGGAGGTAAGATTACATCAAGGTTCATCTCTGTGCCCTTTCTGATTTGCAGTGGTGATGGACAGGTTGACAGACGAGATCAGACAGGAATCCACATTGACTGTGATGTTTGCTGATGACATTGTGATCTGTAGTGAGAGTAGGGAACAGGTTGAGGAGACCCTGGATAGGTGGAGATATGCTCTAGAGAGGGGAAGACTATTGGTCAGCAGGACTAAGACAGAATATATGTGTGTGAATGGGAGGGAGGATAGTGGAATGGTGATGATGTAGGGAGTAGAGTTTGCAAAGGTGAATGAGTTTTAATGCTTGGGATCAACAGTTCAAAGTAATGAAGAGTGTGGGGGAGAGGTGAAGAAGAGAGTACAGGCAGGATGGAGAGGGTAGAGAAGAGTGTCAGGAGTGATTTGTGACAGATGAGTACCATCAAGAGTGAGAGGAAGGTCTACAAGATGGTAGTGAGACCAGCTATGTTATATGGGTTGGAAACAGTGGCACTGACAAAAAGGCAGAAGACAGAGCTGGAAGTGGCAGAGTTAAAGATGTTAAGATTTGCACTGGGTGTGATGAGGGTGGACAGTATTAGGGATATGCATTTTAGAGGGTCTGCCCAGGTTGGACGGTTTGGAGACAAAGCCAGAGAGTAGCAGGATTATGTTGGTTTGGACATATCCTGAGGAGGGATGCTGAGTATATTGGGAAAAGGATGGCAAGGATGAAGCTGCCAGGTAAGAGGAAAAGATGAAGGCCTAAGATAAGGTGCATGGATGTGCTGATAGAGGCCATGCAGATGGTTGGTGAGACAGATCCAGATTCAGAGGACAGGACTTAGCATCGCGCAAACTCACTTACACCTGCACTCATTTCTTAAAAAGAAAAGAAAATGGGGTGCTAGGAAAGTGGTGAAAAAGGGGCACGCAGAGGGAAAAGCAATATGATAGATAGCTAGGGATGTGAAGGATGGGTGTAGGGAAGATCCATAGCTGTCCATTTCTTATACAGTAACAGCTGTGTATTTGTACAGAATTTTCTATTTTCCACAACAGTACTGCTCAATACTCTATGGGTCTGCCCTCACTTTACATCTACTTATTACCATAGCTTCTGTAGTACAAACATACCTATTAAACTCTCAGCCTGGAATGGTATGAGGCAAACTGTGACAAATCTCGGTACATGACTAGAGGGGACTCATACATGTCAGGGTTACATATCTGCCACAGGAGTGGTACCCTGGACTGCAGTTATGTGAGTGTGCTACAGTCATACATCAACTGGTTTCCTATCTGTATCTAGAAGTATTTGCAGCAGTGACCACTAGCCGTGACGGAGTGACACTTGAGAGACATGTATCGGAAGCCAACCTCTCAACCTCTTAGAGCATGAAATATGGACCAAGCTTTACATATAAGTGGGACAAAGACCCATAAAGATGGACAATTTGTAGATATTGCTCTTACAAACTTAGAAAGGTGATAAAATTACAGGTATTGTATCTGCATGCCTTTTCTGATGATTATGATATCTGATACATGCATGTCTGTCATTATTTTCTAATTTCAGCCTATAATGGCTTGTCACTGATTTGCCATGGCACCACTACTTTATGTAAAATGGACCACAAATCTGAGACAAATATCAGGACATTCAAAAAATATCTGTACAGTTGAGAGTTATGATTCAGGAAGAGTGCATATTGTATGTACCTATCCTGCTGTCATTTGCAGGCATGTGTTGGGATAATTGAACAGTTGTACACAGTTTATTAGTATAACCTTCATACAGCTACTGGCAATATTTAATTGCCTGTAAAACCTGTGGGGAAAATATCTGTTAACAGCACCTGACTGTTTTTACATTTATTCCTGATTCCTTGTGTGTGGATATGCACACATGCTAGTACCACTTCCTGGATTTAAACCATGTCTGGGTGTGCAAAAGTAACAACTAAGCTATTTCTCATTACAATGAGTTACTAGGGAACTGCTGTTTTTTTTCCATGGTTTCTGCCTAATAGTCTCTTGGTTAGACAGTCTAAACTTGTAATTCTGTGATACATGCATGACAGATAGTTAATGTACTGTGCATTACTTGTTTGGATTACTACAACCTGGAAAGCAAAGGTTAACACAAGGCAATGCTGGATGGAACACACTTTCAAACTTGACATATTACTATTCAGGGTTCAGAGCTTAGTGCAGTATATATTTCACATTTCATTTATATCTCGTTTTACAGCTACACCATCTACGGTTTCTCCTAATATCCTGTTCACAGATGCATCTCAGTTAATGTATGCTGTCACAGCCATATTTGCTGTGAAGAACCTGTATACATTCTATATATATATATATCTACAACAACATATCAGAATGAACACAACAGTTTTTTTAAAGGTCTTTATTGGACTTCAATATTCATCAGTCATACTTTTTTATTTATTCAGTTCACACAGTAACAGTATACCTACTAGCAGTAAGCAATGTACTCCTTGTTAGCTATTTTAACCAAATGCTGCAAAATTAATTTGTACTTACCAGCCTGTCGGCACAGTCTCAGCAGTGTTTCACCATGGGCTTCCACATTACTAGCTGCCCTCTCTGCTGCAGCTGTAGAGGAGAAAAACGAACATTATGCATATCTGTCTATCACATTCTCAGGCTAGTATTTGCTACAAACTACTTGATAGTGATACTTACACACTACTGGAGCATTCTGGGATAATCCATCTTGAATCCACTGGTCCAAGAGTGCCCCCTTCCTACACTTTAGGTCAGCATAATGGTGCTGTACCTGCTCGCCAGTCCAGGGGATGCCAGTTGCACTGATGAGTTCATGTGCGAGATGGTCCCAGGCTTTTGCTTTATATTGGGAGCCCTGGTACTGGCCCTGCAGTAGTCTCTTCTCATGGTTTTTAACCAGGAGTCCAGCCATGACCCTGGACTCCAGAATGCTCCAGTATTGCACCTGAAAGCACACTCCCTCTTTTACACCAGCCATTGTATCTGCACAGATGGACTATAACAGATTATGGCAGTATTCCTACCTGTACCAATTAAATAGTGCAATATTCCCACCCTTTGCTGTCACTGGACAGTTTTGAAAAGGTTAAGCTCTGCTAAACAGTGTGCAAATCTGCTAAGCTGGTTTTAACACTGCTTAAAGGGGGAGTTGTTGAGCAGTGTTTAACTGTGTTCAAATCCACTTATCTGAGCTACCTGCTGCTTAGCATTCATGTCTTAGAATGGTTACACCTGCTAAGCATAGATGACCATTGCTAACCATTGCTCACTTTTAATTTTTTAAATATATCAGAGGACTGATTCCATTTATTAAGTGCATATGATATACTTTACATGACATCCCTCTATGTGCTTTTCTTAGATTGGCAAGGGGTGTAACTATACTTGTATGGGGCACTTGTGTGTATATGGGTGGTTTCATATGTTTATGCACTCACATTTACATTGTATGCCATCTACACTACCCTGGCTGTTAAAAACACTTGCTATATAATTTTAAGTTTACAAAAATAATTTTAACACTACTTTCCCATATAAAATTAAGCTGTCGGCGTTGATACTCGCACCATGAACATCTACATGTAAAGCCTGGATTCTAACCACTGCACTATTTTGGCTGGGAAATTTTACCTCTATATTTGTATTTATCTCCTATGGGATGTTTAAGCTATGGTAAGCAGAGGGCCATAACACGCACACCCACTTAGCTATGCTTAAACATTCCTTAGCCTAGAAAAAATATATTATTATATTATTATGTTATTTAAATGAGTATTGTGGTGTTCTGACAAGTCATTGAGGACTGAAAATGGAAAATAATGGCATACATTTGGCTTTCATGTTCTATCCCTCAGAGATTCCAGCTAATACGTATTCTGTTTTCTATCAACTTTTTAAGTGTGTGAGGGCAATTTTTCAGAGGTGCCCTATTTTATTGATTGTTCCCTCCGTTATTTGTGCCTTTGTCCATATGGACTGCTGTCAGGGAATATTGGCATGCATTTATTTCAGACCTCGATCCTTCGGTAATTCATGCTAATGCATGACCTATTTTCTATCAACTTTCTAAGTTTGTGGGGCAATATGTATGTTGTGTCCCTTTTGAGGGATTTATCCCCCATTATTTGTGCATTTGCACACATTTCCTGCTTTATTAGGTTTTGGAGGTGTCATACGGCACTTTTACAATGCAGGGGGTGTGTCACCGAACCTGTCACACAACCCCTGCATTGCTTTACTGATGCCATGTTTATTTCAGTGTCCACGGACACGGTAATGATAATTTATTTCATTTCAGTGTCCGCCGACACTGGAATACTGGTATAATATTATAGTAATTCTCTAATATTATGCCAGATTCGTATTAGAAAATGCTGTATGGCACTTTCTGAGTGCAGGGGGTGTGTTCAATGTCCGTGCACTACTTGGACACGCCTCTACACTCATTCACAGTTCATGTGCGTATATGTAGAACAGCAGCAGGCCTTCATAAATATGCATGGCATGCTGCTGTGCTATACAGACACAAACAACTCCATGCAAGAATAGTGCTATTCTTGCACAGAGTTTATTGAATCCAGGGGAATATCTCTTTATCATCTGCAGGTGTTGGGGAAGCATGCTGGCCACCGTACAATGCCACTTAGCATGTTTGCACAATGGAAAGCAAAATATGTAGCAATGTATATTTTTTTTAAATTGATAATGCCTCCACATTGTCGGCAGGTGTGGAACTGCAGGTGTGGAAGCATGCTGACTGCTGCACAATGTGGCTTAACATGTTTGCTCAATGGAAGAAAAAGATGTATTGGTGTATTATTTTCTGAAATTGACAATGTCTCCTTATTGTCTGTTGCATTAAACAGTGTTTGCACAGAAGTGAGCAACATGTAAACAGGATGGGCAAAGCTCAACATGCATTATTATTGCAAAAAGTTTTTAGTAATTTCTATCATTAAAAGAAAAATGTGGGATCTACATATCCTATGTGCAGTGTGTTTCATCGTTTTACTAGGTGTGTTACACACACAGTTGATCACAGCTCTAATTTATGCTATCCTTATTACAGAAGCATCTTCTATTAATTTTGAAATATTTATCCATTTCACTGTATTGGCACTAAGCAACTTAACACACAAATATTAATATAAAAATAAAATAACATAAAAAAATACATTTTAACACACTTATAGATGTTTTACACAGCTCTAGATCTGAACTATCATAGTAATGAACCTAGAAAACACACAATTGTTCTCTCCTTGCCACAGAAACAACTTTACAGCAGGAAAGCAAATCATGTGCATACAAGCAATTTCCATTTCCTCCACAGTATTAACAAGATGTATACACTTGCACAGTTTCATCTCTTTGTACATGTGTGGCTTCCATATTCAGTGCAATCAGTGATCATAGAACTATTTATGACTATTGTTTCAACCAGTGCACTTCTGTCTTCGCTTTGTATTGTGTTTCTTTCTTCTCTTATGAGTACTGTACTCTCAGACGCACAGTTTATAGGGTATTTTGTATCATTGTCCTTTAAATGTATAATAAAATTACACGACAGTGAAAAATAGTTTTATGCAAAGGCAGGAGAGTTTGGTTATCAATGAACAACAAATGAGAAATGTGTGCTGTTCGCTTCCATTTAAAAGCTTGTTAAAGTTACTTCTACACTTTGTAAGTGTATCCTAGGTGACACACCCAGTGCAAGTAAGGTAGTCTGGATTTCTGTTTTGTCTTCCTCCTCTCTCCAATTAATCATTCACAGTTGCAATCCATTAACAATTAACACTGAGGTAAGGCCTACACTATGTTTCCACCTGATTTACAAAGTCAAAAGTTTGGGATTCAGCAATTTTAATGAGTTTTCACCTCATTTGCATCTTCACTATGCTCAGAGGCTTAAATCTACACTATAAAAAGGGAACTGTGTAGCTAGGGATCCTGAAGGTGAAGAGGCATGTGTATTCAGAGAATGCAGCAGATTGATATTCCTTTTGATTTATCTGGGGAGTAGGCTTCTGATTTTGATAAGGTATGTTTGCATTTTTCAAGTACATTCTAGATTTGTTAACATGTTACAAAGAAAATGTGTATATATATATATATATATATATATATATATATATATATATATATATATATAATACACACACACATATATATATATACATATATATATATATACATATATATATATATATATATATATATATAATACATATATATATATATATATATATATATATATATATATATATATATATATATATATATATACACACATTCTTATAGCTCACTGTTAGCATAGACATTTTTGGCAGGCATTTACGTTCTCAGATAGATAGCTTATTAACTTTCATCACAAGCATTATTGTTTAAATTGGTTATCTTACAGTCTTCTACATTATTTCAGGAAAATGTAATGTACTATGTTGTTAATGACAAAAGGGTGTTATGCTTCTATGATTGTCAATAGATACATCCACTGGAATGCTGGGCACAGTGAGAGGTGACTGGCAATCATATAAAATTGACTTGTCTATTGTAAATGTATACACATTGTAAAAATTGTGTTAAAAACATAACAATATATAATACTTGAAGTATGTGGTATTACTTGGTTTGTACAAACTTTCATTTGCTTGTTGTTTTTAGGGTGGGGGAGCCAAGTACCATTTGTGTGTTGCCACAATGAAAGTTGTATTTCAAGAGGTTTGTTCTTGAAAATGTATAGTCCTCAAGTGGTATTTCCTGTTTTGGACCAAACATTGGTTTGTGTGTTAGTGTGATATGGCACAACCACCTAATCTTCAATTTTAATAACTAAAATGTGTGTCTCCAGTGCTTAATGTTGATATGTGTAAATGCGGAGGAATTTACTTATGTGATATTTATGTGTTGTATCCTTCTCTGTTTTATGTCACATAGGATTATGGCACTGAAATGTACACATCCACATAAAACCCATTTCAGTGACTTTGAAAACAATGTTATAGTGCAGGCATTCAAGTGCCATGGTGCCTTTCTGCTTGAGAGAGCATGCGGGGATAAGGCTGGGAGAATGCAGAGTTGGAACCTGATAGTGATGTCAGTGCCACCAGGACTTATGATCAGATGTGTCATAGGGCCACTAATATGATTTCATCAGCTTGGAGAACAGCAGCTGCAGTTGCCCTTGAACAACTGGCTACTAGTGTGGGGGGCTACTACCAAGCCACCACAAACACCAAATGAAGAGTTTCTGTTCGCTGTCAGATATCCAGAGAGCTCAGAGAAAACTGCACACCAATATGTGATTGATGTTGATGCTGATGTGTCTGGGAGTACAAGTATGTACCAGGAGGAGCTTCCAGGTAAGCTTACATATGGTAAGTTGAGGATTTGCTTGTATAGTAAAATATAGAAAAACAATAACTAATAGTTAATGTGATTTTTTTGAACCTACTGATAAATTAATAGACTTAGCTACATATTTCTGTTCATTACATATGGGCTATGGGTGGACGTGTCAGCCAAGTTTCAGTTAAAAGTATTACTAATGGATGTATAGGAAAACATTGTTTTATTTGCTTTTCCTTGTGTTACTGCAGTTGGGATGATTCCATCCTTAGCTTGCTTCATTTCTTCCAGGACCATCCTCCCTATAAAGTGTGGAGTCATCTGCTCATAGTAAGCCAAACGTTTTTCTTTGACTATTGATGACCATTTGCAGATTTATGAATTTATCTGTAGGTGTGAGGTGGGTGTAATGAGTGTCTGTATTACTGCACCATCTGTGATAGTGTGACCAGTGTCAGTTTGTAAATCATATAATTTTTTTTTAATTATTTGGTGTAGTATTAATTTCATCCCTTGTTTGTTGCTTATTGTCACAGCTGATCCTGACAGTGGAAATGTAGGACTCTTACCACCTGATGTCAGAGTACCAGCAGACTCTGATGATGATGGTTGCCAAACAGATACACAGACAGGGGAGGGGGTGCAGAGGTCGAATCTTCCACTAGGGTTCACATTCAGCCATCCCCGTATTTCCTTCAGACACAGTCAGGTCTACGCATTGCTATTCCACTGAGCCCACAGATATTGGATAGGTGGCGGGTGACAGACTTGGTGAGGGTAGTGTGGTTACTGCTGCTGCAGTGCCAGTTGACTATGACTATAGCCAAACTGTGGTTGAGGTGTCATACAGGAGGGCTGTTAGGGGTGCTTAGAGGAAGCCTGCTGTCCACCCTCCACCTGATACTGTTGTGTCTTAACATGCCACTCAGCTTATGTTTAGGGCTATCATGGAGGTGCAGGCACATTCCACTAGGGCCTTCAACAACATATTTAGGGTTATAGATGTGGCACAGGCTGGCATGCATGACTGCCTCTGCCATGTGCCTGATTCAAGGGAGGGGGACAGCATTCACATGGATGTAAGTCAGCACCGTGCCCAATCACCCTTGTGTAGTGGCACTACTTCCAGTGCTCCATCAGTGACTGAGGTGTCCACACCCAAATGTAGTAAGCCATGGTGCCTTTTTTAGGTAAGGTTCAAATGACAAACTCACCACTGTAGCAGGTATAAGCAAGCAAAATCTGAGGGTAATGCTACTCAATGCTAGAAGTCTAAACATCAAAATGCACTCACTCGAGGCACTCCTTAAAATAGAGAATATCGACATCTGTGCAGTGACGGAGACCTGGATCAAGGCTCTAGAGAGCCCCCCTGCATTATCAGGCTATAACTCATACCACACCTTTCGGCCACTTAACCTGAACCGAAACACTAATGGAGGAGGTGTGTCCATATTCATTAAGGATATCCACACCTCCAGCTAGTTGCTCAACATAATGCATCTGAAATTATCCAAGTGCAACTAACATTGGGCAAAACTGAAATCCAGGTTGTAGCATGTTACAGATCCCCCACCATGCCCCAGGATGCCCACTCCATGTTTCTTGATATATTGGGTAATATTAAGGTACATCCCAATACCCTAATAATGGGTGATTTCAACTACCCTACCATCAACTGGGAAAACTACTTATGTACTAACTCATTTGGTCATTGCTTTCTGGAATTCATAAATCAAGTATCAGCTTGTCCATACCCCTACCAGGGGCAACAATATCCTTGACCTGGTCATTACCAATATGGCAACCGATGTTCCACGCCAGAGGTCAACACCTCACTGGTCAGATCCGACCACAAGCTAATCACCCTAGACATTAATATCCTGCCCCTACCCCCCATTAAGGAAACCACTGTAGAAAACTTCTCCAAAGCCAACTTTATTCTTCTTAAGACAGAAGTGGCAAGCTTCACAACACCCATACAGATGGAAAATAGAGGTGCGACTGATGAATCCTATACAAATGCATTGTATAAGCACATACACGAGTGCATGGATTGTGCCATCCCCAACAGAACCAAGACGCTATCCTCCAAAAAAGGAAGCCAATCTGGTGGTCCCCTGCCATAAACAAACTCTACAACGGAAGGAAGAAGCTGTTGCAAAAAAGAGTAAAGTCTCCTGATTGCACGAACTCTCTGGTCAGCCTCAGTAAGAATCTGAGATCCCTCATAAAATCCTCCAAAGCTAGTTACGAAAATAAAATTGCCACTGATTCTAAAGACAACCACAAAGCATTCTACAGCTATGTCAAGAATCTCAATGGTGACACTCAGATCTCCTCTGAGCTACAGAACAATGGCACTAGATATACAGAACTAACTGATATTGCTAACATCCTGGCAGATAGCTTCAGTGCAAACTTCACCCCACAAAGAGCCTGTCACTATACCCAGAAGAATGCAAAGCCCCTGTAATCATGGCAGCACAAGTAAATACCACACTCTCCAAAGCCAAGAACACAGTATCCATGGGACCTGACAACATCCCAGGCTGCGTTCTGCATGAACTACAGAAAAAACTGGCACCCCACCTAAGTAACATGTTTAATCATAGCCTCACTTCAGGCTTTGTGCCTACTGAATGGTGCACAGCAATGGCTATACCACTCCACAAATGGGGTGCCACCATGGACCCTGGAACTACTGCCCCATTAGCCTGATGAGCCTGATCTGCAAGGCCATGGAACGTATCATCTTGGAGCTTATAAACAAGGACATAGGTAATCTCCAAACTCTGGACCCACTCAATTTGGGTTTGTAAAAGGTAGGTCTTGTCTCCTAAACATGATTGACTTCTTTGAAGTAGTCACCAGAGTCATGGATGAGGGTAAGCTGGTGCACACAGCCTATCTTGGCCTCGCCAAGGCATTCAACACCATCCCCCACACTGGAATTATAGATAAACTCACTAGACTGGACATAAATTCCTATGTCACAATATGGGTGGCCAACTGGCTCACCGACAGAACCCACATAGTGAAAGTAGCTGACTCCAAATCTAACTTCAGACCAGTGACACGTGGAGTACCACAGGGCTCAGTCCTGGGTCCTCTCATGTTTGGCATCTACTTCGCAGAAGTCCAGGCTAATGAAATTCACAGATGACTGCAAACTAGTTGCCATAATAGAATCACCTAATGATGTGGACATTCTACACAGGGGCCTCACTGAGACTGATGCTTGGTATCAAAGTCATAGTCTCAAGCTCAATGCCAAGAAGTGGACTGTCATCCCCTTTGGGAAAAACACTGTACCCATGAACTACCACATATGTGGTAGCCTACTAAACACTGAAAGTGTGATAAGAGACCTTGGGACATAGGTGGACAGTAGTCTCTCCTTTGATAATCAGATCACCACAGTAGTCAGGAAATCCTTCTATGTGGCACACCTCATCACAAAGGGGTTCACCTCCTGAAAAAAAGAGGTCATTGTTCCTCTCTACTCATCCCCCATCAGACCCATTATAGAGTACAACGCTCCGTTTGTCATGTACCTTCTAAGACATCTACAACAACTAGATAGGCCACAGAAATACCTCACTAAGAGGATTACTGGCCTCAAACAGATGCCATACGTAGACAGTCTCAAAAATCTCCAGCTTTTTTCTACTCAAACGCTACCTCTGCTAATATACAAAGCCATGTCAAACCCAGATCTGTTGGACATGCTACAGTTAGAAAAACCCAAATCCCTCCAAGCCACATGCTCCAGGGACCTAAACCTTGCCACCACAATAAACAAAACATGCTGGAGGGATAGATTCCTGTCCCAGAGACTTCCCATGCTTTGGAATAGACTACCCATTCATGTCAAGCAAAGCTCCTCATTAGTTCTCTTTAAGAAAAATCTCAACAAATGGATGGGAAACAGGGGATCACTTCTGTAGCTCTGTTAGACAGGGGCGCAGGAAAATAACTTTCTCGAGTGGCGAAAGCCAGGGAACTTTTTTGGCTAGGTTTATATAGGCCCCAGGGCTGATAGCCTAGTACCTACCTATGAACCTATGGCATCATGGTCCTGGGTGTATTCATCAGGAGATCTCATCCAGCAGACATCAGTCACTTTCAGGTAGAAGCAGTACATCTCACCATAGGCATGGACATGTCATTGCCAGTCCTGGTAGAGCTACATCTCATGGTCTGATGTGATGACAATGAACTGGTTACCACTACCTTACATAGCTCACACCTGTACAACATACCATGATGTAGAACTAGCACAGAACTTGACCATGTTCTTGCAGACACTCACTAACATTTTTCACCCTGAGTGCCAATACAGACACACCCACATAAGAGGTACATGGGTCTTTGTGCACATTTGATAATTTCGCAAAATTTCTGCATACCTATCTTTCTTACTCACATGCAGTCACCACCTTTTGTGTCAGCCTCTTTCTCCCCCCTGCCAAAAAAAAAATGTGAATACTGTGCAAATTATGATAACTATGTCATATCCTTGATTCTATCTTTTGGATTCAAAGATACATACGTCTTTTGTCTGATGCCCAGGGTGCATAGCTGACTGAGTGCTTACTATATACATGTTTGTAATGCTCTTTTGAAAAATGTACTTGTTTCTTACAGGTTTTTGTATTCTGTACATCGTTGATGCGTGAGGCCTATTAGTTGATAGACAACACATCTATTGGCATAAGTCAGTGCTGTCACATATCAATGCCATTGCTGTCAAACTCACCCACCTTCTACTTAGGATATTAGCAAGTAACAATATGCATGGATCTGCCATTTATTTGTGTTCTTAGCCATTTATTTTCCTATTCTAGGTGCAGAAAACTTACCTTAATTGTCTGGCAGCTACGGATGTTTTACTTCAGGGCTGACTCTGTGTGATGCTAGCAGTACACAGCCATTACATGGGTAAATAAAGGCTCTGAGCATTACCTGGCATCAATTTGACTATATGCATGATACATAGGATGAAAGTTGTAGCCCCTTAGGTGATAAGCATGTATGCTATCCGTTGCCTCTTGGCCAGTGCGAGGGCATTATATGCACACCTACATCTACCTACAACCACAGCAGCTGGTGGATCCCCCTCTGACTCCTTACCTGCTTCTGGCTGTGGTGGCCTTGCTAGGGGTGGAATGTGTGCCCCTTCCCCTTGATGTTCCTGTTGAAGCTATTTTCTCAGAATAATACTGTAAAGGATAGCAGCTCAATCTCAGCATAAGTACAGGTACTGTACTACAGGACCTCTCCTGATGTATCTATGTACCAAAACCGTGACTTCAGTAGTCCAAACAGATGCTGTGTGATATTTCTTCTTTGAATGTGTGCCTCATTATAGCATTCTCAGGTGGATGTATGTGTATTTCTGATCAGCATCATAAGCCACAGTTCCTGCATCACCCAGTGAATGACCTTGTGGGATATTCTCCCTAGAAAATTAATGATACAGTTGAGAGTTGTGCCAGATACGGGAATCATGGTACCTGCCAGGCTTGTCAGCACACACATTCAGGATGATTCCCTTAGCATTACACATGGCTTGGCAGTTAATGGAGTTGAAGCCCTTTCTGTTTAGGTACACCCTTCCCTGTTCCCCAGGTGGTACTTTAATGTATCTGTGTGTGCAGTCTATGGCACTCAGTACTTCAAGGAAGTGTACTACAGGGTAGAAATCCTGCATAGTTGTAGCTCTGTCCTCAGGTGTACAGGGAAAATGTATATAGTCACTGGCATGTTGTAGCATAGCATTCAGGAATTGATGGGCAATTCTGGATGCTGGTGTTTGTGACACCCCCAGTATTTCCCCTTTTGGCCTCTGGAAGGTTCCTGTAGCTGATAGTGTAAGTGTTACACATACCTTATGCTCCTTAGATATTGGTTCAATTTGGTTTGCCCTTGTTCTCAGTTAAGAACGACAGAGGTTGTAGAGTTCCTGTATTGTGTCTCTATCCACCCTGTAACACTCTACAGTTTCCAACTCATGCAGACCATGAAAAGTTAAATAGAGTCTAAATACCATTCTACTTCTTGGCTGAGGTTTATTAACATCATCATCATCAGTAGCAGAATAGACTTGGGCCTGTTTATACACACACATACAGAAGAGCAACAGCAGCACCCAACATTTTGTCTGTGTAGTGTAGTTTCCGTGGCTGTATTCCAGTAGGTTTTAGAATTTGAGGCCAATACCTGCACTGAGTATGCATGATTGCTTTATAGCTTTTTGAATAGCTTCTCCATCTTGGATTGGTTGATTAACATATAATTCAACTGCTTATCTACTAAATGTTACTAATACTATCTATGCTGTATCTACTAAATGTGCTAAGCCAGATTTCACCTACCTCATTGTGAAAAAACTGCACTTTAAAATAATGTTACTTATACATTCCTATGTCATTGCAGCCAGCTGGACCCCGAGACACAGTGGCAGTACCGGCACAGGAAATGCAAGTCCATTGAGGTCTTTACTGTGTGCATCACAAATATTCATTTCTTCAGTAAAGGAACAGGCAATTGGTTATGATTTTATTAATGCGAAGGTAAAATTTAACCTCTTTGCATTTTGGTTAGTCTTAGGTGTCACTGGTTTATTGCTACCTGAACTGTGGCAAACATCAATGTGCTCTTTCCTCTAGTCCCCAAATATTGGGGTAATGCACTTGCTTAAAATAATGCCTTAAAAAGATGTAATAGCCATTCATTCACTGTGTATGACTAGTCTAAGATGGACCTCATTAGTGAGATTCATGTATGTTTTCTATTCTTGGTCTTTTTGCTCTACCTTCTAGACCATCCCTAATCTGATTATGTTGCAGTCCTGATATTAGATGTGCCATTATTACTAACCACCAACTTATATACTATCTACTCTAAAGAGGCTCTTATACATTTCTTATATAAGTGCACTCCAATTCAGTGAACCTATGCTGTGCTTGCATTATACAACCGGAACTGCCTTACTCTCTAATAATGTGTGCATATGTCTCTCATAACATGGTCATAAACCTGGTTTCTACCGTGGGCCATTAAATCCTGGATTAATGTAACAATTTTAAAATTCCAAGGTCCTGTAGCCTTCTTGAAATCTCTAGATTTTGTAATGTTACCCCGTCAAAAGTTCTTGAAATATACAAAACTTCAATGAGACAATGCATAACAATAGCTCATAAGGGCTCACCATTCTTTCTCAGACTAATTTTCAGAAATACATAATCCTGCGTCTCTGTTTCTTTAAGAACTTCATTAAGGAAATGTGAACCAACTCAGTTTTCCCATTTAACTAAACAAAACATAGGTGTTCAGTACAGAATTACTGTACGTGGTTATTTATTTTTATATGTGAACCTTTGGTGCATTTTGAAACCCTGACAGTAGTTTCTTAAGTGTCTACTTCCTACTGCAGCAATGTATCCACTTTTTTTCATGGCCAGAGTTTCCCAAGGCAGCATAGCTTGATTGATTCTAGATCTTTGCCCTGCTACTCCACTGACTCTTCTGCACGCTTTTTGGCATACACCCTATTTTTCCCAGCTGTTTAATCCTCCTCCTTTGTCTGGATCAGATTTTCCATCAAACAATATACACACCCAAGTCATTGGACCATAAGTACCAATAAGACTCAATCATAATCCATGCAGGTGTAAATGACCTGAGATGTACCTCACTAGACTATATGAAAGAAGACATCATGGAGATCACAGAATATGTGTCCCAGGCTAGTATGAGCTTAGCACTGACCAGCATTCTACCTTCTCCAAGGAGTATGCCACAATATGCACAGATGATGACTTACTTTAATAATTAGCTTAGGTTCTGGTGTCTTTCTAAGGGGAGATGCAATATTTGTTAGCACGGAAGGAGATGATCAATAGGTCACGATGCTTTACCAGGGATGGTCTGCACCTATCCCCTCTATGAGTTTGAATGTTAGTTAAAACATTGCCCTCCCACATAGCACCTTTTTTATGTAATGCCAAAATAAAAATACTTCCAACATAGTAAATCAAAACCAAGAAAATCTAAAGGTGTTACTGCTCAATACTAGGAATCTAAACCATACAAGCTCTCCTCAACCTAGAAAACTCTGATGCCTGTACAGTCACTGAGACATCATTTGAAGTCTTGGAGAGCACCCTGGCAGTGAAAGGCTCTAGTGCCTTCCACACATTTAGACCAGCTACTGCAGAAACAGGGAATAAAAGTGGAGGTGAGTCAGTTTATATCAAAAATAAATATACCTCAAGCCTGATCAAACATGATGATGACTTGAGCCTCTTCATGTTCAAATTACTATAGTTAAAATCCTATAACCTTTCCATGTAAGCTATTGGTCCCCTCCCCTTCTATTACCCAGGAAACCAATAATGCATATTTATGCCTTCTGGAAACAGTCACCATCCAACTCAATAACATTCATGGGTGACTTTAATTACCCCCACTATTTACTGGTATTGTGCATGACATTGAACGTGCAGGTGTGGTTCATAGGTTTATGGGTGTTTACTAGGCTAATGACCACAAGGGCCATTTTAAGCCTATCCATGCATCCCAAATCTCTTACAAGTTCTGATACCCTAGATAAGTGTAACCATGGGCTGGGAGATTAATGATTTACAGGTTACCTCTGCCCATTACAGACATAGGTGCTAAACCTGGGATTCATTTCTGGTTTCCCTTTCAATTGTTGCACTTGAATTGGGTTAGGGAAGAACTATACTTCACATGGATAGGGAACCTGATCCATAGAAGGAGCAGTCTCTGGGATACAGACCTATCTCTCCAGCATGTCCTATTTATATTGCAGTCAAGTTTCAAGTCTTTAGAATGGGTAATTCTGGTGCTGTTTGTTTTGTGGATATGAAGGAGGTCCATCATAGTCGGGTATGACAATGCCCTGTATGCCACACACAGATCTCCCTCAATAGCCTGCAGGAGACAGAATGCAGGGATACGGCCTTGAGGTGATCTGCATAGAATATTTTACTTACACCCTGGATTCTTGGATTTTGTAAACACAAACTCCAAGGACCAGATTTTCAACACACTAACCAGAGGCACAAACATACAGTGTTAAAAGATGGATGGAAAAATGGAATTATGCTTAGAAGTGCTTTCTGTATAAAATGTAACCATAATGACTGATATAATTTATGCTGCATGGATTGCAGTATATTATTATATAGAGAGGTATGGAGACATTAGAAGAGGCAAGTGACAATAGTTGCTAGAAAGGAAAGAAAATAAAACCCGGGACCCAGTCTAACCATGGAATGTTCAGGAACTACTTTATAACTTCCTACAATTAAGTAAAAATCTGGCAAAATTTCAAGGCCCCCCCCACACGCATACATACAAAGCCTGAGTAAACTGCTGCCTAAATGGAACTGTTCACAAACATCCTATACAAGCATGGTAAAAGCTGCATAGTTGCAGGTTTACCCACCATGAATAAGTGCAGAACTAACTCAAAAAATAAGCCAACTTGTGGAATCACAGCATCAATTGGCTGTATAACAGAAGGAAGAAAATATTGGCAAAAATGAGGTGGTGTAGAAACCAGCAGGATACAAGCACTCTCATCAAACTAAACAAAAAAATTCAGAAGACAAAATCTGCAAAAGCAAAATATTAGGTAAATTTGGCCTCCCAGATCAAGGACAACCACAAGGGGTTCTGCAGCTGTGTCTGCAACCTCAAGGGCAATGCACAGTTGTGTGCAAAGCTCATTGTTAGTAGACCCACTTACCCTGAGCCAGAAGATATAGAAAACCTACTGGAAGACAAATTCATCTCTAACTTTACCTTTCTCTTCCCCTCAGAATCCCTCAGGAAATATCATCAAACATAAGTCTCGCAACTATCAGTAGGGAATTGGTTGTAAATGATCTCTGTAAGGCTAAGAACATTGCATCAGTGGGCTGAAACTATTTCCCAGGCTGCATTCTAAATGGTGTGAAGCATGCTTATTAGGTCCTCTTGAATCATTATTTAATAATAGCCTCCAAACAGGCTTCATGTCTCACCAGTGGAGAACATCAACCATCATTCCTCTACACAAAGCAGAGACACCTACAGACACTAGGAACTACAGATCAAGTCTCACTAGTCTCAAATGCAAATCCATGGAAATAATTATCACAGAGATTATACTAATGACATAGGAAACCTCCAGACACTGGACCCAACCCATTTTGGTTTTGTCAAGGGCAAATCATGACTATTCAACCTTGTGGTCTTCTTTTAGAAGGTCAGCAAAGCAATGTACAGGGGCAAAATCTTTCTGACTGCCTACCTTGAGATGACCAAAGCACTTGATGCAATAACAGACAAATGCAAGAGTTTAGATTTAAATCCTTATGTCGTCATGTGGATAGCCAGGTGCTCACAGACAAGACTCAGGTAGATGGAGTTGGAGAGTCCACCTCTACAAAGAGGCTATTCACAAATATAGTCCCTCAGGAATAGATTGTGGGACTACGCTTTCTTGGCATCTACTTCTCTGAAGTCATGGCTAATATCTAGGGCCCCTGACTGACCAGATTTACAGAAAATTGCAAATTAGGAGCAGTCATAGAATTTCCCACTGACACTAATCTTCTCCAGGAAAGGCTGACACAGACAAATAACTTCTGTCAGAGCCATGGAGTAAAACAAAATGTTAAGAAATGTGTAATAGTATCCTTCAGAAAGTCATCCACCTCTGCTAACTATGATATTGACAACACTCCTGTAAGAGTCGATCCATTAGCCAGGGACTTAGGGACATAAAAAGACAGCAATCTAGCCTTTGGCCATCCTGTGTCTGCAGTAGTGAGGAAATCATTCTATGTTGTTCAACTTATAAACAAAAGTACGTCATTTAGGTCTAAGGAGGTAATTTTTCCACTGTATTCAACATTCAACAGCCCTGCCACTGAGTACAATGCCCCCTTTGATATGTACCTAACCAGGAACATCCAAAAACTGAAAGGTTTTCCACTAAAAGAATACTGGATATAAGTAACATGTCATATGCAGACTGCCTCAAGGCCCTATTCCTGTATTCTGTCTCCTACAGGCTTTTGAGTGGAGATCTATGCCTGGCATACAAAACATTGTCAGACCCCACTCTGATGGACCTTCTGCATATCCCCAAAACAAACAGCTCCAGAATTACCCATTCTAAAGACGTAATCCTTGCCTGTGATATAAATATGACATGTTGAAGAGACAGATATGTAATCCAAAGACTACCCCTTCTCTGAAACAGGCTCCCCATCTGTCTGAATCCAATTCAAGTGTTACTTGAACAATTGGATGGGGAAAAGGAGATTCATCCCTGGTTTGGCACCTATGTTTCTAATGCAAACAGGCAGTCTGTTAATGTTTCATCTTCCAGGCCCCTGTTTGTAAATGTTTCATTTTCCAAGCCCCTGCATACACTTATCAAGAGTACCAGAACTTTTCAGAGATTTAAGATGCCTGTAGGAGACAGAATTCAGGGATAGGGCCTTGAGGGGGTCTGCATAGGACATTTTACTTATGCTCTGTATTCCTTTAGTGAGAAACCTCTATGGACATTCCAATTGTTGGATATGCCTAGTTAGGTACATAGTAAAGAGGGCATTGTACTCAGTGATAAATCTGATGAATGTCAAATACAGCGGAACAATGACTTCATTGGACCTAGATCCATATTTTTGTTTATAAGTTGTTCAGTGTAGAATGATTTCCTTATTACTATAGACACATGACAGTCAAAGGCTAGATTACTAACTATGTGTGTCCCTAAGTCCCTGACTACTGGTCAACTCTAAGGGGTATGTTGTCAATATGATAGTCACCAGGGGTGAATGACTTCCAGAAGGATACTAAAATACATTTCTTGGCATTCAGTTTTAGTCAATGACTCCAAAACCAGCTGTTTGCCTGTGTCAGCCCTTCCTGGGGAACATTTTTGTCAGTGGGATCCAATGACAGCTCCTAAACTGCAATCACCTGCAAATTTAGTCAGCTAGAGACCATTGACATTGGTCTTGACTTCAGCGATATAAATGCCAAAAACAAGTAGTCCAAGGGCTGATCTCTGAGGGACTCCAATTGTGACTGGCATCTTTGTAGAGGTGGACTCCCCAGTTCTAACTTCCTGGGTCTTGTCTATAACCCAGCTGGCTATCCACCAGGTGACATACGGGTTTATACCTAACCTCATGAGTTTTTCAACAATGCCCGAGTGGGGTATGGTGTCAAATGCTTTGGCCAGATGAAGGTAGGCAGTGTGAACCATTTTGTCCTCATCCATTTTTTGATGATCTTCTCAAAGAAGTCAGCGAGGTTGAGTAGACATGATCTGCCCCTGATGAAGCCAAACCTGTTTAGGTCCAGTGTCTGGAGGCGTATGATATCACTATTGATCATTTTCATAAGAATTCTTTCCATGGCTTTACATATAAGAATAATGAAACTTATGGTTCGGTAGTTTCCAGGGTCTGTAGATGGCCCATATTTGTGCAGAGGGATGACTGTTGCTGTTCTCCATTCATGAGGCATGAAGCCTGTTTGGAGGCTATAGTTTAATAGCAATTTGAGAGGGCCTGACAGGTCGTGTTTTATGCTATTTATAAGGCATGCTGGAATATTGTCTGGGCCCATTGATGCAGTGTTCCTGGCCTTAGAGAGAACATTAAGGAACTGTCCCCTAGTGAGAGCAGAGGGAGTTATATTTCATGTTATTTCCTGAGGGAAGATTGTGGGAAGAGAGGGGTACAGGTGGAGCTGAATTCATCAGCCATTAGGTTTGCTATATCTTCTGGCTCAGGAGAGATGGCTCCATTTACAATGAGCCCGGCACACAATTGTATATTTCCTTTGAGGTCGTGGGCATAACTAAAGAATGTCTTGTAGTTATCCTAGGCCTGGGAGGCTAAATTTACATCAGATCTGGCTGTGGTAGACTTTATTTGTCCTCTGAGTTGTTTGCCTAGTTTGACAAGAGTGCTTTTATCCTGCTGGTTGCTGTAAATCCTAAGTTTTTTTCCATGATTTTTTTCCTTCTGTTATACAGCCTATTGATTTTGTGATTCCACCAAGGTGGCTTGTTTTTAAATTAGTTCTGTACTTCTTCCTGGTGAGTTCTCCTGTTCGATTATCAGCTGGATTGCCTTCTGTGTAGAGTCTGCATATCCTCCCCATAGTCGAGTGGCCTCCAAAAGACATGCGTGCATGGTCGTGCCTTCACTGGAGGTTGGGCGTCGGGCTGCAAACTCGGCACCATAAAAATCGACTGCCAATCATTAGCAGACCGGAGTTCTGCTGTAGCGACCCCTAACCGGTAAAAGCCAAAAAGGCAAACAACAACAACTTCTTCCTGGTGAGTACAGTTGCCTCTATGCAGCTATTAACATGCTATCAACATGGGTTTCTATGAACAGTTCTGCATAGGCAGCAGTGTCCTGAGGGGGCTTGAAATTTGGCCAGGTAATAGCAGGAAGTTAGACTTAGAGTAGTTCCTGAATATTCCAAGTATAGCTGGGGGTCTAGGTTTTGTTTTTACTTCAAAGGAGACCATTTTGTGGTCTGACCTTATTAGGGAAGACATTACAGGGGGGTGTGCAGCACTCTCCCATTAGTGAGGACCAGATCCAGTATGGTTGCACCACTGGTTGGTGTACTGACAATCTCGTCCAGGGAGTTTGTGTTTACAAAATCCAGGAATCTCTGTGTTTGTACATTTGGTGTATAGGATTCCAGGTTAATAGTGGGATAATTAAAGCCGCCAATGAATATGGTACTGGGATGGATGGTGAGTATTTCCAATAAGTTCCTCATTATTAAGGGATACAGGAGTGTTAGTGAAATCAGTAGAACTGTAAAGAGGTTGTAAAAATGCAAACAATTAAAGTGGATGATTTTGTTTTAACCATCCTAGAAGTTTTAAGAGCCAGGTATGTTGTTTTGATGCTTGTTTAGTTATTCAGTATACATTCTGTTAGTTGTTGGTTCTTTCTTTTAGTTAGTTAGGTTAGTTAAGTTTGGGT
Organism: Protopterus annectens; assembly: GCF_019279795.1. Classification (NCBI taxonomy): domain Eukaryota; kingdom Metazoa; phylum Chordata; order Ceratodontiformes; family Protopteridae; genus Protopterus; species Protopterus annectens. Next base: position 1,886,661,176 of record NC_056739.1, read on the forward strand.
TTGCAAAGCTTTATAAATCTTTTTTGTTATTTCTTCCAGCATTTACGTCTTCATTTTATTTACACTTTTTGAAACAGTTAGCCCCACAATGCCAGCCTAATGTGACATTGGACAACACTGTCCTCGAGGATAGTGTCGGTAAATAGGTAGACATTAATGGTCGTTGTGCCACAACAGACCTTGCAAACCCTCTGAGGACTGAGTTTCTGGACTCCATGTCTTCACAGATGTTATATATTATTCTTTCACAGCAATCAGCTCTAAGCAAGACTGTTTTTAGCAGATTGTGCCTGGATACTACTTTGTTACACCTGAGATCTGTCATAAGTGCCTCCAACATTTCAGGGGACATAATTGTCATGTGATTACACTGGTTACCACTGTGAGACTGCTCAGTGGTGGGCAAATCCAACTCAAATGTACTATGCACTTTTGTTGCTGCATCCACATGAGTAATGCTGGAACTAGGAGCAACAGAAGTCTCCCACTCCATTAGGGGCAGTAAGCACTGAGATGGTACACCCCCATGTTCATCTTGAGATGAGTCCATGACTTCTCCTTTGGTGTGGCTGACATCCACCCAGAATCAAGAGAGAGAGAGAGAGAATGTGCTATCGGACTGAGTCAGGTAATTTAGTCATCATCATTTTCAGCACTGCCAGATGTGCCAAGATCAGAATATTGTTTTCCCCAGTCTCTAAGATATCAATGTATCAGTCCTCTCCTGATGACTACACAACAAGAGACACTTCAGCATAAATCCATCCATCCACAACCCTGTTTCCCATTTTTGCACATGAGGTCAAGGTGTCACTTCAACAGTGACAATCATCTAAAGCCAAGGTTAAAACCACCGAGTGGCTAGCCCTGCTGTGGCAGTTCCTCCAACTCACAGCCTCTGTCTCTGATAGCCTACTGCTCCCAGGTACCCCTCTGTAGGTGATTTTTCATTTATTTATTTATTTTGTTTATTTTACATTTGTTGACTGGGATAGTCCAACTGGATATATAACCCATTTTCAGTGGAGGCCCAGGGAGAAAAGCTCTAAGATAAGAATACACATTGGACATTTAGTAAATGCTAGTTTCAAGCATATTACAGTCATAAGCAGTACTGGCATTTAACACATATAGTACTGACGTATTATAAAACACTTTACAAAACATAACATTATTTTCAAAGTTTTATATACACATATATATATATATATATATATATATATATACATATATATATATATATATATATATATATATATATATATATATATATATATATATATATATATATATATATATATATATATATATATATATAACATTCAGGTTTAAGACACATTGAGCAGCAGTTATACAATTGAGCCTTCCTGAAATGGTGTGGTAGAAAAAAGTTAGAAGTAGTTGAAGGTAAGGCACCTAAGTAATAGGACGAGTATCCAGTCTAGGGTATTTTCCTTGTTATTGGGTTTTCCTGTCCTGGTGGGGGAGGTTATGATTTGAGTAAATCCATAGAGGTTTACGTGGGTTGTGGGAGTTTCACAAGAGCAAGTGTTCCAGTCAATGTTGAAATCCTCAAGAACAATTGTTTCTTGGGAGTAGTTATTGGATAACCAATATAAAAAGTCTTCTAAGGTTTCTGTGTTCCTCACTGGGGGAATATAGACACAGACAATGTTTACATTTTTGTTTTTATTAATTTGTAGTTTTGAGATAAAAATTTCAACATTATTGAACTGGGGTGGTTGTTGGGTGTCTATGCTGACAGATAGGGTAGACTTGTAAAGTATGGCTACTCCACCACCCTTTCTGGTGGTATGGTCTAGTTGAAACATATTGTACCCTGGTGGCAGACTTTCATGGTCCTTGGTGGCAGGCTTTAGCCATGTTTCTGTTAGGCATAATATATCTGGGGAATGAACAGCTAAGAGGGCATGCTGGTGCTGAGTTTTGTTATTTATCCTCCTAATGCTTAGATGGCAGGCCAGCAGTGAGTTAGGAGTTCTATTTGTTGGAGCTATGGTGGTAGGGGATATAGTAGGGGGATTAGGGTCAACAGGTGGGGATGGGCCAGGGTTTGAGTGGATTTTGCCATCCTTTGTGAGGCTGTAATATATCCTGAGTATAAGTTTTAGGATTTTGAATAAAGTTTTATAAGTGTCTAGTTTTAGGACTAATGTAACTAGGTCTAGTAAGATGGTAGTATTTAGGGGTTAAGGAGATAAGCATGCGGGACCTGAGTAAGGGTGCATTACTATCTGCTGTAGATGGGATGAATGTTTGAAATTTAGGGTAGTGGAAACCTGGGTGACCCTGACATTCGTAGGTGGTTAGGCGATATGGGATGAGTAACAGGGGTAGAAGTAGAGTTAATAAAATTATTTTGGGTGATAGCATACCTAGCATACCTTCATCTGCTATACAATGTGCTTTTGCCTTAACATGGGATATATCAATAACATACTTAGGATACTGTTGTAATGTGTAATTGCATTCCCCATGACAGCATTTATGTCATGATCCACTGTCTGCCATACATGTGGACATAAAGCATGCTCTTTGTACCTTCTCCCCAGCAGACATTATCCATATGTCCTAATTGCCTGTAGCTGGTCACCTTTTTCAGCAGTCCCAAAATTTTCATCTACCATCATCCATATCCTCTAGGCATGCAGACAGCTGCAAACTATAGACTGCATATTGTTATGACTGTTAGGATGACAATTACAGAAAAAACGGGTATCCATAAGCTAGTTATTGTATATTATATTCATATTGATAGGTATGCAGATAAGCAGTAAAACAGATGCTGAGACAGATATGGAAACATACAGTAGGTATACTTCCCTCACACTGGTACATACCCAGTTCATAAAGGGCGTATTCAGTTTGTTAAGACCTAAAAGTAAGTGCAGGGTAAGGCAGCCATTTCTACTGCCACCATTAAGTTACACTTTGCTATACAATTATGTTGTAGTGGTCTTTCTTAATACTGTGGGAGCAAAACATATTTACATTCAGAGAACTGACATCCCATCCCATCCCAAAAGGCCACCATATAAATTAGACAATATTGTTATCATACATCGTGACAAGGAAGCAGAGGGATACGATGCCTGGGTATGTATCCTAGATTTATAGGTTCATAGGAGATTACTAGGATAATGGCTAAGGAGCCCTTAAAAGCTAGCCAATATAACCCAGTTTTACTCAGTATATTTCCCCTAAGGGCAAGAGGATGGCATGGATTTGTGCCTATGCATTGAATATCTTACAGGTTGACCCTGTCTATAAGGGACATAGACACTACTCCAGGTGTGATTTTGTGATTCTCCATCCATTGAGCTAAATTACATTTCAAGAGTGCCAGGGAAGGGCTCTGTTTAATGTGAATAGGAAACTTGTTCCAAAGAAGGGGCAATCTCTAAGACACATATCTGTCTCTCCAGCATGTTTTGCTTGAGTCGCTGGCTAAGTTTACAACTCTAGATTGGGTGGCCCTCATGGAGTTTTACTTGCAGATGTGTAGCAACTCCATCAGGGATGGATTTGTGAGTGCTGTGTGGGTCAGGCATAGGTCAACCCTTAATAGTTGGTAGGAGATAGAGTAAAGTGTTAGAGATTTTAGTTTATTTGCATCAGACATGTTGTTTACACCATGTACTTTCTTTGTGAGGAACCTTTAAGGTCCCTCCATCTGCTGTAACTACCTAGTCAAGTACATTCTAGAGGGTTTATATTAGAACATCGAAGTATTACTACATCAAATGTTCTAATATCGAACGATTTCACTCGAAACACCACATCAAACACTCAGAACAGTGAATTTTTTCCCAGGGAAAAAATTTGCCCTTCCAACAAACATGCACACAACACAAGCACACCAAAATACATAATCCACACACATACACTTCACAAAACCCTACAGTAAACCATACATGCACTACTAGCTATCCACTTACCTTAACCCAACCCTAACCCTAAGGTCCGTAACTACCACACACTCTCACCTTACCCGGTCCCTAAACCGAAAGTTCCTATCGCTCACTCACCTTACCCACTCCCTAACCCTAAAGTCCCTATAGCACACTCACCTTACCCGCTCCCTAACCCTAAGGTCCCTATCGTGCACTCACCTTCATTCGCACATTTACCTTAACCCGGACCGTAACCTTCGCTCCACAGTTGAGGAAATAGTGAAGCTGCAGAAACGGCCCACCGAATACTTTCCCTAGGAAAGCATTTGATATTCTGCAGCTTCGCTATATTCAGCGTTCGATGCAAAGGGTTCGATATTAGTACATTCAAATAGTAATACTTTGATGTACTAATATAAACCCCATTCTAGATGGTGCATTGTACTCACTTATTGGTCTAATCAGGGTCGAGTACAGCAGGAATGTAACTTTGTTGGATCTGGATGCCATACCTTTATTTATAAGTTGTGCCACATAGAAGTACTACTTAAAAGTTGTGCCACATAAAAGGTACAACTTATAGGTAGCCATCTCACTTGTTGCCAGTACACTCTATACAATAAACACATGCAGACCCACATATTTTATTCCTGTACACTTGTAATGTGAACTACAGAACAAAAGTGTATATCTTTAAGAAAGTACACAGGCACAGCTTATCATATACTTTCAGAGTATATTGTGCTTCTACAGGACTGTATATAGGTCCATACAGTACTATAGTCCTTCCTAAACTTTTGACCAACTATCCAATAACTCTGAAATCTGTACAGCCTTTCCAATGAAATGGATGCCTGTCTCTAAACTAAAACATGAAGTCCATTGAATTAGGATGAAAATGCATGGTGTGATACAAAGCATTAATGTGTTTTACGTGTTTTTGCAGTGGAATAGTAATAATTTTGTATTTGGCCTGAGTAAGTTCGTGGTTTCTCTCTGAGCTTCAGCACTCCTGTTTTCTGTGTTTTTTGTGGTTTGGAGAGCATCCGTTTTTTGGTTAAACTAAAACAATGTTACTCCTGTTTGCTTAATATGTGAATATTACATCAGCATGAGTATTTATGAGTCATTTTATTCTGCTGACATCCCTCTGACTTAAGGCACAAGCTGGTGTTTATGCAATGCACTTGTCTGGCAGTTTGTGGCTTGAAGATTGTGATGTAAACCTTGGAGAATATAGTTCCCATGATATTTCACTGCTAAATGTTATGCAACCAGCAATTTAGATATCATTTTGTATACATGATTAGGGATCTACAATTTTGATTCTCTCAAAAGTGACGCCATTTTCAAATGAGGTAAAGGAAAACAGCAGCTTCTGCTTTAAGTGGCATATCTAGAGTTTGTGCTGCCCAGGGCAGACTTTGAGTTTGCTTCCCCCCACACAAAATAAAACATAATACATGTAGACAATTAAACATAATACACATCATAGTCCAAAAGTAAATGAAGGAATCGAGTCACAGAAGAGAAATGCAAAAATGAAGACCTAATTTTCAGATGAATGCATGCAAGCTCTGAGTAGTCAAGCCTTCTGATAAAGTGCGTTAAGCCATACAAAGCATCCATTCAGATAGCAATAAATCAATTAAAAATCTCTTGTAGCACTATATGTCCTTTTTACATATTCTTCCAGCCATGTGTGTGTGTGTGTGTGTGTGTGTGTGTGTGTGTGTGTGTGTGTGTGTGTGTGTGTGTGTACGCACATGTGTGTGTGTGTGTGTGTGTGTGTGTGTGTGTGTGTGTGTGTGTGTGTGTGAATCAGCCAAATGAAAATCCACCACGGCACCACCTGACCTCAGTCTTTTCATGTCAGCTGCCAGGCCAAAAAAAAAAGCTTCTTGTTAATTAAAACGTGCCACCCTGGGTGGACCACCCCTCTAACCCCTGCTAGCTACTCCACTGATTGAAACCCACATTCAAGGAAAATGCATCTGCTCAGTGGTGGATAAAGTATGAACCAATAATGACAAAACTGCCCAATTCAGAACATTTCCATCATAAAAGTTTACTCAACCTTCTGTCATTACAATTCACCAATATCAGTAAATATGTACAATCTCTGCAGACGTAAAATAAATCTAAATAATTCCACATTAAAGATATATATAACTAACTAATACTTTTTTTTTTTTGTTTGTTTTTTACATTTTACCTGGTTTACACCCCTTGTGCTATCTCCCTCCCCCAATACTAAGTCTATATTAGACTGCTGCTGAGCATGGAGCCATCTTTAAATTTCTAGTCTCCCACCAGGACACAAGTGCTCTTCAGCAATTACATTCTGCTTGCTGGTAATCCATTAGACCTCAGGAATTTGTTTAATGTGTTCAGATTTGTAAAGTAATTACTTACTTTTTTCTTTTGTCTTGGTGGGCTCTGCCCCGCTCCATTCGCCCTCGCTGACGCTCGGGCTCTCTCCGCTCTCCTGCTCTGCCCCCAATTTCCTCCTGCCCCCACTACCTCTACATTTATAGTAATCACAGTCACACCCACAGCTCACCCTTACATCACCTCCACCAACCACAGCTCCTCAAGTCATATCACATTATACCACACCAACTTGCTCAACACAAAATACTCCCAATCACTGTCATTTCCCACTAGGCACTTTTTTTACATCACCCACACTACTTCCCATCCACATATAGTGCAACTGTATAATTCCTATTCAGACTCCCCATCTAGAACCAACGTAAACTTTATAACCATGACTATCACACAACTAAGTCTAGTCTGTCTTCTCATAATTCTTTACAACACCACAAGTTATCACTCAAGCAATATACCTAAACTTAGTAGCACAACACTACATTATGCACTCTCATATACAGTCACTACACATTATAATAATATCTGCCCACAATTGTTCAAGAACTGCATAATGGACCAATTCAGAACTAAACCCATATGCTCTCATTCCTGCTCCAAAAATAACACAATACTTTCTCACACTCCTCACCAAACTTCAACATCTGTATCACCATTTTAACAGCAGGCTCACCATAAGTGGGGATATCCACCCCAACCCAGGCCCAAATCCATCCTGTCCAACACAAACTGCTCCAACACAAATGTCAGAACATAACACCCACACTTTCTTCATCCCTTGGCAAATCAACAACAGCAGCAAAACCAACCATCTTTTAATGGTAAATATTAATATTAGAAGTATCAAAAATAAAATACCTGAACTCCAGGCCACAATGGCACACTACTCCCCAGACATAGTTGCTTTAACAGAAACCTGGCTACATAAAACCATAGCTAACTCAGTAGTTCTCCCTACCGGCTACAATATCATTAGACAAGACAGACCACTTCGTAAAGGGGGTGGAACTGCCTTACTGTACAAGTCCAACTTAACTGTTCGTCAATTACCAAACTCCTACCCCTCCCCCAATAATTGGGACATACTTATCTCACAACTTCAACTTCACCCTAAAAAGGCCATCACCACAATTGTGATCTATATTCCATCTGGTAATACACCTGCTAGCCTTTAAAACTTCTTAACCTAGTGTTCTTCCACATACTCACAAGAAACCCTTATTCTGGGGGACTTCAATCTAGATTGGTTCACCTGTTTATCAGAACCACCAAGTAATCTAACAAATCTCTATGGCTACCAGCAGCTAGTCCAAATTCCAACTAGATGTGATAAAAAATCTAAAAGGGAATCCATCCTTGAATGGGTCCTAACTAACAACCCCACATTGTACCCTCACACAGGCAGTCCCAGACACCTTAAGTGACCACAGCATAATATACTTTATACAGTAGAACAAGCATATGCAAAACCACTAACTATATATCCACTAGAAACACAAAAAAATCTCTCCCGAGGTCCTCAACACTTTACTCTGTAACTGTGACTGGACCCCCCTAAAACCCCTCCCACTTGACCAGGCTGTAGCATATTTCAATGAAACATTTCTACAACACCTAGACACTGTCGGTCCATTGCGCAAAATCAAGGTTAGAACCTCTACAAACCCCTGGCTCATTAAAGAAACCAAACAAATCCTCAAGTCCAGAGACATTGCCTGGCTTTACTATAAAAAAAAACAAAGAAGCACAAAGCCTAACTAAGTACCAAGAACTGTGCAACCATGCAAAAAAATGCCTTAGGCTGGACAAAAAATCCTACTACACAACATTACAAACTAAATACCAACACAACCCCCAAAAATTTTGGAAAAATGTAAACCAGCTACTAAAATCCACCCAAAAGGCTACCACCAAACCAATCACCCCTGACACTAAAGTTCCCATTGAAACACAATTCAACTCCCACTTTGTGAACTCAATTCTATCCTTAGTATCACAGGACAGTTTCTTCTTCACTATCCCCCCCAACACAAATAACACTAATGCAAGCTTTACCCTCAAAACAGTTTCCACCACTTCAATCAAAAGCACGCTCTCCAAACTAAAAACCTCATCAACAGCAGCTGACCTACTCCAGAGCTATTATTTGAAACACACAGCAGATGCTATTGCTATCCCAGTCTCCACTCTCATAAACAGATCAATTGTTGAAAACTATGTGCCCAAACTCTGGAAAATATCCTATGTTACACCCATACATAAAGGCGGGACCTCCACTGAACTTAATAACTACAGACCCATTGCTTTACTCTCCCACCTGGCCAAAATCCTCAAAAAATGCATCCATACCCAGATGCTAAACTATCTCCTAGACAGCAACATCCTGTCACCTACTCAGCATGGTTTCAGACCTGCCCATAGTACCACTACAGCCCTCCTCTGCTTCACAGTCACAGTAAACCGTCTCAAAAATGAAGGCCTATAGGTGTCAACTCTTTTTTGGATATGTCCAAAGCATTTGACACAGTCTCACACCAAATCCTGCTAAATAAACTAAACAAATATCACCTATAAAATTCCACTCTTACCTGGTTCCAAAGCTATTTAATGACAGGTACGAAGCTGTAAAATGGGAAAATTCTCTCTCTCCTCAGCTGCTCATAACTATAGGAATCTCACAGGGTTCTATCTTAGGACCACTACTATTCACAGTCTTCACAAATTACCTCCATACCTCCACACAGCATGCATTTATCATTCAGTATGCAGACGACACTACCTTAATCTGTGCTGCACAAATCATTCCCACCTTCCTATAAATAAAATCAACTAGCATTCTCTGATGTTGAAAACTACCTTACCAAAGCCCAACTTATCCTCAATTCAAAGAAAACTCAGCTTATGATTATAACCAGTTCTAACAAAAACACTGATAACAGTCAATTCACTATCTACTCCACAAATGCTACTCCAATCACTCCAGTGGCACAGGCTAAACTATTGGGAATAGACTCCCACCTAAAATTTGATAGTCATCTCAAATTAACTATTAAAAAAGTACATGCCAAACTGGGATCACTCTACCGTATCAAACCATTTCTTACCAACACAAGATCAGCCATTGCTCGCTCCAAACTTCTATCCACCTTAGTCTATGCATCTCCCATTCTGACTAATCTCAACAAAACTGAACTAAGCAAAATGGAAGCCTGCTATAACAGAATTGCCCGCTTTGCTGTAAATTGCTCATATAGAACTCATCACTGTACTGCTTTGAGACAGCTCCACTGGCTTGAACTGCCCAACCTCCAAACTTACAATCAGCTCTGCCTCTGTCATTCTATCTATTACATCCCCAATAAGTGTCCTGCCCTCAAAAACCTAGTACAACACCACTCAGCCAAAAGGCCTCTTAGATCATCAAGCAATCTACTACTAGAAGTCAACAACAGCTACAATAGCTTTGTAGATGCGCTTTATAGTAGTTCAGTGTCTAAAAAATGGAACTCTGTCCCCAGTAGAATTCAAAACACATCATCCAAAGCCTCATTTAAAGACCTCATCAGGCAACATCTCAAGCAAAGTTGGCTGTGCCATGATTGCTCCCCAGACTAGTGAAAGTGGATAAGGTATACATACTAAATCTAGAGTACTTGATAATAGTTTTCAATCTTACTCACAAACACTGGCTAATCTACAATGTATGTACTGTACCTGTGTACTATGTATGTATTCTACCTGTGTTCCAAATTTCAGCTGTACACCACAAATCTATTAATTACCTTTATTTTTAAATTAATATTTTTTTTGTTTGTTCTCTCCACTGTAACTGTTGATGTGCCACATACCACTGTAAAACATGTCTTTTGTAATTTGTGTGTATACTGATCATGTCTAACTAAATGTATATGTCATTTTTCTTTGTGGAGCTTTTCTCCCCGGGCCTCTGTTGAAAAAGGGCCTTTTTGGCTCAGTCAGGCACCCCCAGTTAACAAATGTAAAATAAAAATAAAATAAAAAATAAAAAGTTGATGCTAGCAAGCAACTGTGTAGCTCATTGTTTCATCTACAAATAAAGTGCCTGCTGCCCTTAAAGAATAAATTGCCTATAGGTTCATAGGTTCATAGGTTCATACTAGGCTATCTGCCCTAGGGCATTTATAAGCCTAGCCAGAGTATGTTTGGCTTTCGCAACCCATTTTAAATTAATTTTGCTATGCCCTTTTTCGAGGTTAGTATACTGTGCCTCTGTCTAACAGTGACACAGAAGTGATACCAGGGGTAAACCTACGATCTCCCATCCACTCATCAAGACTCCTCTTGAAGAGAGTCAATGAGGGACTCTGCCTAACCTGGACTGGGATTTTATTCCATAGTGAAGGGAGCCTCTGGGTTATGAATCTGTCCCTCCAGCATGTCCTATTTATTTCAGTGCTGAGGTTCAAGTCTCGAGTGTAGCTCGATGGGATTTGGATTTTTTGAGGTGCAGCATGTCCCTTAATTCCGGGTTGGACATGGCCTTATACGTCAGGCACAGGTCACCTCTGAGCAGGCGGTATGCCACTGAGTAGAGCTGGAGTTTCTTTAACCTGGCAGCATATGGCATCTGTTTGAGCCCTTTGATCCTCTTGGTGAGGTACTATTGGGGTCTTTCCAGTTGCTGCAGGTGTTTGGTAAGGTACATCCCAAAAGGGGCATTGTACTTGATTATGGGCCTGATGAGGGATGAGTAAAGAGGCACGATGACCTCCCCTAATCTAGATGTGAATCCCTTCATGATAAGGTGGGCTATATAAAATGTTTTTCTAACCACTTTGGCCACGTGGTTGTCAAATGAGAGATTGCTATCAACTTGGGTCCCCAGGTCCCTAATTACTTCTTCTGTACTTAATGAATTACCACCTATGTGGTAATTTGGGGGCACTTTGTTTTTGCCAAAGGGGATGACTATACACTTTTTGGCGTTTAGCTTGAGGCCATGGCTCTGGCACCAGTTGTCTGTTTCTATGAGGCCCTTTTGGAGGATGCTTGTGTCGGCTGGAGAGTCGATTATGGAGCCCAGTTTGCAGTCATCTGCGAACTTGGTCAGCCACAGTCCTTCCATGTTGGCCTGTACTTCCGAGAAATATATACCAAACAAGAGAGGTCCCAGGACTGAGCCTTGTGGGATTCCACTTGTAACTGGTTTGGAGTCTGACATGGCTCCAGCAATTCTAACCATCTGGGTTCTGTCCTTGAGCCAGTTTGCAACCCATCTAGTGACATAGGGGTTTATATTTAAGCTGGTGAGCTTATCTATAATGCCCGAGTGGGGTATTGTATCAAAGGCTTTTGCGAGGTCCAGATAGGCTGTGTGGACCACCTTCCCTTTGTCAATGGCCTTGGTGACTGTTTCAAAGAAGTCAACCAGGTTTAAGAGGCAGGATCTGCCCTTAACAAAGCCGAACTGGGTAGGATCCAGTGTCTGTAGGTCCCCAATATCTTTATTTATGAGGTCCATAATGATCCTTTCCATAGCTTTGCAGACCAAGCTAGTCAGGCTTATGGGGTGATAGTTTCCAAGGTCCGTTGAGGCACCACCTTTGTGGAGAGGGACCACTGTTGCTGTACGCCACTCTTTGGGTACATATCCTGTAGTAAGGCTGAGATTGAACAGTAGTTTTATGTTTGGGTTTAGCTCTTCTTGGAGTTCATGTAGAACGCAGCCTGGGACACCGTCTGGTCCCATTGATGCTGTGTTTTTTGCTTTGGTGAGGGCGGCTTCCACCTGAACATCTGAGATGTCAGGGGGGCAGCACTCTGCTGGGATAGATATTTGCCCTTTTGGTGGGGGGGGGAAGTTTGCGCTGAACCTGTCTGCTAGGATGTTGGCAATGTCTGTGGGATCAGTGTATTTTTTGTCATTTTGGACTAATTCTGAGCATATCTGGGAATTTCCACCCAGGTTCCTAACATAACTAAAGAAAGCCTTGTGATTATCCTTAGTGTCCTGTGCAATTTTTCTCTCAAAGCTGGCCTTTGACGATTTTATGAGTGCCCTTAGTTTTTGCTAATACTGATCAGAGATGCCTTCCCTTTTGGGATTTTGCTCTATCATGTAGTAGCTTCCTCCTTCTATTGTATAGTTTGTTTATGGCTGGGGTCCACCAGACAGGTCGCCTGCCTTTGGAGGATTGGGTCTTGGTTTTATTTGGGATTGCATGATCCATGCATTCCTGAAGGTGTTCATAGAATGCATTTATAAAGGATTCTGCGGTCTGGGCCGTATTTTCCACAGGCCCGGGGCCTTTGAAGGATTCCACCTCGGTTTTGAGGAGTGTGAAATTTGCTTTAGAGAAGTTTTTCACTGTGGTTTTCTGGGCAGGGGGTGGGGTCGGGATGTGAATATCCAGTGAGATCAGTTTATGGTCTGATCTTACCAGTGAGGGATACACTTCTGGTCTGGAGCATAGAGTCCCCATGTTGGTGATGATCAGGTCTAGTATGTTTTCCCCTCTTGTGGGAGTGGTAACAAGTTGTTCCATAGCATTTGAGTTTATGAATTCTAGGAACCTTTGGGCAAGGGTGTTGGAGCTAGAGTAATGCTCCCAATCTATGTTTGGGTAGTTGAAGTCGCCCAATATAATGGTGTTTGGAGTGACCTTCATATTTTCCAGTGTTCTCAGGAAGGCTGAGTGGGGTTCCTGGGTTTGGGAGGGTGGTCTGTAGCAGGCTATAAACTGGAAGGCAGTTTTACCCACTGTTAGTTGCACATGGATAGTCTCTGATGCTTCGTGCTTTGCCACCAACCTGGAGGTGTGGGTATCTTTGATGAATATCGATACTCCCCCTCCTTTTCTGGTTCGGTCCAAGTTTTGGGGCCGAAAAGCATGGTATGAGGTATAACCTGGTAGTGCTGGGGTGCTCTCGGGAGTCCTGAACCAGGTTTCTGTTACTGCACAGATATCGATGTTCTCCATGCTAAGGAGAGTTTTGAGTGCGTGCATCTTGAGGTTTAGACTTCTGGCATTGAGTAGCATTACTCTTAGTTTCTTATCCCTTGTGATACCTATGGAGGTGGGTTTGTCTTTTGAGCCTTACCTAAAAAAGGCACTATGGGGGTAGCAAGAGCCTTTGCCAATATCCGAAAGCCCAGGGGTGACAGGTGCAAGTCGTCCCTAGCAAAGCATCATGGCTTGTCGTGCATATCATCCCAAGCTGACAGGCATTGGATCCCCTTTGAATGACACCAATACTTAAGCCAATTGTTGAAATTGATCATCTTGTCTTCATATTGTGGCTACTCAAGGTCAGGGTCATACCAGCCTGGGCTACATGCTCAGAGAGCTCATCTATGTCTCTTTTCATGTAGTCCAGGGAGGTATGTCTCAGGTCATTCACACCAGCATGGACAATGACTGAGTCATATTTGTACTTGCCTTGGAGTGACCTGAGTGCTTGTGTTATGTGGTGGATCCTAGCGCCAGATAGACTGCTCACCATGACCTTCTCCTTGTTCAGCCTGGTGAGCGGGACATCAGTGTGCCTGATGATAGAGTCACCTATTACAAGTGTATCAGGTGTGTTGTTTAGCCTTAAGGGCTGTGACTGTTCGGCACACTGGCTTTGTGAGATATGTGTTGCATGTGTTTTGTTTTGGGGTAGCGGTTGCTTGGGTGTCTGCTTTGGAGGTCTCTGCTGCTTAGGCAGATCTTTATTTAGAGCCTCTGAGTATGTTTTTGTGTGATTATGTGTTTGGTTTGCTGTCGTGGTAGGTCTATGTGAGACTGGAATTGTAGTGAGTGTTTTTTCCTTTCTCCTCCTGACTGGTTATGCCAGTACTGAGTTGAGAGAGCTTAGCCTCCAGTTTGGCTATATGGTTGCATCTCTCACATGTGTTGGAATTTGTTGGGAGGAGGAGAGGGTTGTCTGTGTACATGAGGCAGTTGTAACATTGCCTCAAGATTCCCATATTCACCAGCTGGACCGGAGAGGAGATTGACAACTGACCTTTGGACATGCTAGAATAATATTGGGAATTCCTTTATAATTGAAAACAAGGGCCAATGGGGAGCGAGGGTGTAGTGCTTTTAATTTTTAGTGCTGACTTATAATTGCTTTAGTGAGCAAGTGCCAGGTAACAAGTGCAATGTGTTACAGGTAACTTAAATGCAAAAACGACAAACAGTAACTTTCTTTCAAGCGAAGCAAGGAATTAAGTGAAGTAAGCAATGCAGATATCACTAGGGATCCACAGAAGTGCTGAGAAGCCGCGTTTTACGTGGAATTAGCATTCCAGGGAAATAACAAGCATACAAACAAAGCTAGATTCAGCAGGCCTGGATCTAGTCTATGCTACAACAAACAAGGTGTACCAATTTCAGTAAGATACAGTTCAAATATTCAGGCACTATAAACCTTTAACCAGAAATTCCCAGCTCAGAAGGGCAGAGTCCAGCCTCTCCTCCCACAAGAGTGCAGACCACGAAACTTCTTAATGTAAAATAACTGGCCTGAAGCCCAAGTGCTTAAACCAGAGCTAATACACTTTAAGAATAACAGACACTGAGCTCTCAGTCAGCAGTTCCCAACTTAGATGGATGAAAGCTACCTGTCCTGCCACCACAGTGCATGCCACAAACCTTCCTAATGTAGAACAACTGGTCTGAAGCCCAAGTGCTTAATCCAAAAGACATAGAATGATAGCTACACTTTAACCAAGTTACTACCAAGCAGTAATAAATACAACTGAATACTTTAAATAATGTCTGGATTAGTGCTCAAGTTATACAAACAAAGCTAGATTCAGCAGGCCTGGATCTAGTCTATGCTACAGCAAACAAGGTGTACCAATTTCAGTAAGAAGAAATTCAGATATGCATGCACTATAAGCCTTCAACCAGAAATTCCCAGCTCAGAAGGGCAGAGTCCAGCCTCTCCTCCCACTAGAGTGCAGAACACGAACCCTCTTAATGTAAAATAACTGGCCTCAAGCCCAAGTGCTTAAACCAGAATTAATACACTTTCAGAATAACAGACACTGAGCCCTCAATCAGCAGTTCCCAAATTAGAAGGATGCAAGCTACCTGTTCTGCCACTACAGTGCAGACCACAAACCCTCTCAATGTAAAACAACTGGTCTGAAGCCCAAGTGTTTAAACTAAAAGGCTTAGAATGAGTTACACCAAGCAGTAATAAATACAGTTGAGAACTTTTAAGATGACGGAAAAGCAAAATAAAGTAGGAAGAAACACAAGTACAGTAAAAGTAGAAGAATTTTTTTTTTTTTTTTTTTTTTTTTTAGAAAAGAAGCAAAAGCAGTAGTAAGAGTAAGTAAGCAAGCAGTAACTATGTTACATTAAAAAATAATAAGCTAGTAATATTGCAATAGGAAGTGGATAGCAAACTGATAACAGGTTCATAGTTGATAGGTGTCTCCTCCAAAGCAGGACATTCTCAGGACTGCAGCATCCATCGCCTTTAAAGTACAACACAGTACAGTATCAGCAATCCATCTACATACTGTGGGTGTAGAACCCACAGCCTTCTGCATTAAAAGCAAGTATACTACCTATTCTGCTACTAACAATGCAAACAGATTGGGTATAAGCAGTACTAAACTTCTCTTCCCCTAAAGCTCTCACCTCCTTGTAAAATCCACTTGACATGCAACTATATCTGTCAACTTTGTAGCACAAGAAATCTGGAAAAAGCCAAATTTTTTTTGGGGGCGGGGACAAAGTCACAAAACCAGGGCCACATTTTAAACAGTGCTTGTATAATCTTAGAAAGTTGTTAGAATAAAATGTGTTGTGTCACTATGTGTTTCCTGAAAGATAAGAAGACTGAAACTTAACTGTCATTATTTAGTGAAGCCAGATGTTCATCGTGTTTCACTGTTGCAGTCATTACACTTGGGTTATCCTGCTGGCAGGCGACCCACAGTCAGCCCGAGTTCCAAAGTCTTGGTCCAGCGTCAGTTGCTGTCACCTCTTCCCTGACGTCAGTGCGCCAGGGGTATAAAAGTTGCAACCAACGCCATTTTCTTCAGTCTTTCTTGCCACGCGGTGCCCGAAGCAAAAGCAGGTCACAAGTGCCGGTCGGCCAACTCCTGAGATTTTCAAAATTGAATTTCAGAACCGACGTCTTCAATAAAGCTAAGTACCTCGTTGGGGAAACTTTTTCTTGCTCCAGACCGATGTCAGTAAAAGTTAATAATTGTATTTCTTGTGGGAAGCAAATACCTCATAAGGACTTTCACTCTTACTGCATTCCTTGCCTAGGCCCTGACCACGACGTTACTAGTTGTCTGTTTTGTGCTAGATTCAATAAACGCACTATTAAACATCGGTTTAATTTTGCTTTACATTATTTTGGACGAAGATTTAATTATATAATGCCATCGGAACAACCAATGACCGGAATGTATAAAAAAGACAAAGAAAAAGATAAGCATCCGAGGTCCAAAACCGACGAGAAAGCCTCTTCTAGGCCAGTCGCCAGTTCGCCGGTTCTCAGTGAGATGCTTTCGCAGCCCCTGACACCCGCTACCTCAAAGCCACAGGCCCTAACCGACAGCCACATGGAGACACCGAGGCCTGTGGAAGCTCAAGGTATTGGGCCTATGGAAACTATACCCTCAAATGGGTCTGGAGCCACAGAGCAGGCACTGGATTCTGAGGGTGTTTTCAGACCTTCACGGCTTACAATTAAGGCTACTACAGCAGCAAAGGCAAAGTCAAAAAACACCATTAAAGACAAGGAAACAAGTGCAGCATTCTCCAGAACAGTCATCTATGCCAAAGAAACAGATGCTTAAAATGGCCAAAGACCTTATTACTTTAATCAGGGGCTCACATCCCCCTCCTGACAAAAGGCCTAGGAAAGACACTGATTATGATTCCTCTGATCAGGTTTCCATTTCCTCAGATTATTCTTCTGATCAGGGCTATTGTCTCCCTCCCTATGAGGACTCTGATGCTGAAGAGTCCATTCCTTCAGCCTCACCGCCTGAGGATTATTCTTTTGGGGAAACCCTGCACACCATGAGGGAGCATTTCCATTGGGAGAGCCAGGATTACTCAGAATCCAAGAAAAGGCTCAGAGATTTCCTTTTATTGCCTCAGCACAGGTCCCTAGCTATCCCTCCTGTGCTTGATATTGTAAATGATGTTTTTTCTGAATCCAGTCTGTCTCCAGATTCTTTACCCCCTGCTCCAGTAAAGCCAGACAGGTACTACAGCGTCCCTGACTCTCATAAATTTCTTTATAAAAACCCCGCTGCAGATCCAGAAACAATTTCTCAGGGTCCTAAAGGGGTTAAAGCTTCCACTGCCAAAAATCCTGTCCCCTCAGATAGGGATTCCAGAGCTCTGGACATATGGGGGAAAAAAGTTTACACTTCTGCTACTTTAGCTGTAAGAGCTTTAAACTGTCAGTTTCACATGCTTAAATATCAACAGTATCTCATGTCATTGTTAAAGCAGAAAATGGTTACAAATATAGAAAGTCCTGACAGTAAAGAAATGCAGGATTTATTGCATGCAATTGAACAAGTTGGAAAGCATACTCTGCAATGTGGTTTTGATTCATTAGAGGCTTCTTGCAGAGCCGCAGTTACAGGCTCAGTAATTCAAAGACATGCTTGGTTGAAAGGACACAGTTTACCTGACCATGTTAAAGTAAAATTATTGGATGCTCCACTACAGCATACTTTGTTTGGTGTTAAGGCAGAAGAGGTGTTAAAGAAAATGGAGGATAAAGCAAAGTCAATGCAAACGGTGAAAGATTTCTTACAAGTTCAACCACCTAGATTTAGCAGAAACTGGCCTTTAAAAAATTGGTCCTTTCCAGTGTCAGACAGGCCACAAAGAGGCAGATACAGATGCCCAAGAGGCAGATCTCAGCCCCAAGGCTCCTACAGACCTAAACAATGGGGTGCTTCAGCCCTCAAAGGAGGAGAAGACAAACCACAACCTTATAGGAAACAATCACAATGACTTCCATCTGCAAATTCCAAGCTCTTACCAGTTGAGAGCACCCCTAGGGGGAAAGCTAGCACATTTCTCAAAAAATTGGCACATGATCACCCAAGACCAATGGGTGCTGAGTATAGTTTCTCAGGGGTACAGGTTCCACTTCCACACGCTTCCAAAACCAAAAGGTATACCAAACCTGCCACAAAACCAATGGGCAGAGGCACAAAAATAGATTGCTGCTCTTATGGATATGGGAGCTATTCAAAAAGTTCCACAAGAAGAACAGGGATAAGGATTTTACTCAAGACTTTTCTTAGCACCCAGAAAAGACAAAGCCTGGAGACCAATACCGGACTTGTCAATACTGAATACTTTCCTGGATGTTCCAAAATTCAAAATGTTAACACTTCAACAACTTCTGCCCATGCTGAGCAAGGAGGCTTGGCTAGTTACTTTGGATCTCAAGGAGGCATACCTGCATGTCCCAATCGGACAATCGTGCAGAAGATACCTCAGATTTATAGCAGGCTCAATGCATTACCAATTCTCTGCACTGCCCTTTGGCTTATCTACTGCGCCCAAGGTCTTCACAAAATGCCTGGCACCAGTAATTGCATTTTGCAGACAAAAAGGAATTCAAATTTATCCCTACTTGGACAACTGCCTTATTCAAGCAGACAGCAAGGGCATTCTTCTAAAGCACCTGGCGTTTGTAAAAAGATTGCTAATTTGCCTAGGGTACACAATAAACAAAAAGAAATAAAAACTAGTGCCCTCTCAAGAGATAATATTCCTGGGTGCAAGCTTAAATACAACTGCCCAGATGGCTTATCTCACGCCAGATAAACAAAGGCAACTGACTCATTACTTTCAAATGATGGCAACAAAGACCCAGCTCCCTGCCAGAAAAATTCTGCAGGCCCTGGGTTTCATGGTATCCTGCATTCTACTAATTCCCTATGCAAAACTGCATATGAGGAAACTACAACGGTATCTAAAAAGTGTTTGGACTCAGCATTGTCACAGCCTAGAGACAATCATAACCTTGATTCCCTGCCTACAACAGGAGTTTCGATGGTGGTCCCAGGCCTGCCACCACAACAAGGGACAGCGCTTCACCTTACCTACAGCCAGGCAGACAATAACAACGGATTCATCAGATTATGCCTGCAGAGCACATATGGCAGGAAAATGTATTCAGGGCACGTGGCCCAAGGAGCAAATGCATCTTCACGTCAATCAAAAAGAGATGCTAGCTGTACAGAATGCCCTGACAGACTTCAAGGACATAATGCATCCAGGACAACTACTAATAAAGACGGACAATACCACAGTTATGTGGTACATAAACAAGCAAGGGTGCACACATTCCTACCCCCTATGCAGACAAGCCATAACTTTGTGGCGCACAGCACTGACCTACCAGGTACATCTGCAAGCACAATTCCTGCCAGGAACAAAAAATACACTGGCGGATGAACTAAGCAGAAATCTCATGGATCCTCATGAATGGAAGCTAAATCCACAAGTGTTCAACATGATAACAGGGAAATGGAGACGCCCAAACATAGATCTTTTTGCCTCCCCTCACAATTGCCAAATACAGAAATTTTGCACAAGGACTTATCACTCTCAAGCATGGAAAGTGGATGCTCTATCATTCAGCTGGAAAAACCTGACAGTCTATGCCTTCCCTCCGATGCCTCTTCTCACCAAGGTGCTTCTAAAAGTCAGACAAGAGAGGCCAGAAATGATACTGATTGCACCAGACTGGCCACGCCAGCACTGGTACCCAATCCTAAAAACTTTGTCCCAAGGCCCACCTTGGCCTCTACCTCAAATCCCTCATCTTCTGACACAGCAAAACAATCAGATTCTGCACAGTCAACTCAGAACCTTAAACCTGGCAGCATGGCAGATAATGTAGCCACTCAGACTGCACCTCTCTCTAAAGCTGTTATGGATGTCATTTTGGAAGCCAGGAGGCCCAGCACTAGGAAATCTTATGCAGAAAAATGGAAGAGATTCTGTGCTTGGAACCAGGCACAGGGGCTTGACCCACTGGCCCCTAATATACCTCAGATTTTGCAATACCTGACTGAGATGTTGGACAAAGGCCTATCTTTTTCATCTATTAAAATCCATGCCTCTGCCATTTCAGCTCATTACAATACGGATCCTCCTATTTTTTCACATCCTCTACTACGGCAGTACCTCAGAGGGGCAAAGAATGTAAGACCCCCTAGGAGAGCACAAGTACCTACTTGGGACCTCAACTTTGTTTTTGAAAAACTAACACTGCCTCTGTTTGAACCAGCCAGCACAGCTGATCTAAAATTCTTGTCATGGAAAACTGCTCTGCTCCTAGCAATAACTTCAGCAAGAAGAGTCTCAGAGTTACAGGCATTGATGGCTGTGGAACCTTTCCTCATTTTTCATCAGGACAGGGTATCTCTTAGGACAAACCCAACATTCATGCCCAAAGTGGTCTCCAATGTGGCCTTAAACCAAACCATTCATTTACCTACTTTCTACCCAAATCCCCAGACTAAAGGGGAAAGACTTCTGCACGCTTTGGAAATACACAGGCAGCTACGCTTTTACCTGGACAAAACAAAAGCTTTCAGAAAAACTGAGCAACTGTTTGTAGCTTATGCTACAGGATCACAAGGAAAGCCTATTACAAAGCAGACAATCTCCAAATGGATATGACACTGCATATGAGGAAACTACAATGGTATCTAAAAAGTGTTTGGACTGAACATTGTCTTTTGTTAGGCTATCGGCTGTTTTGTCATTGGAGCTGATACTGTTATGTTTGGATTTTGAAACCTCATCCTAGAATTTTATGTGGTCTGCACACTTGAAATCCTTGAATTATGAGACAGGTATTGTCCAACTTAACCTGGGAAGAAGATTCCATGATAAGCAGCAGGGTGCCACAGCGGTCAGTGCTGGTCCCCCTACTGTTTGGTATATACCTCTCAGAAATTCAGGTCAAAACTAAAAGGTTGTGGCTGACCAAGATTGCAGACAACTGCAAACTACGGTAGGTGCAATCACTGAATCACTAAAATATGTCAGTATACTCCAGGATGGTCTTACACAGACTACATGGCCTCAAACTGAATGCAAAGAAATGCATCATCATTCCCTTCAGCACAAACAATGTTCTTTCACACTACCAAACCAATAATAATACCCTAAGTAGCCATGAAGTGGTAAGGGACCAGGGATCACAGGTTGACTGCAACCTTAACTTCAGCAACCACATGTCTACCATTGCAAGGAAAGCTTTCCGCATAAATCACTTGATTAGTAAAGGCATTGTCTCAAGAGCAAAAAAAGTTATAACCCCCTTTACTCTGCACTTATCTGGCCCATAATTAAGTATAATGCCCCATTTGGTATGTACTGTATTAAGTATCTACAGCAATTAGATAGACCTCAGAGGTTTCTAACAAAGAAGATCAAGGGCCTCCAGCATGTGCTTTATATAAACCAGCTAAAATTCCTGTCTCTATACTCCGTATCATATATACTTCTTAGGGGAGACTTATGCCTGGCCTACAGACAACCCAAGCCCCAAGCCAAATGAACTTACTGCACATCCATAAATCAAATGGGTCTAGGGCTACCCATTCCAGGGACTTAAAAATGGCCTGTGACTTAAATAGCACAAGTAAAACTCAAAATATACGGACATGCAGACCGTATAATGAAACTACTACAAATTTATGAATTCACAATTCACAAAGCTTTTGGGAATAACCCTTCTTCAGTATGTACTTCATTTAAAAACCAACACTGCTTTTATAATCATTAAAACCAACTAATTAAGCAATTAATTAACCATTTTCTAAAAAATTCAACAGCTCAATGCAGCTACATATTCATTTCTATATACATTCTTGCATAAAAAATAATAAAATATAGTAAAAGCATAAATGCAAAAACATATATACAAAATACTTGTACAATTATAATAATATCTATGCATTCATATGCCCTTCAGCATCGTTTGTCGCATCTTTAAAACTGGCTTGATACTGACAGATACATTTAACCCTGGCCAGCATTCAACATCTAACCTTATAATCCACTCATATTCGCATAACTCGTGCATTATTTAAATTACCACTTCTCTTATTTTTAAACTTACTATCTATGACTCTAAACAGAAACCACTGTTCACTTCCCTTATCCATTATATGCTTGGCTAGGGCATTACTAGACAGTCACATGGTTTTAATGATTATAAAAGCAGTGTTGGTTTTTGAAGGAAAGTACACACTGAAGAAGGGTTATTCCCGAAATCTTTGTGAATTGTGAGTTAATACGTTTGTAGAAGTTTATTATATGCTCTGCATGTCCGTATATTTGCAGTTTTACTTGTGCTTTTTGTTGAACTCATTTCTCTGTAGACGGTTCACCATAGTGCTGGTCCATTTGCTTACTATACCGTGACTTAAATAGGACATGCTGGAGGAACAGATTTATCTCCCAGCAACTGCCACATCTTTGGAACAAGCCACCAGTTCATGTGAAACAGAGCTCCTCCATGACACTGTTCAAGAGGAACCTGGATGAGTGGATTGAGCACTGTAAATTCTTTCCGGGGGTAGTGCCCACAACCCTCCTGGACATGGGCAGTCATCACTAAATGCAGTCTTGGATATTGACTAGTACATCTAAAATATTACATTGGGTTGAAACTTCTATGCTTAACATGACCTCCAAGTCAATAGCCTAGTAATCTCCTATGATCTTATGAATAGTGCATGAATCGCCTATATTTTTATGGACTAGATAGAGAATTTTATGTTCTGTAGTTGATTTATTAACTGTCTGATCAATGATGTTTTATGTTTATTAAATCTATGGACTTCTGGGTGAAATCTCCCACTTTTATGAAGTTCTTGTTTATAGGCAATTTATTGAGTACATTTAGTAACCTTCCATGGTTATCAGGAGACATAGTGGATGCCCTGTAACAGGCTATTAACTGATATTTTGTCCTGTTTAGAGTGATTTGGAGTTCTTGGAGCTTATTAATTCCCCCTGGGTGCAAGCACAGGAAGTGGGATGTAAAAGAATGGACTAAATAGTCTTGCTCACTGAAATCCACTGCTAAGTCCCCACTCTACTCCTGTCCACAAGGTGGCCAGTTATTTTGGCATGCTGTGGTCTGGATGAATATTTGCACCTTCATGTGAGCATCCTAACTGTATGGGCAGAATACAGTCTCTATGATTCTTGTAGTTGCATTCTGTGCTGTACCCTAGCTTGCTGACTAAGGCACGTAGTACAACTGAGATGTTAAACTGTGGTCCTTTCTTCCTGAGCTGGTGGTAGCTCTGGCTGATATAAAAGATCCCACAGCACTTATGACAAAGACAAGTGGAAGCTCCCTGGTGTCCTGGCCAAATATGTCAGTCAGTATGAATAATTTGGACTCCCCAGGTAAGAAGTCATTGGCCTAGATGGATTAACTTAGTCAATGATGTGTAACAAAAATAAAATTAATTTAAAATAAATAAATAAATACACCTGCCTATCTGATGTCTTGGTCCACCACATGATTGTTGAGCTGGCATCTGCTGCACACCTGTTTCTCTTTCATCTTGCAGTTAGACAAATAATGAAAACCACAATACTGTTTTGTTATGCCCATCTGATACATGGATTATAAGTCAACATACGTGCCTCCATCCCTGCTACCATAAAGAAAGAAAAACAACCTTGAAACAACATGAAACAGAGAAGTCTTAGAGCAAACATATGGAAAGGCTTCACTCATGGTAGAAAACGGGAATTAGGCATGACTGAAATGCTATTGGAAATGTTAATGGAAAATTGGGTACCTGAATGGTGATTGGTTGACACTGTAATGGTCTGGGATATTTTCTGTGTGGCACTGCAACACCCAGCTGTTATATAAAGTTGTTTTGTCACTTTGTTAGCTCACACTCCACCTGTGCACTTGCAGTCATCTGAATAGCAAATCTTCCTGTATTCTTGTCAACAGTGTCATATGACATAAGTATAGAGAAGAACTGTCTTCTTTTTGAAAACATACCTGAGCACATAGACCACTGATATGAAGGCCACACATTTTCAAGAATACATTAGGCAACAGTGTCACCAATATTGGCTTCTCACCTGTCAGTGTTTGTGCGTTTGATGAAACTAAAGTACCACACTGCTTCTGCAGTATAATATTGTAGGTTTATAAGTTCATGAGTAAGAACTAGGCTAGCTACCCTTGCAGGTCTTTTTAAGCCTCGTCAATTTTCCTTTTTTGCTCAAAATAACCAGTCTCATTTTGGTTATATGTTGGCCTTATAAATCCCATGGTTGATAACTATATATTACCCCCTAATAAAAATAACCCACAGATAGTTCAAGGGGACCCATGCATTGTGGTAAGCATTTAGGAGTTGCATCTGTCCTTTAGTACAGGTGGCAGTCTTGGGATACATTTTCTGTTTCCTATCCATAGATAATTAATAGATAAAATTTGGTTACTCCTTGTTTGTGTGTTCTCATATTATCAGTATAGCTATGGTACTCACAGGAATATGACTATGCTCACTAATAGGGTTAATTACTCTATCCAGGACATTCCTGATATGGTCGTTGAAGGTTTCCTGAACCAAAGCCATATCTTCACACTGTGTTCTGAGGAAAAACTGATTCTGTTCATCAATAAACACAACATATAAATGTTTGTAACAGCTAGTACACTAATATATCCCATCCTTTATTACGTCTATCCTTAAGATAAGTTTACTTGTATAATACTTATAAGTTTGACTGACTATCCCAGGAAGATAGTGCAATTAGTCAATTCCTGGCTGAGACTGCAGCTGGTCAGATCTGATCAGTCCTCAAGCCTAGTTAGCAAAAATAAATATAAGTAAATAAATAAATACCACCTTAGATTCTCAATGCAAATAAGTCATAGGGCCGGATTCATGAAGGCTTGCACGGAGTCTTAGAGTAGAGTAAGACTCCATGCAGTCATCATGTCCGACGAGCGATCCAGGAACAGCCTGTAAGGGTGTGTAAGAGAGCTCCTAAAACGGCTGTTACACAGACAGGGCTGGGACATGCAAATTACCTCAATTGCAGGCAAAAGGCATGCAAATGAGGTAGATTTGCGATTCAGGAAACCCGAACCTGTCCAAGTAAGAGCAGTGTTATTTGCAGAAATGTACTCAGTTGACAACTGAGTACCGTTCTGCAAATAGCAAAATGGAACCGTGACAGCTCCAAATAAAGGTTGCATCCAGTGCAGGAAGCATGCCAATGGCCAAATATATGGCCATTGTAAATGTTTCCTGATGCAATATGAAAATAAAAATATTTTCTTCGCCGATTTCTGATGTTTAAGCATAGCGCAGCACTGCGCAAATGGACTGCGCTCTAAAACCTAGAATACTAAAAATTAAAACCCACAAATGTGGATTTTATTGAAATTGTTAGTGTACAATGCAAGGGAATGGCAGGCGGAAGACAACATGGCCACCAAGTAGAGGTTGCCAAGGGGGGAAGCTCAGTCTAAGACATGTAACCAAGCATTAGTAGGCAATCCTAGGTAAATGAGTGTTAGGATAGTGAATCGCAAGTTTACATAGCAAATGGGCACAGTCAGTGGAGTGTAGGAGTAGGATATGGGGAGTAACAGAGTAGAAGATAGGTGACATCACGAGAGAGGTATGTATGAAAGAATTGAAGCTCATTGGAGCAGAGTGGCATGTGTCAGCTGTCATTTATACATCATGGAAAGAGGTGTGTCAACAGGTAGGCTAGGGAAAGTCAAGAAATGGAAGGTATATGCTGTGGATAACACCAAAGTTTCTTACTTAACGGGTATGTGCGTGTGTGCGGGCGTGTCAACCTGAGTAAGACAGAGTGCACGCGTGTAAGCGTGAGTGCGCACGTTTAAGCCGGAGTAAGCATGTATAAGGCTGTTTAAAGAGTCGTAAGCATGTTTGCGCTGATGTGCACGCATTTTAACCCAAATAAGCAAGTTTCAGTCCGTGTAAGTATCGCACATGTTAGTTGCTGTGCACATGTTTGCGCTTGTGTGCACGGTGCCCCCCCCCTGTGGAAACAGAAAGGAAAAAGGAAGCACAACAAATAGTAGGAAGCTACCAGGGAGTACTAGCTAGCAGGTGAAAACAATCAGAATCAGGCAATTACACAGGCAGTACACTGGCCCAGCCCAGCCTAGCACTTAAAACTCTGCAAACAACAGTCAATTATGTTTCTCACAACAGAAACTGCAGTAAGCTAATAGAAGTGAACACTGAAAAAGCTTTACTGAGACAAAGAAATGCTAGGGGCTGCCATTGCTGTTATAAGGTGACATATGCAACATGCTGAGGGTGGTGACAATGGAAATGCTGCTGGACAACCCACAGTGAGGAGAAGGAGAAGAATGTACAGGCCCAGGGTAACCTACCAGGGGCTACATGAGCTGGAGATAGTGGAGCGCTATAGTGTCAACAGAGACCTCCTGCAGTAAATTGTTGAGCTGTGCAGGCCACGCCTCACACACAGAACCAACAGAGTGGAACCCATCCCAGTGAAAACCAAGGTATGTGTTGGCCTAAGAATATAATACATGGGTGGCACAGTGGTGCAGTTGTTAATATTATTGTCGCCTCACAGCAAGAGGTTCTCTGGTTCGATTCTCGGCTGGGGTGCCTTCTGTGTGGAGTTTGCATGTTCTCCCTGTGTTCATGTGGGTTTCCTCCGGGTACTCCGGTTTCCTCCCACATTCCAAAGACATGCATCTGGAGCATTTCTCCCTGGGCCTCCACTGAAAACAGGCTCTGTGGAACCTAGTCGGACATTCCTGGTCAACAAATGTTAAATAAAATAAATAAAATAAATATTAGCAACAGGTACCTTCCAGAGACCAACTGGGGATATGATGGGGATATCACAGGCATCAGCATCCAGGGTACTACACCAGTTCCTGGATGCCATGTCAGCACATGTCGGTGATCATGTATATTTCCCCAATTCCCGTGAGGTATTGGCCAGCAATATGCATCTCTTCCAGCAAATAGCGGAATACCCTGAGGTAGTGGGTGCAATAGACTGCATGCACATATGCATCAAAGCACCAGCCGGCGAGCGGGGTAGGGTCTACTTCAACCGCAAGGGCTTCCCCTCCATCAACTGCCAGGTCATGTGTGATGCCCATGGCATAATACTGAATGTGTGTGCAGGCTGCCCTGGAAGCTACCATGATTCCCATATCTGCCATCTGACTCAGCTATACCAGGCATTTGCCAGTGGGGACATCCCACATGGTCACCTAGTGGGGGATGCTGGCTATGCACTGGAGCCGTGGCTGATGACACCCATCAAAAACGCACACACACCTGAACAGGAACGCCATACTGAGGCACATGCACAAACATGTAATTTAATAGAGCGTGTGTTTGGGCTGCTCAAGTCATGGTTCCAGTGCCTGGACACATCTGGTGGAGCCTTGCAGTACTCACCAACTACATGTACCCAGATTTTCATGGTATGTGCTATGCTTCATAATATGATCCTGTGAAAACAGCTGCAGCAGGACCAGCATAGGCCTGGGCCAAACAGCCCCCCCCCCCATTGCCAAGGCCATCACAGGCAGAGCGTGACTCGGAGGAGGAACAACCTGAGCCTGCCCCAGTAGGCAGAAGGAGGCATGCCCAGTATGCTTTGGCCTTGGCAAAAAGGCAACGCATAGCACATACACTGGTTCAGCAGGAACTCTGGAAATGATACCTCTCTCCGACTCGCACATATAGTAACAGGGATGCCTAAGTTGACACTACCTGCTTTCAAACATGTACAGGGAGTGTAGTACATGCATCCGACATAAGCAGCCCTGCAGCACCACCTAAGGCATGATTGCCATGTGTTAAGCAATATAAAGCAGTGCTAAACAGCATTTACCACCATGTAGTATATGCAAACAAAATTGCACACACCAACTAGCACAACTGTCGTCAATGTTCAGTAAAATTGGGCAACGTCCAGCAATGTTGGTGAATATTGAGCAATGTTGGACAAGCCTGGTCTAAGTAGGGCATAGATGAACAAAAGCTAACATGCTCATATTTGCTTAATGGGCCCTTAAGCAGTCTGGTCTGCTCAGTATAAAAATATAAAGCAGTGATGGGCCTCAAACCCAGATACTGTGCAGTATAGCCAAAGTACTGAACCACTAAACCATGACAGTATTGCAGTGGTCAGCCTGTATGAAGGAATGTTGATAAGTCTATGCAAAGTATTTCTTGGAAACCCTGCAGGCACAGCATAATCCTTGTTGAGTTATGACACAAAGGTGAGTCCTGCAGTGAGAACAGAACCTGACTTCTAACACACACAGTATAAATGTTAATATCGGTCATGTTCGCACACATCACTCATTGTAGTGGACCTCAGATAGCAACATACTGAAAGGTCACACTGGGCATGCTCACACACTTGACTAAATGAGACAAATGTCAGGCAACAAAACACGGAATGGCAGAACTGGGCATGCTCACACACTTAAGCCATGTCTGAGTACAGCAGTGGGCCACACATATCTGCCAGTTGCATGTGTTAACCCAGGAACCTGTCACTATAAGCAATCTGCCCTGTGCACACAGTTATATGACAACAGACACATCTATAATATAGTGGAACCCTGTCATAATCAAATATGTTCTGCAGATACCGAAGTTGTTCATAGAAACTGGTAAAGCAAAGATGATAAAGACCTGCAAACAGTATCAGCAATAAACATTGTGCATCTTGAACATTAGCATAGGTTCAGAGGTCAATACTAGGCTATCTGCCCTAAGACATGTACAAGCCTAGCCAGAGTGTGTTTGGCATTCGCAACCCTGTCAGATTACTACACTGTATGTGTGAATAGTAGGTCACACAAGATAGCCCATGCACATTTAGGCTAGTGTGCCTCTGTCTAGCAGAGACACAGAAGATATCCCAGGGGTAAACATACGATCACCCATACAGTCATCAAGACATCTCCTG
Organism: Protopterus annectens; assembly: GCF_019279795.1. Taxonomy (NCBI): domain Eukaryota; kingdom Metazoa; phylum Chordata; order Ceratodontiformes; family Protopteridae; genus Protopterus; species Protopterus annectens. The sequence continues at coordinate 1,886,690,490 of NC_056739.1, forward strand.
TAGGTGGTCAGTGGGTGGCTCTGCCTATGTGAAACTGGGATTACATTCTGGAGTGAGTGGAGCCTCTGGGATAAGAATCTGTCCCTCCACAATGTCCTATTAACATCTGTGCTGAGGTATACATCCCTGGAGTGTATAGCTCCAAGGGAGTCAGATATCCTGAGGTGGAGCATGTCCAGTAATTCTGGGTTGGGTATATCTGTAAACAACAGGCACACATCATATCCGAGTAGGTGGTAAGTGACTAAGTAGAGCTGGAGCTACTGCATCTGACCTGTGCAGGGCATCTGTGTGAGTCCCTAGATCTGCTTGGTGAGGAACTTCCATGGCCAGTACAGTTGCTGCAGGTGCCGGGTATGGTACACCCCAAATGTGGCATTGTAACCAAGCATGGATGTGATGAGTATAGGGGCACAATGACCTCACTCGATCTAGATGTGAAACCATATGGGATAAGGTGGCCCACATAGAAGGTGTGTCCAACCACTTTGGCAACGTGAATGTCAAAGGCGATGGTACGAACAAGTCATGTCCCCAAACCCCTAACAACTCCTACTGTATGTAATGGAGTACTACCAATGTGGTAATGTGTGGGCATGTTGTTATTCCCAAAGGGGATGACTATGCAACTAATGGCATTTAGCTGTAGGCCATGGCTCAGGCACCAGTCAGCCATCTCTGTGAGAAACTGTATGAGTATGCATGTGGCAGCTGGAGAGTTGATCATGGCACCCAGTTTGCAGTCAAGTGCAAACATGATCAGCCATATTCCCCCTGTGGTAGCCTATATGTCAGACAAATATATACTGAACAAGAGAGGTCCCAGGACCGAGCCGTGTGGGATGCCATGTGTAACTGGTGTATAATTAGACATGGCACCTGCAATTCTGACCATGTGGGTGCTATCCCTGATCCAGGTATCAATCCATCTTGTGAGATATGTGTCCATATCGACGCTGGTGAGCCTATGCATAATGGCCCAGTGGGTTATTGTGTTGAAGGGTTTTGCAAGGTTCAGGTAGGCTGTGTGGACAGCCGTCCCTATGTCGATGAACCTGTTAGCCATTTAAAGAATACAAACAGGCTCAAGAGGCAAGATCTGCCCACAACAACACTGAAATGTGTAGGACACAGTGTCTGTAGGTTCCCGATGTCTATGTGTATGAGTCCCATGACAATACGCTCCATAGCTTTGCAGAACAGGCTACTTAGGCTTATAGGGCAATATTGTCTGTGGTCCGTTGTGGCACCAACTCTGTGGAGCAGGACCACTGTTGCTGTACACCATTCCTTGGGTACATATCCTGTGGTAACTCCAATATTGAACAGTGATGTAATGTGAGGGTTGCGTCTGTCATGATGCTCATGTAAGATGCAGGCTGGGACACTGTCTGGTCACATTGATACTGTGATGTATGCTTTGGGGAGGGCAGCACTCACCTGTTACTGTGTGATGTCAGGGAGGTTATACTCTGTTGGGATGGATAGTTGCTCGTTAGGGGGGATAGGTGGCAGACATCTGCACTGAACCTGTTTGCCAGGATGTTGGCAATGCCAGTGGGTTCAGGGTAGGTTTAGTCAGTATGCAGTAACTCACAGCATATCAGTGAGTGTCCACTCAAGTTCCTGACATAACTGAACAAGGCCGGGTGATAGTCCTATGTGTCTGTTGCAATTGTCTGGTAGAAGCGGCCCTTAGAAAAGTTCATGAGTGACCGTAGCTGTCTGCTAGTACAGATCACAGATGCCTTCCGTGTCTGGGATTGTGCTCTATCATGTAGTAGCTTCCTCCTGATGTTGTACAGCTTATTAATGGCTGGGGTCTACCAGACAGGTCCCCTGCCATTGGAGTAGTGAGTCCTGTTGTTATTTGGGATAGCACAATCCATGCAGTCTACTAGGTGTCCATAGAATGTGTATGTAAAGGATACAGCAGTGCGAGCCATATTTGCCACTGTCTCAGGGTCTCTGAAGGATACCACCTTGCTTCAGTGAAGTGAGACGTTGGCTCATGAGAAGTTCACCAAGATTACCCAGGATGGGTGTGTGGAGGGTATATGTATGTCCAGTGAGATACATGTATGTTCTGACCTTACCAATGCGGGGTATATTGCTGGTGTGGAGCATAGAGTTTCCATGTTGGTGATGATCAGGTCCAATATGTATTCCCCCTTGTGGCTGTGCTGACTGGTTGTGCCATATCATATGAGTCTACAAATTGTAGTGACTGTTGGGTGAGGGTTTCGGGGCTTGAGTAGTATCCTCAGTCAATATTTGTGTATATGAAGTCACACAATATAATGGTGTTTGTGGTGACCTTCATATTCTCCATAGTTCCCATGAAAGCTGAGTGTGGTTCCTGAGTTTGGGAGTGTATTCTGTAGCAGGCAACAAACTGAAAGGCAGTATTGCACAATGGTAGTTGTATATGTATGGTCGGTGATGCTTTGTGCAGTGCTACTAACCCGGAGGTGTGTGTATCTGTGATGTATATGGATACTCCCCCTAGTTGTGTTGTCTGTTCCAAGTCTTTTTGTCAGACAGCATGGTATGAAACATAACCTGGTAGTGCTGGTGTGCATAAGCGAGCCTGAACCAGGCGTCTGTCAGTGCACAGATATCGCTATCCTCCATACTGAGGAGAGTCCTGAGTGGCCACAATATGAGGTTAACACAACTGATGTTGAGCAGCATTACCCTTAGTTTCATTTAACCTGTAATGTCTATGGAGGTGGGTTTGTCTTCTGAGTCCTGCTTAAAAAAGGCACTATGGTGGTAGCAAGAGCCTCAGCCAGCATTCCAAAGTCCAAGGGTGACAGGTGCAAGCTGTCCATAGTGAAGCTACGTGGCATGTTGAGCATGGCACCATAGGCTGACAGACACTGTATCCCCTATGAATTAAACAAATTTATTAGGCAACTGTTAAATGTGATATGTGTGTCTGTATACTGTGACATCATAATTGGTGGGTGTAAGATGCTAGACAAGGTCAGGGTCATATTGGCCTGGACTACATGATCAGAGTGTTCCTCCATGTATCATGTCATGTGGTCCAGGGAGTAATGTCTGAGGTTATACACACCAGCACGGACAATGATGGTGCCAGTCCTGTACTTGCTTTGGAGTGACCTGACTGCCTGTGTTATGCGGCAGATCCTGGCACCCAACAGACAGCCCAAAGTGACTATTCCCTTGTTAGGGCTGGTGAGTGGTACGTCAGTGTGTCTGACAATAAGTATCACCTATTACAAGTGTATTAGGTGTGTAGTTTAGCCCGAAGGGCAGTGACTGTGTGGCACACTGACATTGTGAACTATGTGATATGTGGGTATTGTAGTGGGGTAGCAGGTGTGTGTGTGTCTGCTTTGGAGGTCTCTGCTGCTTAGATAGAGTACATTTACAGCATCCGAGTATGTCTATGTGTGATAATGTGGTTTGAGTGCTGTATCTAGAGGATATTTGAGACTGATATGTGATGTGTGTGGTTACCCTCACCACCTGATAGACTGTGCCAGTCATGGGTCGAGAGAGTTCAGCACCCTGTATGTCTATATAGGTGCATCTCACACATATATCTGAGTTTGTCGGGAGGAGGAGAGGGTTGTCTGTGTACATGAGACAGTTGTGACATTGTGTCAGTATTACAATATCCACCAGCTGGACTGAAGAGTACACACGAAACCGACCCCTGGACATGCCAGGATATTATCATGACATACTCTGTAGCCTGATCACAAAGGATCAGTAGGGTGTTAAGCATGTAAAAGAGTATAACAGGGATTAGTGCTCATGTTCGTTGGTGTTTTGTAAAGAGTAGCTGAGAAGAAGTCCAGACTGAATCATGACACCTCCTTCATCTATGTCATAAATAGCAATGTACACCCATATATCTCCTGAGTCAGGGCCAACTGTACCTGAGTGACAATGCCGACATCATGACAGACAGGCCCATATGTGCATACCCATCTTCCACTGGCAATAGTCGACATCATCATACCAGGATATATCACATGTAGAATGGATGATCAGCTACCCCCACTGCCAAAAGCATGGCTACAAGTGGAATACATTGATTCCCAATATGTGTCATGCACAAAATACAGAACAAACAGATCATGCACCTGAACAGTCAGCTGAGCCTCACCCCCTATACAGGATGTGGAACCGTTGAATGTGTCACAGCTACATATGGCACTCCCCACAAGTGTTGGTGCACAACACACCATGGAAAGTCAAGTCCAGTATGCCTATGAAGTCTGATATGCAAGGTCATGGAGTCCATCATGGTTGCAGTCATAAACAGAGCTATTGGAAGCTGACATACACACAACCCTACCAACTGTGGTATGTTCATGTGCGGATCATGGTTCCCAAACATGCTAGACTGTTTGCAAGGCAGTCACTCAGGACATACATCAATGAACACATCTACACATGTGTCACATAGACTTTGGATAGCCCTTTATCAACATCCCAGACACATGTAGTATCCACAAAACCAAAAAGCTGTGCATAAATATGGGTTGACATATGACGGTATGTCAATGTGTCCACAGATAGATCACACAAGGTAAGGATTCTGAGGTCTTGTTCAAGCTGTTGACACCTGCTGACCCACATGGACCATTCCTGGAATGGCATAAAACAAAGTGTACACACATCACCATGTCCAGTCTGATGATGTCACCATCCTATAAATACAGCAGGAGAAGAGAAACCAGCCCATAAAGCAAATAGCGTGCCATGTAAATGTGTTTCTCTCTAACATCATAACATAGTTAGGGAGGGGTTTGAATCCTACAAACAGTGTTTGTGTGTGTGTGTTTGTGTGTGTGTGTGTGTGTGTGTGTGTGTGTGTGTGTGTGTGTGCAGTTTCCTTTTAGAGATGTCCCTTTTTTGGAGACTAGAAAAACTCACTAAAAGAGTCACATTCCTCTTTGGAAAGATTGATGATGTCACCATCCTACAAATACAGCCGGAGAAGTAAAACCAGCCAGTAAAGCAAATAGCGTGCTGTGTTGATGTGTCACTCTGTAGTATCATAACATCGTTTGATAGGGGTTTGAATCCTGCAATTGGTGACTGTGGTGGGGGGTGTACGTGTGCAGTTTCTTTGAGAGGAGTGCACATTTTGGAGACTGGGAAAACACACTAACAGAGGTACATTCCTCTTTGGAAAGTCTGATGATGTCACCATCCTACAAATACAGCAGGAGAAGAACACCTAGCCATTAAAGCAAATAGCACGCCGTGTTAATGCATCTCTTTCCAGTACCATAACATAGTTAGGTAGGGGTTTGAATCCTGCAAACAGTGTGTATGGGGGGGGGTGTGAATGTGTGCATTTTCTTTTGAGAATGTCCCCTTTTTGGTGACTGGGAAAACTCACGCTCGCGCGACATGTTAATGCGTCTTTCTCTAGTATCATAACATAGTTAGAAAAGGGTTTCAATCCTGCAAACAATGCATGGATGTGTGTGTGGGGCTTATGTGTGCAGTTTCCTTTGCGAGGTGTCCCCTTTTTGGAGAATGGGAAAATTCACTAAAAGAGGTACATTCCTCTTTGGAAAGTCTGATGATGTCACCATCCTACAAATACAGCCAGAGAAGAGAAGCCAGCCAGTAAAGCAAATAGCATGCCGTGTAATGCGTCACTCTCTAGTATCATATCATAGTTAGGGAGGGGTTTGAATCCTCCAAATGCTGACTGTGTGCATGTGTCAGTGTGGTGTGTGTTTTGCTTTTACTATGGTATGACATAGTATGATTACAACAGTAAGTGCATTGCACACATCAGGTATCTGCGTGGCAAATATATATGTGTACATGTCCCCTCAATCAGTACATAGGTGTAAAGCCTGCATACTCCATGAATACATTTGTTTCCATTGACAGGTTGTGACGCTGCTTCTCAGATCGTAGGTCACATATGTATGTATGTGACAAAGCCATCCACTGTCGTGTTCTGTGGCACACACACCCATGACAGTTACTTAAGTGTAGTGTGAGTGAGGGTATATGCCTGGGGTATATGTCAGACATGGTCATACACAACAAAGACTGCCAAGAATGGACAGTCTTTATAGGTGTACAGCTGCCTTGTGGATATGCATCCAGGCCTCTAATGTCTTATGTAATACACCTTGGGACTCCACAATACCTATGGATATGTGGATACCAAGGGACACATGACATAACATGAGGCTGTATGTACACATTGATACCCAACATACATGTTGAGGGCTACCACCTGTGTGGTACTGGCGGGAAAGTATGTATAGTACATGAGGATGACTATGCCATAGTCGACTTACTGCTATACAGCATGTATCAGACAACAGGTATCTGTCTGTATGATACCCTTGTGCAGGATATGTGTCCCATCCAGGGAATGTATTGTAGGCCAATCCATGCATTTCCAGATTTGGATGGACACATCCCTAGTGTGTCTGCATGTACCTATGGGGGCTATATGCCTAACAGGTGTGGTCACAGGAATGTGTGGCGGTCATTACCACTGGTTAGTGTTATAGTGTAGCACTGGAATGATCCAATTGTTACTGGGTTCCCTACTACTGTGTGTCATTTGTCAGGACATCATCCAATGATTGCTTATAGTCATGCTGTTGAGGTTGTGTATACTACCAGGCTGCAAATCATTGACGGATATTAACGGTATCACCCACAGCATAGTGTCAACCCATGTCATACACACGTCTACCCATGTTAGTACATAACTGTAGTAGAATGCATACTGGCCATTGAGAGATACTATGAGATGTTAACAATGTGTACAACAGGGTATGCCACACATCTCATGTGTCCACTATGCACGTACATCCAGACAGTGCGCACCCACCATGTTCACAGATGTACACTTGCTAATCTGTACTGCACACATCACACACGTACTGTCCACTCACTAACACATGCTGGTGACACATTACACTTCAACCAAGTGGCACATGGGTGGACAATACATACTCAGAACTAACAGTAGTGTAAACAATGCTACATTGACAATCAGAGCTTTGATGCATAATGTCTGCTCAGATATACCTACAAGGATGTCGTAAAACTTCCTTGTTGACAACTTGCTATTATTGCTACACTGCTATAGTGTCACACTGTGCATCAGCACCATGTTAGCCTGTCCCTCCGTCAATGATGCAGATGACAGGAGGTGACACAGGTATCATCATAAGCACAGGGCATTTTGTTGTTTGCCAGAGCCTGACATTGACCCATCCAATCGACATGTCTGTGTGTGTGTGTGTGTGTGTGTGTGTGTGTGTGTGTGTGTGTGTGTGTGCATGTGTGTGTGAGGGACAACAGTACAGCATGGGCCAATGTTGATGTAATGTGTGTGTGTGTATGTGTGAGCCCTAGTTGTTTGGTTAATGTGTGTGTGTCTGCATGCACACAGCTCCACCATGTGGCTGCCATATACGGTAGTTTGTGGGACAGCCACAGACTGTGCCTGCTAGGCTGTACAGATTACTGTCTCTGGCCATGGACACAGTACATGTGCCTGGCAGTGGTGCTACGGACAGTAGCAGGTACCAACCCTGACTGGGTACTGTCATCAGAGGCAGAGGTATGATGACTGGACCCATGTCCCTGCTGGGACTGGCCAGAGCCATGTGTACATGGTCTACTGGGATGGTTAATGGGCAGGCCAGCGCAAGCATTGCTGGGGCTGGTACTGCCACTATGGGAGCGGCTGTGAACTGTGGGCTGTCTGTGACCACTGCCAGCTGTTGCTGTTGCTGGCATACATCCGTGTCGATGTCGCAACCATCCCGCATGGTCCCGGCTCATGGAAGACATGTTGTGGAGGGCATCTAATGCCCCACCCCCAACTTCTATCAATGACCTTGGTGTAAGTTCGGATGGCACCAGCAAGGTCATGGATGCTGTCATTGAAAGCAGAGTAATGTGCCCTCTGCGCCCTAAGTCCCTGCCTGGTGTACCGTTCCATAGGTTCCTGAGCCTGCATTACAGCCTGGAACATACTAGTCGTCATAAGACCTGTGAGGGCACGCCTGCTAGGGGCAATATGACCAGTGGTGCTCCCCCGAAAACCCCTGGACCTCCGCCTATGTGGTACAATTCCGGGTCTACAGCTATGGCTGCTGTGAGGAGATGCAAGTGCCATGGGTACCACACTCTCCTGGTCAATGCCAACTGTATGCTGTCCCTCGCCTATGGCCATTGGTGTTGAGGGGAGTATTGACAGTATGAGTGTGCGCATAGATGGGGTTGAATGCTGTGTACTGTCGATTGGCGGACCAACGACAGACCCTGTCAAATCTTCCTGTGCCAAAATACATGTGTCATCATCACCACTGCTCGTGGCAGTGGCTTCAGGTTGCCTGCTGCTTTTGCCAACCCCTAACTCAGCACCTGTGAGAGGAAGAAAGGAAACACACTTTACGGTCTGCACATGCACACATGCACACATGCACACATGCACACATGCACACATGAACACATGAACACATGGGCACATGCACACATGAACATATGAACACATGCATACATGAACACATGAACACATGCACACATGAACACATGCACACATGAACACATGCAGACATGAACACATGCACACATGCACACATGAACACAGGAACACATGCACACATGCACACATGAACACATGCATGCAGGAACACATGAACACATGCACGCATGCACACATACACACAGGAACACATGCACACTCCTCACTACAGCAGATAAACACACACAACAGCAATCCAAAACATACTCAGTAGTGGTTGAAGGTGGGTGACAGTATCAGAAGGCAAACAGTCACGTCACATGTGTCAGCATGCAGAATAAATGTTGATCAAGTCCATGCAGTGTGAGTGTAGTTAGCCATAGTTAATGACAGTGTACATAGCTGTGGTGCATGTGTGTACATGTTCAGTGATTGCCTACACCCTGGAACACAATGTGTACAAAAACACAACATTTCTGCACAAGTATTATAAGCTCTGCAATGTCCTGTGCACCATCACTAACAGGTATACATACCATGGCTGCATGTGTTATCTATGTGTCACATGGATTTTCATGTCTGATTGCAGTGTCTGTGTCTGTAGCAGATATTTGTGGACACAGGGTTAGCACATGCATGCTATGTACACACACGGGATGAGTGATGCATGTATACATGATGGAATACCAATCCTGGACATGGCCATTGTACAGTGGTTATGGTGAGTGTGGGTCATATTCCAGATATGCCAGTGCCAGCCATGACATTGCATGGTACATGACTGCAACATTAAACATCACACATACCCAATGTGTGTCATGTGACCTATATACCCAATAGCATTCCAGGACAAATATGTGTCACTTTGTACAGAATGCGACTGCTATGCATATTGTGTATAGTTGCATATGTTTGCACACACACAACATGCTATGCATAATGTGTATAGGTGCATATGTGTGCACACACACACACAACATGGAGGTGCAAAGCAATGACAGCTATGTGTAGTACTGTGGTCACTGTCACTGTATGGGGTGTAGTACCATTAGCCATTATCATGCATCATGTGGTCACTCAAGGCCACTAAAATGTGCTAGACCACCGCCTAGCATGCTGTACCTGAACCGCAGTGCCATGGCTAAGTTCACAATTACACAGCCATGTTGTACAAAGGTGTGTGAGGTGCCCAATAGGGAGCATTGCCTAACATGACTGTGTTATGTGTTGAAGAGTGTTGCACAGCCCCATGCTAGGCCCCTACCCCTCAGGTATATTATGTGTGGTGTGTGGAGGACATGTGGGATACTGAAGTGTGACTTGGCAGCGGGTGTCCGGTTACACTATGTGTAGCATGTTGAGGTGTACTGCATATGACAAACATGTTATGTTGTGTACATGTGTGTCAACTATGCCTATCCAATGTGCAGTACAGTGTTGCCACATTTGTGTCTGATATTCTGTGCATTGCATGTGATTGAGGCAGCTACTGACTTTACTGAGATGTTTAACATCTCATAGCAAACATGCACAGCATGCATTATCCATAGGTGTGTTATGTGTACATGGCCTACACCTCACCTATGACATGCACATTTCAATACCAATTTTACAGTGTTAACACACTCACCAGCATGCCCTGCTGTCACACTAGAGGGACCTACAAGAATATGACACAGTTTGTCAGTGGCCACAACTGTGGCATTGCTACTTTGGGTGTGCTAAACTACAGTAGAACAACAGGCATAGGTGTACAGATACTATACAAAATATCAGTATTGCACACTATAGGCAGCACAACTGCTAAACACAGCACACATCTCACATATGCATAATCTAACAATACAGGTAACAGTAGTCTACAGCTAGGGCATGTTACCTGCATGCTCCATGTCACCAAACTGGGTGGCTCCGGCCTCCATGATGACTCATGTGTGATGTTGTTGCTGCTGTAGCCCAGGAGCCATCACACTTAGGAGCAGTTCCTCCACTCTAGTGAGGGGGGATGTATGGCCATCCCACCACCTGTGGCAAGCTGTTGTCTATGGATATCAGACGCACGCCACCGGACATATCTAATTAAATCACTGCAGTGGTGGTGTACCTGCTCATATGTCCGGTTATGCATGCCTATGTCATTTACCCGATGAACAAGATCTTGCCACAGTTCAGTACGCTCATGCTGGTGCTGGCTGGCCCTGGAAAACCGCAGGGTATAGTGCTGAACCAGGCTGTGGTGTATTTCTTGTTCCTCTGCGGCTGTGTAGGAGGGATTCCTTTGATGAGCCATAAGCCTGGAAGACAAGTAAATGATATGTGTGAGCAAGTCATGTGGCACACTTAACATTATACAGTACAGATATTAGTTAACTGCCATATATAGCATCTGTTTGTCTGTCAGAGGATACATACATTCAATACTACATATCAGTGCTCAGCCCACAACTGGCTGACAATGCCTGGCTGCCACACTCCATATAACAAACCTGTATACACCAGTACTCGGCACACTGTTTGGGATCCAATGCACAGTCTCACCATGGGGGTACATATCAAGCTAATCCATGAAGAAATATGTCATCCATTGCAATGAATGTGAAGTACAGTTACAGTATTACCAGTAACCCACCCTAGTCGTTGATACCATACCCCTACCTAACATATGTGCACAGTTGTTAATATAGCTGGCATACTGCTGTAACAGAGTATACATGTTGCTAGGTACACACGCAAACCCTGCAACACACATGTGATTGCGAACATGGAACAGGCATCATTACATACACATCAGACATTCATACAACACACAAATGTATGCTGACA